>NC_134949.1:189624730-189937511 GCF_965638725.1 Aptenodytes patagonicus | reverse complement strand
CAATTTAGTTTCAAAAGATCCTCTTCTCTTCTGCAATTTCCTTTTTTTTTCCCTTTTTTTTTTCTTTTTGGTGTAGTATCTAAGGTGTGGGAAGTATATAAAAATACATATTCAGATACAGTTTGAAAACGTATGTAAATTTGGTTTCTCATAGTGGCCAGGAAATTTGGGTTAAAAGAGATGTGAGTTTAGTTGTTATGTGGCATTGGATGAAGTTAGGGTAGCATAGAAGGAAATTATATAAACTATTTTTGGTTTTAAGTGGGAAAAAAAAAAAAAAATCCCATGTTGGGGGCAGCACTGTCAAAGCAACTTTTCTTTGGGAGAAATGCTTTTGCTATACAGCATCCAATGAGAGTGGACATAGTAGCAAGGATGTGGCAGCAGCTAACACACACTTACACACATTTCCTTTGGCTCTATGGATGTTGGAGTGTTTATGGGATCTGCATGTGTTTCTATATGCTTTTCTTCAGTGAGCATTTTCCTTTTTTTACCTCTTCAGAGCTTTGTTCTATACCTGTAACCAATAGTGAGCATGCATGAGAAATGGGTCTTTAATGAAATAAAACCACATACACACAGAAAAAGCAGTCATCCTTATATTAGCTGGACTGAGTAAAAAATAAGATTTTCACTTAAATTAATACAACTAATTCTGCAGTGATGTACACTAAAGAGACAATATTGGAAACTGCAGAAAAACTGGCAGAAAAGCCCAGAACTGCTTCACTCACATCTGACTTCTGCACATCTCCTCATTTATTGACTCTGTAACAAAGACACTTCACTTCTAAGACTGTGAAAATGTTTCTACGTGAGTTATCATTAGAAGATTATACTGTCATCTTCCTCTTACGAAAACTGTATGATTGAGAACAGAAAGGAATCTTCCTGTACTCTTTTATATAGCTGATAAAAGATGGTGCTGAAGACAAATTGCTGTAGAGCTAAATAACTTAAAATAAAATTAATGACTAAAGTGAATAAAGCTGGGAAAGTAAACTGTAAAAAAAAAAACAACCCACCTCACAAACACATGCGTTAAATAGTAAAACAATATGTCACAAAATTATATTAAGAGGTGCCCTGCTAGCATCTTTATAGCTAAGAGTATATTATATATAATATTATATTGTTTTTTCCTCCAAAACTGGAAGTCTTTTTTTTTTTTTTTTTTTTTTAAATGAACTAACTCTGGAATAATTCTTCGGTATTAACAGATATAATAATACCTGTTTAGAATTTTAGGATTTGTATCTGACAGACATTTTTCTTGTTAATATATCTGCCTGTTGCCGCACTGCATCTCCTCAAATGGCCAGTGCTTTAATAAAATTTGATGGAGAGGAGCATCAGAAGAAATCTAGTACAGCTTACAGGTTCACTTCAGAAATAGATTTTAGAACATGTTGGTGTAAATATTTATCTTCTGCAAGCCCCCAGGACAGTCTGTGGTAAATATGAAGTCTTTTTCTCATCCACCTGACAAAAGAACTCTATGCTTCACACAAAGACTATCCCAGCTGTGCTAGACAATATTAGTGAAAAGGAAGTAGCAGAAACAGCTGTGATTAAACAGTCATTGCTAATTTAACAGCATTTATCACTAACTTACCAGAACTATATGTACACATGTAGTTATTATCTACATGAATAAATTTGTGCTTCTTTGCAGCATTTTAATTTTTGCTATTTTTCCATTCTTTCCAGTCCCTTTTTCCTAATTTCAAACATACTATTTCCTTTATCCCTTTGTTCTTTCCTTACTGCCTTCTACTTCTTTTTTGATTTTTTCTCTTCTTTTTTTCTTCTTTCTTCATTGCAAGGCCTGCTTCTCTGTCCTTCACAGAGCATTTAATCTTCTCTCGTACCTCTTTTGTAGCTCAGAATAACATTGTCATTTAATCACCTGCACACAAGTACATTTGTTCACATTTTTTGCTATCCCTTTCCTCCTTAACCACCAACATTGGCTCTAAAAAAATATAGTTAAAAGGACTCTGTGAAAGTTAAAATGTCTGCCCCCTCCTCAACTGCTTTGTAAAATAGGGAAAAAATTATGACTTTTTGCTTTGTCTTCCCCACAACATGTTTGCAAAGATCTACACTGTCTATAAGAAGAGAATACAAGGTTTAAACACCTAACTTAGATGTCTCAGGTAGCTGAAAATGAGTGAGCGTTATCTGGCCTATATCAACATTTGCACTCTAGCAGAAATGACCACAAATCACTTGTTAATTCAGAAATGATGGAATCTTAACACCAATGGGGCTCTAATTCTCCATCCTGTAAGAGAAGGATGATGATATTACTTCCTTAACCCAGCATGTCTGTTCAGACATCTGCTGCTTAGGTGGCAAATCATACTACCTCCTATCAGTATTTATTCAGAAAAGAAACCTTCTGAAATCACTACAGCTCCTCAGGGTATAATTATTGTCTGGTGTTTAAAATTCCTGTGTATCTGTGTAGCCCTTGGAATGTCTATGGAACTGATAAAAGCATACTGAGGTTGGCCTTCCACAAACTTAATGTTACTTGTTTTGTGCATCTTTGCACTACATCTATAGGTGAAGTCTTTTCCTATGATGCCCTTCCAAACCATGGAGATTGTGGCATTGGTAAAGTTGCATGTATATAACTGAAGATGAAAAAATAATGATTGTATATAATTTAAATAAATTTATATAATTGAAGAGCTGGAGAAGAACTGACTTCTTTGTAATTGATAAAGTTATACAATTGAAGCAATTGATAAAATTATATAGTTGAAGCTTTGTATATTCTGTTTGGCCTGACATTTATTCTAACCTTTCCCTGTTGATTTAACCCATTAGTTTTTATTTTCTCTTTATCAATTAATAAGTATAAATGTCCCTGTCATCCTAATATTTCTTTATGTATTTCTAGATTATAGTTGTTTTTCCCTCTGACCTTTTCCATTTTTTCTTTTTTTTTTTAAGTGAAACCCAACACTGAATGCAATACTCTGTCTAAAGCTTGATCAGTATCAAGCAGTTAATTGTCTAATTACTTGCTTATTGTACATACAGTACTACTTTGCAATATTCATGGGTTTGTAATGTTATCAGACAGTTCATTTACATTTAGTTAATCATGGGCCAGGCCTTCCTTTGTGCTGGTGATGTTGACCAAATATATAATTTTTACTTTTTTCTATGATTCTTCTTACTTACCTAAACCAATTTAAAATTGACACAAATAAAGATTAAAATCGACCATTTCAGATTTTTTGGAACCCATCCTCATTCCTAGCAGCATTAATTATATACTATAAACTCATTAGGTCAGAAAAACAAGTGCATCTCTACTGTGTATTCTGCCCCAGAAGACTCTCAGAAGGATAGGAATGATTATGGAAGGGAGTTGATCCCGATCTGCTTACATCCCAGGATATACTTCAATGTGAAGCTCATTGCTTCACAAAAAGCCCTTTGAGTTTCTGATCCAACTCAAACTTTGTATGGAAGATTCTTGTGTGCGGAAGTGAACCATCCTGACTGACCCAGTCCAGGGAAAATCAGCTTTCCTTCTTTTGACATTGCTGACAATTCAAAGAGCGGGTAAAGATTTTGCAGGGATTTGTGCTGTCTGTTTTCTGTTTTCTTTTAAAAGCTTTGTGGCACTATTTATAAGTATCCAAGGAAATGTAACTTGTTCTTACTTTTTATCTTCTGCTTTTTTGATTAGCATGCTTTCTACTTTGTTTTCCAAGCACACAGTGAAAATATTAAGCAGAATTGGATTCATGACCCAGAACAGACCTCTGTAGGCCACACTTGATACTTCTTCCTAACCTGACACTGAACCATTAATAATTGCTCTGTGGGTTGTTTTTTTTTGTTGTTACTTTTTTTCTTCTCTCCAGCATTGTATTTGTGATTACATTTAATCAACATTTCTCTAGTTTCCTTATGAGAATGTCGTGTGGAACTGTATCAAATTCTTTATTAAAATCAAGATGTAGTATATCCACAGCATTTTCTTTATCCACTAAGCTTGTTATCCTATCAGTGAAAGAAATGAGGCTAGTCAGCATGATTTGTTTTTGATGAGCCCATGTTGCCTACTATTTACAAGTTGTTTTCCTCCAGGTGCTTACAAATTATCTATTTTATTAATTGTTCTAGCAATTTATCAAGTATTGAGGTTATACTTATCAGTTGGTGAGGTTTTATCAAATAGCTTGAAGATAACTGCCCATCTTGAACTTATTGTAAATAGGGATTTATAAAAATGCTCTGTTGTTTAATTCTTTATCTAGATTAAGAGGGTTTTCTTTACTTTCAAAGTTAGGGATGATTTTAGACTAAAAGGATATTTTTAACCAATATGTAATAAGGTAATAAAATAACATCTGTCACAGAAAAGAACACTAAGTTAAATCTTACTGTAATACCTTGACCCCACCACACAACGTCCACATGAAGACCTGTCTGCATGTCAGCTACTATTTCATTGCCCTACCTTTTTGCTGAAGTTTTCTGTGACACCTGAGCTATGACCCACGGAAATTGCTATCAGACATCAGAGTATTCATCAGGGAAATCACTGATGTTTAAGGCCTATAGTAGATACCAACTTCAGCCTGAGATGAATTGTGCCCTAGAATGTTCTACATCGATTATGAAGGTACCCAGCCTGACCTAGTCAGATATGAACATTTACCTTTGTTCTCTTTCTGAATTTCTAGTCGCTCTGCTCAAATGTTGAATGAACTTTCACATGGGGAGATTTCTACTGTGCAACTCGGACATGAGACAGAGAGTTAGCTTTGCAGCTGTGCTTTTTTCCTTCATTGACTCCAGAATACTGGGAACCCAGATGTGTAATGGATGCACCCCTTGTTGGCAGTCAGATGGAATGCTGTAGTTTCTATCAGTAATCAAAAATCCATTATTAAAGGGAACTGGGATTATTTCCTTAATTCCACTGTTATCAACTGCTTGATGAGAACCGTAGGTCCTGATTTAAGTAACATTTAATTAGCACTGTTGCAGAGAGGTAAAATGTTTCTGAAGTAAATTAAATTGCATCTGTTCAAGCTACCAGTGATTTTGTCTTTGTCTAGATTTTCTTAGTATAATTAGTCAAAGCTGGTTTTAACCGTCAGAATTACAAGAAGTGCTTCTGTATTATTGGTAAAATAGAGTGAGTGATGTTTTCACTCTTCCTACTAGTTATTTAGCAAGATTTGACAAACAAAACCTTGCTCTCTCTTTATCCAAAGAATCCCTTGCAAGAACTGCAGAAAAACAGCTAAGTGTTAAAAGCAGAGATCTTCAATCTGTTGGCCTACAAAGGCTTTAGGAAGAAATATGAAAAAAGAAATATGGTACTATGCCCATTAGGAAACCAAGGCATTGATTTAGTGTAGTAAAAAGAGCCTCGGCATTTTGGAAGCAAGACCTGACAAGGTGAAGAAAAATCTAGGGCTTGAGGATGAAATATTCACAGAAAACCATTTTATTTCAACTTTTTCAAGCAAAAACAAGACACACTTTTTTTTTTTATTTTCTCTTTTATTTCTTCTCCCCCTGCCCCAGAACAAGCAGAGAAGAGCAATGGTAAGAAACACCTCTGTTTGTCAGATTTTAAGGCAGCTAACCTCGGCTAATATGACCAAGCTGTGATATTCCTCATGGTGAGAGAAATATTCTTCATGTGGTGATGCCCTTGCTAAGAGATTTTAGTCATTGTTTCTATGATGGAGTACATGTACAGTACATAGAAATATTTGGAAAAGTGTCTAACAGTACTTTGTTGAGCAAATGGGAAGCAAAGAAAGATGCATACTTAACAAAAAGGTAAACACCTCTTCCTGGAAAACACAAAAGAGCACACTAATCTTCACCCTCCAAATACCAAATCCCCTTTCCAAAACAAGAAGTCATTATAGCTTCTCAAGTAACTGGTTTATACAGGGGTTATAGGTTTGGGTTTTGTTTTTTGTTTGTTTTGTTGTTTTTTTTTTTTTTTCCCCCATTATCATACAATTTAGTAAAAGTTTTACAGACAAAGTATTTTTCCAATTTATTTCTTGGAAGAATCTAAAACATTTTTGGTAATGGTTTCCAAAACTATCTTGAAACTCACCAGAAAATGTCAGCTTGAACTCTTGAAAGTTTAGTAAATTTAGGGAAAAAGGTTTTAAAAGGGAAAATGTGGCAAAAAAATTGGATTACTACTTTTGCTTCAAACCATGCAGAGAAAAAACTTGGCTTTTATCCAAGGAAAATGCCTGAAGTGGGACTTAGTTGGAATATAGGTCCTTAATTTCAGGAATGTAATGCTTATAGCCTACAGGGAACATCATTTCAGCAATAAAGTTCCCTAGGTTCCTTTATCTTGAGTATCCCCTGAACTGCAACTACAATGGAAAAGCAGGCAGACTTGGTGCCTGTCTCCAGTCTGAGTATGTTCAAATACTCAAACTAGACTTTCTTCTGACAAAATGACCTTCTCATTGATCACAAAGTCAAGATGAGGCATCTCAGATCACACTTAGCCCAGAGGATGGAACAGTACACTAAAAACAAAGAAAAAAAAGCCACAAGTTTTCTGTGTTTTCTCAGGCAAATCAAAATTCATGGTAGCCTTTCATCTTCAAGTTCCAGCTTACAATGGTGACAACATTGCAATCTCTGCCCTATGCAGTCCTATTCTGTCCTCTATTTCAATTGTTTTGTTATAATTTTAATTTGTAATTGTTGTAAAAATTTTTGGGATCTTTGGATCTATTGTGTATATGTGTGCCTACAGACACATACAGAATTCAAGCATGTCCACTACTCATCTAGATTTATATTTAATATCCAGAGAGACAAGAGGACATAAAAGACACAGGAGCTAACCAGCAAAATTACTGAAAGGACAATTGGCATTCTTATGAAGTCACAGAACAAGTATCCCAGTTCCCCTTTTCAATAATAAAAATACAGTATTATGAATTTAAATTGAGTTGTAAACTACTAAGGTTACTGTACCCCATTCAGATTATTTTTAAATTTCAAAAAAATTCTATAGATTTTCTCAATATTGAAGTTCCTTTTGCCATTGCTATAAAAGAGATTTAGGCAGGAGACCTATATTTCTGTGTTGGCAGACAGTTCCAGCTTGCTCTAACGTTTGCAGCTCACCCAGGATGTGTTCCATGAACTTCTCCTGTAACTCTGGGGCAACCATGTCCATATTTGTGTTGAGGAATGATCTGTGGATTTTTTTTTCTTTGTCATTTTTAGTATTTGAGGACCATTCAGGATTGTTAGCTCCTTCAGTATGAAAAGCTAGTAAAATAGAAGTGGTGAAAAGTGGGGTCTGAATGCAAACCTAGCATGAAAATTTTACCTCAGAATTCTTCATCAGCACAGGTGAAAGTAAACTCTTCCCAGGCTTGTATTTTCCCTTGTTTTACTTTCTCCCTCTTGATTTGCTCCTGAGGGCAAAAGAGAGGGAGGAAAAGGTCGTGGCAGCTCTGTGTACATTCCCAATCAATCTGCTTCTGACATGCATCAAAGACCAGACAAGAATCCAGACACAAAGGTGTCATAAAGCTACCTTCACTTTCTATCGGTTCCTTTACCAAGACAGGCTCCATCCAAGAGCTGAGCTCGGCTTGTGGAATAGCTTTTTCTGTTTTATGTTTACTCCTGTATCCAGCTTGTATTTGTTAGATTTCCTCTCCTTCCACCAGTAAGCATTGATATTGCCACTTACTTACCAAGATAAAAAGACTTCTAATCTGTTTTTAAGAGACCTGATTCTCCTCTCTTCTGCATCACAGTTGGTAACTTCCATTGCTACAAAGAGGGTATAAAATGCTACCAAGTGAAAATTAAGTTACTGGCAGAGTGCATCTATGACAGTTAGCATTGCAGCTCTCCAAAGATGAAATGATTGTTTGGCAAGACTGCTTCCTCAAAAAAAAAAAAAAAAAAAAAAAAAAAAAAAAGAAAGAAAAAATAGTATAGCAAGAAACAAATTAAGGAAGAAGAAATAAAATGTGAAAAACAGAAGAAAGTATTAATCTAATATGCAGAAAGTAAGGATGATTTAAATTTCATCTAGACTCCGCAAGGTTTCACTCCTTATTAGCTACGTGGGATCTACCATTAGATATGGGATTTTTTTTTCAGTCTGACAAGTACTCTCATAACCTCAGCCAATTTACAACTTCTTCTCGTTGATAGATGTCTAGATACTTAAAGTCAGCAATGCACAAAATTTACCTATAGATGTTGATGCATCATAAATCCTTTAATGTATACATTTTTCTGTAACTATTTTGAGGCTATAAAAAAGGAGATATATTAACATATCTCTTAGCAGAGAAAAATTGCTAGGATGAGAGGAGTTGTTTACTGCTGGACACAAAAGAAATAAAAAAATCTGGTTTTGGCTTTAGAAATGTTGCAATACTCTGGAATGGAAAGAAGGGTGCTCACACTTTCATTCAAACAAAAAAGTAATTCGCTTCCATGTCTTTTAATGACTGTGCAGTAAACTGTTTAAAATTGAATTACTGTTAGATCAGTCTCTAAAATGGGAAGATTAATCTCACAAAATACAGACGTATTGTGCTGGTTTTGGTTGGGATAGAGTTAATTTTCTTCATAGTAGCTAGTACGAGCCTATATTTTGGATTTGTGCTGAAAACAGTGTTGATAATACAGGGATGTTTTCGTTATTGCTGAGCAGTGCTTACACAGAGTCAAGGCCTTTTCTGCTTCTCACACCACCCCACCAGCGAGTAGGCTGGGGGTGCACAAGAAGCTGGGAGGGGACACAGCCGGGACAGCTGACCCCAACTGACCAAAGGGATATCCCAGACCATATGACGTCATGCTCAGTATATAAAGCTGGGGGAAGAAGGAGGAAGGAGGGGATGTTTGGAGTGATGGCGTTTGTCTTCCCAAGTAACCGTTACAGAGCTCTGCTTTCCTGGAGATGGCTGAACACCTGCCTGCTGATGGGAAGTAGTGAATGAATTCCTTGCTTTGCTTTGCTTGCATGCGTGGCTTTTGCTTTACCTATTAAACTGCCTTTATCTCAACCCACGTGTTTTCTCACTTTTACTCTTCTGATTCTCCCCCCGATCCCACCGGGGGGGAGTGAGCGAGCGGCTGTGTGGGGCTTAGCTGCCAGCTGGGATCAAACCACAACACATATACAGTGGGATCACCTCATGAAGCCTTTACAATCAGTGCAGAGAACTGGAAAGTTTTAAATCAATCAATAGAATCATAGAACAGCCCAAGTTGGAAGGGACCTCGAAAGATCATCTGGTCCAACCTTTGAGATGCAATTTCTTTCATCTTAAACCAGATGCTTAAAATAAGTCAGATGAATCACACCCTAAAAATGCCTCTTGTTCTCCACTACAGTACTGGATACCAGCACAACTGGTACCTACACCCTCTGAGACCAATATAGTTTTAATACTACCAAAAAAAGATTTTAACTACAGAAGCTTATAGTCTATTTATATTACCTTAAATTTCCATAATTAATGCCTCTCCCAACTTAACTGAAAAAGCAATTTGCTTTTTTCATTAAAATTTTTTTTTCAATTTTTTTAATATTTAGAAAAAACTTGTTTAAAGCAACAGTGAGTAGCTGTGCTGGAAGTTCTTCTCAAAACAGGAAGTCCCCATGGCAATTTTTGAAGCATTAAAACTTCATTTTCCCTGTGAAAAGCCTATTTGAGTATTTTTTAATGCTATAATAAGTTTTCCCAACAGAAAATGAAGCTTTTAAGCCTTACTAAAATATTAATGGGGGCTTTCTACTCAGGGATATGAGGCCAAACTTTAGATGGAAGAGTTTGATTCTCCATGGTCTTGTATGTTAAGCCTCACTTACAGTTCCAGTGGAATACCTTTACACTTTTCAGGTAGTGCAATTATGCTTCATATATTCTTCAGGGCCACTTCCTGAAGATACAGAATAGAAAACAATGAGGTTCTAAGCCAGTAAATTTGAATCTTGTTTCACTTCTATCTCTGGTTTCAGCAGAAATACTCTTTCCTTGCGTAAGTGTAATTGAGAGGAAATTCACACCTTTTAATGCCAACTAGAAAAGCACCAGATCTATGAAAGTGTTGACTACTACAGACAGCCTTCTAATTATGCCAGATTAGCTAAAGAATTGCACCAGGAAGATGAATAAGATGATTTTGTTAGTCATCCCATTCTCATTGCTGCCTTAAACTAGAATCTGTGTGGGAGGAAGTCACATTTTCAACTGTGTGTATCAGTGTTTTCTATTTGTGGTCCATTATCTACAGTGGTCCTGGAGATGCTTCTAAGGAAACTAGGATAAATGGCTGGGAAGACAAATTCCACATATCCTCTACAGCAAATAAAATATATTTCTAAAGTGATCTATGTCACCCAGAAATCACAAAAGTTTGAAAACTGACATATAATCTTGTTCAGCATGGTTATGACCAGTGGTGCCGCTGTGTGCATGCCTACAGTTTACATGGTATGAATCTGAGTCCGAATCAGTCACAATGCCTAATGTTGATGCATCCTCAGGCTCTATTTTGACACTTGCATACTGTGTCTATTGATAAAGCAAAATTAAGTGTAAAGGGCACGCTATGTAGCACATGCCATGTCCCTAGGAGATATAGCTCCAGCTGCCGTGCCCCAAAGGGTCCTCATACTGCAACACTGAGGTTGCAAAGGGTGCACAGTAATTGGTTTAGGAACCCAGATGTTCACAGTGGTGCTGTATGGCACCAGCAACAAGTGTGATTCAATGCACAAACCTAAAACTGGACTAACACGATGTTGGAAAAGACTTGAGCTTGTTGGATGTGGATGCCCTTTTTGTTCTGAATTATTTATGCAGCTAGTACTACTATAACCAGCTAGGTTTTCTAGATAGAAGTCAGAAGGTATAAGCTTAGTGTCTAGTTAAATCATTATTTGTCTGGTGCACCATCTAGGTTTCAAAACACTGAGTAACAGACTAATATTGCCTTCAAAATTATATTTATCACATTGTACAACCAGAATGACAGGCTAACATCATTAAAGGGGAAAAGAAAACCAGCAAGACTGTAGCCTGCCACTAGGTCAAGTAGCTCTTTTTTTGAACACTTCCCATCTAAGTAATTTATCTTTCTGACCCAAAGATGTGAAGCTCCTTATGAAGACTGAGAAAAGCCAGTAGGGAGTAAGATATTGATCAGTAAAATTAAATAAATCCCTTTAAAAAAAAAAAAGGACTTTTGTGTTGCTTTTCATATTAGGAAACTATGCAAACTACTTTAGAGCCCATTTTTCTCTCACTGTAGTAAACAGGAGAATTCACATTGACTTTGGAAAGCATAACTTTGTCTCAGCTCTTTTTTTTTTTACGAATAAAAGAATTCATTTATTTGCATATCTGTTATTTTCCAGTGGGATAAGACTTTATTATGGAAAGTTTTGAAATTAGCGTCTTTCCATGAGACTGGTGATGAATATACATATCTGTATGCCTAACGGCTAACTCTAAGAAGATGCACTTGATTCTTCATTCCTTTACACCAAATGGTAGGAATAAGAAAATTTGTTGAAATAAACAGCATTGTGCCAGCATAAAACTGACATAGTAGAGAATCATAATCTCTGGGACTTTAATGGATAGCCACTTACTTTTCTAAGGAACTGTAAAATGTTGCAATTATAATTTATGAGCCTTTTCCACCTTGTTTTGTACTGGTGCAAACGGCAAAAGATAGTGAAGGGCAAAGCAGAATGAAGATGTGGTTTAGTGAGCCGCTCTCCTGTGTTCATCCATTTCTTGCTGATTAAAACTTCCCACAGTTTGCACACAGTGCACATGCCAGAGATTGTTCATCACTATTCCTCACTCAATGGGAAGTTCAGTGATTCTTGCCAGTTAGTGGACAGTGCATACCACTTCCTGATTAATATCTAGTAAGCATTGCATCTTAAAATTACTATATAGTAAAACTGTTCAACTTTAAGTAGTCTGGGGGACAAAATTTTCATCATCTCTGGAGGTCACCAGAGCAGGTCAACCTCCTGCTTAAAGCAACTTCAACATCAAAGTTAGGTCAGGTTTCTCTGGGTCTTGTCCAGCTGAGTGTTGAAAGGGGAGAAGATACCACAGCCTTTGTGGGCAACCTGTTCCAGTGCTGAATCACCTTCACTGTGATAATTATATCCATTACATTCAGTCAGAATCTCCCTTGCAGCAACTTCTGTTACCTTTTTTTCTGTGCACCTTTAAAAAAGTCTTTCACTTTCTCTGCTCTATAGCCATCCTTTAGGTTGTTGAAGAGAACAAGTTAAATCCTCTTCTTTCTCCTCCCCCTTCCCCAAGTTTTCTGCTTCACACTTCCTCATCTTCAAGTTATATTCCATGTGCTCCAGCTCCCTGGCCACCTTAGTACCCTCATCTGGACTCTATTTTGTCACTCTCTCTCTTACTCTGGTGAGCCCAAAACTGCACACAATATTCCAGATATGGTCTCAAAAGGGTTTAGAAGAGAAGAATAATCAATTCCTTCAACCTGTTTTCTGCACCAATCAGAGTGTAGTTAGCCTTCATCACTACATGAACACATTGCTGCTTGCTGTCCACTGGACATTTTTCAGGCTGCTGTCCATCACATCTCCAGATTCTCATCTTTTACTCCAAAGATGCTTTCTAGCTAATTAACCCCATCTTATTCAGTTGCAAGGTGTTATTCTGCCACAAATGCAGGAATTTGCGTTTGCTTTTGCTGAACTTCGTGAGGTTTCTGTCAGCCCATTTCTACAGCCTGTCAAGATCCCTTTGAATGTTGGACCCTGACCTCTAGCTCACTGTCTGCTCCCTCCAGTTTGGAGTCTTTGGAGAATTCACTGAGTTGCCTGGTTTTCTGTGGCAGAGGTCCCCAGTGAAGATGTTAGACAGTACCAGGCCCACAATGGACCCCAGGAAACACCACTCACAACTGGCTGACAGTTAGACTTGGAAGAGTTGACTGCTACACTTTGAGAACAGTTAGTTTTTCACTGACTTTGGGTGCAAGTCCATATTGCCTCATCTTGGCTACCAAAATGCAACAGCAAGATGTCAAATGTCTCACTAAAGTCAAGGTAAACAACAACAATTCTCTCCTTTTCCAGCCATTTCATCACCATTCAGGCTGGTCAGGTATGATTTTTCCTTTGATAAATACATGCTGGCTGTTCCAAGCCATCTTCTTGCACTTCATGTGCCTGGAATGGCTTCCAGAAGGATTTGGTCCTTAAATATATTAGGCTGACCAGCCTGTAGTCCTCTAAATCCTCCTAGTGCCCTTTCTGAAGATGATTATAATGTGCATTTTTGCAGACATCAAGGCCTCTCCTCAATTATCACACTGATGTCTGTCAGCTTCCTCAGCATCTTTGAATATATCCCATCCATCCCCATGGACGTGTGCATTTCCAGTTTGCTTAAGAATCCATCACCTGATATTCTTCTTCTATTGATGCTACTACTTCTCTTCTCTAAACTGCCCAGCTGAGCACAAGAACCTGGGAGGCCTGAGAACAGCCCTTGCCAGCAAAAACTGAGGCAAAGAAAATACCTCAGCTTTTTCAGTGACCCTCATTATTAAGTTGCCCCATCCATTCAGCAAAAGGCCCACACTATAACCAGTCTTCCTTTTCCTGATGGTGTACTTACAGAAGACCTTGTCATCTTTCACATACCCTTCCCAGCTTCAGCTGCAGTTGAAATTTGGCTTTTCCTAATTCCCTCACTGCCTGCATAGACAATGTTTCCATATTCCTCTGAGATATCCTGTCACCATTTTGACCTTTCATAAGCTTCCTTTCTTGTGTCTGAGCCTAGCCTGGAGTTCCCTGTTCAGCAAAGCTGGCCTTCTGTCTTACCTGCTTAATTTCATACACACTGAGATGAACCATTCTTGTGCTTTGAGGAGGTTATCTATTCCAAAGACCTTTACAGTTCTGAAAAATGAGAATTTGAACTTCTGGAAGAGCCATTCAGAAAGAACAAGTTACAGAGTTGGAGACAGTTGACACTATCACTACTTCTCTACATTGAGGATTATAAGCTATTCTCATTTAAAAGCTAAGGTAGGAAAAAAAAACCCACAAACCACAAGGTATTCATAAAACACAGAAGACAAAATTGAGTGTAACTTAGTTTGTGACCTAAATCGGGAAAGAATTCTTAGTCAGGCTGTTTCAGGGATCTTTCTGGTATGAAATAATCCCATATAGGAAAACTTAAATCCTGTTCTATTTGTAACTCTTGAGCCATTTGAAATATCAGTGCACTGAATTAATCTTTCTGATCCAGATCTCCAAGTCCTTCCTTTAACCAATCTTTCTTTTTGTTGGACCTTATCTCTGATTCTCTCTCATACCTGCCACCGTTGATATCAACCGCAATACCTCACATGCCAACTTCAGCAGAATGGCTGTAGACCTCTTTCAGTGGAGTATGAGTTAAAGATCTCTTTCAAGACGTGGAAATCCCTTTTTTTCTGCAGCACTGTAAGGTATTAGCTATGTAAGGCAGCAATTGTTGTGATTTTTTTTTTTTTAATCATGTTACATCAGAGTTCTATCTCTAGATGATCAGAGTTCTATCTCTAGATGAGTAACCAAATTACCTCACTGTGATATCCCACCCATTCTGTCACAGCCTTTGCCACTCGCCTTGTTTATTACTCAGGAAGTTACATTTCAAATCTCTGTGCAAACTCCTCAGTTCAGGGATCACTTCTATTAATTTTTATGGTGCTTTCCACAAAAAAAAAGAGAAGCATTATTCCAAAGGAAAAGCTGTGGCAGCACAAGTATATTGACAGATAATCTGTTGATAGAATTGCTGGGAGCCCTCAAATTCCTTATAGGATGGTTAAATGAATTTTCACTAAGGGAGATTTTCTCACACTTCAGACATTTCCTTGCCTGAAAAGTAGGCATCTGACCCAAGTGGGATGAGTCAGTGTGACACCATCTTATAGACAATTCATCTTTTCATAAAAATATCCAAAGGAATAAAAAAGGACTGGCTGGATAAGTTGTTTGGGCTTGAGGACAAAAGGCTTCCTCCACCTCCACAGTTTCTAGGACAGAGGCAGAAATAATGAGATACTCCTTTGAAAAAGTTTATATATTAGATTTCAGTTTTAAAAAAACTATTGTGTCAATGGGATTTCAAGGTAAGGGATCTGTGTAAAAATTATATGATGCATGCATCCCATAGAGGGATGCTAAGAAATTAAAAGTAAGAATGCCTTAATGCACTGTTTATCAGCTAGATGCAGCCAATGTACTGGTATGTATCACCGACCACAGCAAGGCCAGTGGAGGTATGTCATCATGATCATTACTGTGACCTTAGGTATTTAATCACTTACAGAGAAGTGAGAATATGTTTATAAATGTTTCCCTGTGTACAGGTAAATGATGACCTAGTGTATTTGTTCAGAAAATATAAAAAGAAATGTGTTTGATTACTGAGATTCAACTCTCAAAATAGCATTAGTAAGGCAGTTGATTAGTGACTTTGCTATTAGATGTAGCATGTAATTAAAAAATATCAACCCACACGAAGATTCCCCTTTGCCAAGTAAGACGGGAAATGTAACAAATGGAATACGTATAGGACTTTCTACATAACCTCTTAGATATGTTACCAAAACCTTAAGATTTCAAAATGGACTACAGGAGAAGCACTGATATAGTTTATGTGAAAACTTTGGTTGCATTCCAGGCTCCTTCAGTACCCAAGAGCACAGAGAGGAATAGGGGTACCTTTTCCCTGTAGCTGTTTAAAGAATGTGTTGTAGGAACAAGGAATGCCACAGTTCAGCAATCACCAGTTGCAGAGAATAAGAATCATAGAATCATAGAATCATTTAGGCTGGAAAAGACCCTGAAGATCGTTGAGTCCAACTGCAAACCTAGCACTGCCAAGTCCACCACTAAACCATGTCCCTAAGCACTACGTCTACATGTCTTTTAAACACCTCCAGGGATGGTGACTCCACCACTTCCCTGGGCAGCCTGGTCCAATGCTTAACAACCCTCTCAGTGAAGAAATTTTTCCTAATATCCAGTCTAAACCTCCCCTGGAGCAACTTGAGGACATTTCCTCTCGTCCTATCGCTTGTTACTTGGGAGAAGAGACCGACACCCACCTCGCTACAACCTCCTTTCAGGGAGTTGTAGAGAGCAATGAGGTCTCCCCTCAGCCTCCTCTTCTCCAGGCTAAACAGTCCCAGTTCCCTCAGACGCTCCTCATAAGACTTGTTCTCCAGACCCCTCACCAGCCTCGTTGCCCTTCTCTGGACACGCTCCAGCACCTCGACGTCCTTCTTGTAGTGAGGGGCCCAAAACTGAACACAGTATTCGAGGTGCGGCCTCACCAGTGCCGAGTACAGGGGCACGATCACTTCCCTACTCCTGCTGGCCACACTATTTCTGATACAGGCCAGGATGCCCTTGGCCTTCTTGGCCGCCTGGGCACACTACTGGCTCACATTCAGCCAGCTGTCGACCAACCACTCCCAGGTCCTTTTCTGCTGGGCAGCTTTCCAGCCACTCTTCCCCAAGCCTGTAGCGCTGCATGGGGTTGTTGTGACCCAAGTGCAGGACCTAACACTTAGCCTTGTTGAACCTCATGCAATTGGCCTCGGCCCATCGATCCAGCCTGTCCAGATCCCTCTGTAGAACCTTCGTACCCTCAAGTAGATCAACACTCCCGCCCATCTTGGTGTCTTCTGCAAACTTACTGAGGGTGCACTCGATGCCCTCATCCAGATCATTGATAAATATATTACACAGAACTGGTCCGAATACTGAGCCCTGGGGAATACCACTTGTGACTGGCCGCCAACTGGATTTAACACCATTCACCAGAACTCTTTGGGCCTGGCCATCCAGCCAGTTTCTTACCCAACGAAAAGTATGCCTATCCAAGCCATAAACAGCCAGTTTCTCCAGGAGAATGCTGTGGGAGACAGTGTCAAAGGCTTTACTAAAGTCTAGGTAGACAGCATCCACAGCCTTTCCCTCATCCACTAGGCAGGTCACCTTGTCCTAGAAGGAGATCAGGTTGGTCAAGCAGGATCTGCCTCTCATGAACCCGTGCTGGCTGGGCCTGATCACCTGGTTGTCCTGCACATGCCTTGTGAGAGCCCTCAAGATGAACCACTCCATAATCTTCCCCGGCACCGAGGTCAGACTGACAGGCCTGTAGTTCCCTGGATCCTCCTTCCGGCCCTTCTTGTAGATGGGCATCATATTTGCTAACCTCCAGTCAACTGGGACCTCCCCGGTTAGCCAGAACTGCTGATAAATGATGGAGAGTGGCTTGGTGAGCACCTCCGCCAGCTCCCTCAGCACTCTCGGGTGGATCCCGTCTGGCCCCATAGACCTGTGTGTCTCTAAAAGGCGCAGCAGGTCGCTAACCATTTCCCCTTGGATGATGGAGGCTTCATTCTGCTCCCCGCCCCTGTCTTCCAGCTCAGGGGGCTGGGTACCCAGAGAACAACTGGTCTTACTATTAAAGACTGAGGCAAAGAAGGCATTAAGTACCTCAGCTTTTTCCTCAGCCTTTGTCACTATGTTTCCCCCCACATCCAGTAAAGGATGGAGATTCTCCTTAGCCCTCCTTTTGTTGCTAAGGTATTTATAGAAACATTTTTTATTGTCTTTTACAGCAGTAGCCAGATTAATTTCTAGTTGGGTTTTGGCCCTTCTAATTTTCTCCTTGCATAACCTCATGACATCCTTGTAGTCCTCCTGAGTTGCCTGCCCCTTCTTCCAAATATCACAAACTCTCCTTTTTTTCCTGAGTGACCAGCCAGGCTGGTCGCTGGCTCATCTTTTGGCTCATGGGAACGGCCTGCTCCTGCGCCTTGAAGATTTCCTTCTTGAAGAATGTCCAGCCTTCCTGGACTCCTTTGCCCTTCAGGACTGCCTCCCAAGGGACTCTCTCAACCAGTCTCCTAAACAGGCCAAAGTCTGCCCTCCAGAAGTCCAAGGTAGCAGTTCTGCTGACCCCCCTCCTTACTTCTCCAAGAATCAAAAACTCTTATCATTTTGTGATTGCTATGCCCAAGACAGCCTCCAATTGTCACATCACCCACAAGTCCTTCTCTGTTTGCAAACAACAGGTCCAGCGGGGCACCTTCCCTAGTTGGCTCACTCACCAGCTCTGTCAGGACATTATCTTCCACACACTCCAGGAACCTCCTAGGCTGTTTCCTCTCTGCTGTATTGTATTTCCAGCAGACATCTGGTAACTTGAAGTCCCCCCATGAGAACAAGGGCTAGTGATTATGAGACTTCTCCCAGCTGCTTATAGAACATTTCATCTGCCTCTTCATCCTGGTTGGGTGGTCTATAACAGACTCCCACCATGATATCTGCCTTGTTGGCCTTCTCCCTGATTCTTACCTATAAACATTCAACCGTTTCATCACCATTGTCAAGCTCCAGACAGTCAAAATATTTCCTAACATACAGGGCTACCCCACCTCCTCTCCTTCCTTGCCTACCCCTTCTGAAGAATTTATAGCCATCCATTGCAACACTCCAGTTGTGCAAGTCATCTCACCGTGTTTCCATGATGGCAACTATATCATAGTTTTCCTGCTGCACAATGGCTTCCAGATCCTCCTGGGTTTTGCCCATGCTGTGGACATTGGTGTGGATGCACTTCAGTTGGGCTATTGAACCCACCACTTTTTTTGGGGGAGAAGCCCTAATTCTTACATGACCATTCTCAGGCACTTCCGTGGTTTCTAAAACATCCATAACCTTTGCGTCTTTGCTGCCACATGGATGTCCATCCCCTACCTCCACTGAGACAGCAGGCTGAGGGACCTTGCTAGCACATGGTCCTTCAAACATTGGCATGCCGCCCCCAAGCTTATCTCTAGACAAATGAAGAACATAGTAATAGTGACCACTTCATTAGAAATTCTTGACAGAAGTACTAAGATTTAAAGAGTGTTGTTTCTATTATGCATTGTTCAGTGCATTAAAAATGACTAAAAAGTCTGAACTACATATTTCCTATATTTGACTGCTTATTATCAGTCTGGTCTTATTACATCTCATTTATGGTTGCTTTTTTTTCATCCTAAAATAACTCAGTGGGAATGTCTTGCACAAAATGTCCTTGCAGGTTTCCTCTTTTTTATTTTTATTTTTCTAGAGTTTTTTAGTTTGCTGTTTTACTTTTTGTTTTTTCCCTAGGTTGATGACACACCTGCAATTATTGCTACATTTACTTTTTAAAGAAGAAATACTTTGACTTCTCAATCTTTTAGGAAAATTTAAGTGATAACACAGGACAACGTACCGCTATTCCAATGGTTTCTAAGACATAATCACTGATGATAAATTAGTTTAGCTGTACATCCTAATAATAAATCAGGTTTTTTTCACAAAACAATAGAGGACCCAAAGTGTATGAAGAAAAAGACCCATTTAAAAATCACCATTCTACTTAAAGTAGGGCAGCAATTGTATAGCATAATAGAGTTATTTTATAGTGCACCTTGTCTTCAAGACCAATTCCTTTGAGAACTTGTAGCCACAGAGGCCAAATTTTGCCTTCAGACACCCACATGCTTTTCCCACTGAATTGTGAAAAATCATGTGCATTTTTGAGGGCTCTCTTGGCCCAAATAGATTCATCTTTACAATTTTTTTTTGATAATGTTTCAACATGGACCCGAAATATGATATTTTTGAGGGCTATGAATAAATAATATTGAAGTCTTTCAGGTTACCTGTTGTTACTTTTGGAAAGTCTTCAGAGTTTATTCCTAAATCTGCTCATTGAAAAGAGAAGTACTGATGACCAGAAAAAAGATTAGGGAAATGACCTTAAGAATAAACTATATCAAATTACTATACCTTTTTTTGCAATATGATGGAAAACAAAATCCTATATATTTGTGTGATCATGTAACTTATTTTCCTTTTCCTCCTCCTTTTTTCTACTTTACTAAAATATTCTGAAAAGAATTATCATGAGAGGAGTCTTGAAGTTACATTATAATCTTCTGTGAGACCAATAATGAACAAGTATCAGTTTAAATGAGTGATAGAATCTACAGAATCTATTTTTTTTTATAAAACAAACCTTTTAGCATACCAATATAAGTGAAGCTGTTATTTAGAACCAGACAAGACATTTAACAAAAGAAAGATAACAATAGGATTCTAAGTGGTCTGATTAAAAAAAAAAAAACACAAAAAACAGGCACCTTTTACTTCTATCTGTACTCAAGCTTCTGTATTTTTCAACTGTATTGATCAATTCTCCTTATCTTATTTTGGTTATCATCATTGATATGGGAATCTCAGCTTCAGAGGTTTTTTTCCCCTTCCCTTTGCTCTGCTGTTTGCTGTTGGTACACAGTATTCCTTATGAACCATCACTTTGCTCCGTCTTTTCTCAAGGTAAGACAATTTTAAGGCATGACATATTCTACTGCAATACATGCTCTTACTTTCTGCCATGACATTGTATGATTAGCTGATGACTGGATTATTTGGTGGTTTGATGTTTCTAAACACCTCTATATGTGGCTCCGCAATAGCTCAACTTGATGACTTCTGCTTATCATTCATTTTTTCTGTTAAGTACGCCATGATATTTCTGTATGTTAACTGTTATAAATTTGATGCAATAATATTTCTTCTTTCTTACCTGTTGACTACATTTCCTTGTATTGCCCTCACAATGGTTTTATTGTACATCATTAATGCTTATTCACATTCCTCCAATCTAATATTGTTGCTCAGCAGCATGGCTGGAGTTATGATAAAATTGGCTCCACAATTTAGTTACAATCAAACTATTTCTCTGCAAGCATAGCTGCAAACATGGTTGTTGAATGGCTGGAAGTGTTCTATAGTTAAGTGGTTTTGGATCTGCTGAAGTCGTGCTGCAGATGCCCTCTTCGCTGGAAGTTTCTCAGTCCCCAAAAGTATTTCTGCTTTTCAGATTAGTTTCTTCAAAGGTTTATGTGAAAATATTGTCCGTCCGTCCCCCCATCTGCTTGCCCACCCTTAACAAGTTCAAAAAAATCTAACAGATGATAACATATTCTCAAAGGTAAGACTTTCCCTATAAATACCTTAAAGATGGGCTTCCAAAACAGAGTAGAGGTACCCACTGAGGGACAGGCTACAGCACTAATTTTATACCAAACTTGTTTGATCTATCCAATTCACACATTCGCACCTCTGGACCAGAAAGCACATATTAACAATTAGAGACATGCGAGGAAGCTAAGGAAATTGCTTTAGACACTGCTTCTGGAACATTTGGGGAAAACATAGACTGAGAAAAGGAGGGTACTTTGAAACATGAGGAATATATGAAATTATTGTGCTGTTGACTACAGAGTTACAGAGGAGGAAAGAAGAAACAAAACAAATAGTGATGAATACACAGGAGAAACCTGGGTGGGATATGGTCTATTACACAGAGAATGTGTGGAGCACATAGGATTGAAAACCAGATTTCATCAGTTCAATGCCTCGCTGAATTAATTCCACTGGTCACTGTGTACTTGTAGTGTTTGAACACATAGTAGCTTTATTTCTCACTGTTCTAATGAAAAAAAAAAAAAAAAAAAAAATCTGTATTTCTGTCCACAACTTTATTTTTTTCTTAAGTCATGCCTAATTCACAGTAAACTCTGGATCAAGTTTTCTGCTTTCTTGTGTTTTCTACCTTTTTGGTCCTGAATTTCATGTTATCAGTCTGTGTGTTTGTCTGCATTACTGTTCTTGTGTTGTTCTTTTACCTCTTTGGTTTAGATGTCCTTGCTATCTGTATACTTTATTTAGTATTAGAATGTCATGAGAAACAGATATCTACTGTCACAGTGGCATCAGATGTCCCACCATTAATTCTTTCTTCAGAATATAGCTAAATTCTAGAATTCTAAGACAGAAATTTGAGTATCTAATTCTGGTTTGCTTCTTCATTTGAATTAAAACAAAACAAAACAACACAACACATGAAACTGAGGGAGAGAAAATCTCTTTAAATGCCTTAATCATCTGCTTGAATGCTTCAGAACTTTAGTCTCACTCAATTTTTCTCTTCCTTATTCTCTTCCCATTGACAGTTCTATGAAGAGATTGAATTCTTAAATTCATTGCTTCCAGGCATAGCTATGGTTTCTTGTCTGGAAAGTCAACATTGTTATTGGTATGGGTCCCTTGGTCTGGTTTTGTCTGCTGTTTTTTTTTTCATCTTCTGGGTCATGGAGGATCTCACCAGTTTGACTACTGTCACCATGTTTCATCTACCAACTGCTGTGCTACAAAATGAAAAGCATCCATGCTTGTAAAAATAAACTGTTTCCTTATTAAGGGATGTTGTGTATCGTATTCTGCTATTACAGTCTAGCCAATTCCATGAGCCATTTTAGAGTTCCCATGAGCTGGAGACTTCGATATTTGAGAAGTGTCTATGTATAAACAGTTCCAGCCAAGAGTCCTTATGAAATATAATTACCCTAATAAATTGATACAGGCATTTCTCTGTCCATGCTCAAGTTCTGATTTTTGTACCCCTTTCCAAAAATTATCCTCTGTGCTTGCTGAGAAACGAGTTTATAAATGCTTCTAGAGACAAACAATTTCTTACCAATTTTTTTCACATGCTTCTGAATATCTCAGTTTGACTATTTTTTTGTTTCTCTTATAAGGGAAGAAATGATTTTTTTTTTTTTTCCTTCCAATATCTTCCATTTTTTCCACACCCTAAGCTTGAGATCAGAAGTTTTTAAGTTAATCAGACTGGAACACGTACCTCCACTGTGGATGACCCTATCTCAGAATGTGTTTCGGTTCATATATGCTAAAGTATAAACGGAAAAAACACATCACCACAGATGGGGAAATTAAAGAAAAAATCATTCAGGAAAATGGCTGTGTGCTCTTGAACTGAAATAATAATGTAGCTGTTTAGTTCATACAACCTATATATGCACTGTATGGATGAATTTGAATTTCCTCACCTCTGCTTCATAATGCAGAAACTTCTCTGGAAAAAAAAAAAACAAACCACCCAAAAAACCCCAAAACATTAAACAAAAAAAATAGCATCTTCTTTTTCATTTTGAACAAGTCAAGTTTATAAGATTTATGTTTGTGAAGACAAACAGTATATTTTCACTTCAGTAAAGGTTAAGAGATGTGAAATTTAAAAAAAAAAAAAAAAAAAATTATAGGAACATATAAAATCACAAACTTTCATTACTAAGAGATCTTTTTTTTTTTTAATGCAGCAAACACCAGACAGACGGTTTTCAATATGACCTATTTTCAAATCTACAGTTTTCTGCTCCAAACTAATACAAGAATTCTACAAAGTAGGATGTCTTTTAAATTTCACCTGCAATGTGAGCAGCTTCATCTTTTTCTATTCTGCAGTAAGAAAATAGGGTAATTATCTTTCTTTACCTTGTAATTGCTTGCCATAATTATGAAACAGAACTATTAACCCATCTTTGGAGAGGTTAGCTGTTCCTCAAAACGAAAGGTAAGAAAAATGAAATTAACATATGGGTATTAGGTATACAATGAGTAATACATATTTTTGTGTCTCCCCTTGCAGCTTCATGGTAAAAGGTTTCTAAGGATTAGTGGTGGATTAGCCATGCTGAAAGTTAGAACATTTTTCAGCTGAAAAATCCAAATAGCCATAAAAAGAATGGATTATCCCCCCAGTCTAGACAGGGGAATCTGGTTGATGACAGTTTTCCTTAGAAGTCTAACCATTTTCCATGAGGAAAATAAACATTGTGATGCAGTATATTAAAAAAAAAGTCGATAGAAACATTTAACCATGAAGATGCTTCTAGATGTTATCCCAGAAATACAGAAGAAAATATCAGTAATTCAATGTCAGGGAAGTCAACAGTGTAAAAAAATAACTTTTTTTTTTTTTTTAAACCTATGAACAATAGTCTTTATTTTCTAACCCTGTGAGATAAAATTGATAAAATCTGAGCATATTACGCTCCATTGTGTAGCAGTAAGTAACCGAACAGAAGTACTTGTCCCCTATTCTTTAAAAACTAAATTGAGTGCAGCTTGTTCCAGGATGTCACTGACGTTACCAAGATTCCTACTGACTTCCATGGGGATAGGACAAACCCCTTTCTCAGTTCATGTATATGCTCCAGAAAGATGCCAAGTTCTCCTACAGGATCAGCAACTAGATTGTTGATCTCTGTCATATTCTTACACCAAGTTCAACTGTAGAGCTAACAAACAAAATTTTGTCTCATTTTGACTTGCCACATTCCTATCACTAGTGAGTATGAGTGCTGTACAATGACTAGTTGTCTGACTCTTCTCTTTGGAAGGGAAATATTCTTTTGAATTTCACATCTACAGGTATAAGCCTTACACAGAAAAGAATTTGCCCTGTAGCACTGTGAAAAGCAGTCCTCTGTACCCTAGCTGTAGGTCAGTGTTTTAACAGTCTTTTATTCTACTGTATCTGACAGGCTAGGATGCAAGCTCTAGGCAGTCAGAGGGGCAACGTAAAGACTGGCCAAGGAGCTCATCACTGACATAAGAATAAAAAGCATTCTGATTTGTGTATCACTTTAGGTAATTGTGTAAGCCTTTTTTAGGCTGCCTACAAATGACACAGCTTTGCCGTTCAAATGAGACAGAAGATTATAAAAAGTCTTTAGTCATAGAGCTGTATTTTAGTTTACATAGACCTCAATGCTGAGTACAGTCAAAAATGCAAAACTAACTCTGATAGTCATTGACCTTTGAAAAGCAGTTTATGCAAACAACAGCTTCCAAAACTTCCAAAAATCTGCACTATTCCACCTTTTCCTGTAATGCCCTGGGGGACTAGAAAGAACCACATTTCAGCTGGTCTTTTGCTAGAAACCTGTCTGATCTAAGGAGAAAGAAAAGAAAATATCTTAAATAGGTCTGTATTGTAAAGAACACTTTTTTCCCCCTGTCCTGGTTTCGGCTGGGATAAAGTTAATTTTCTTCCTAGTAGCTGGTGCAGTGCTGTGTTTTGGATTTAGTATGAGAATAATGTTGATAACACACCGATGTTTTAGCTGTTGCTAGGTAATGCTTACACTAGCCAAGGACTTTTCATCTTCCCGTGCTCTACCAACTAAGAAGGCTGGAGGTGCACAAGAAGCTGGGAAGGGGCACAGCCAGGACAGCTGACCCCAACTGGCCCAAGGGATATTCCATACCATATGACAACATGCTCAGTATATAAACTGGGGGGAGTTAGCCAGGGGGGCGGTGACCACTGCTCAGGGACTGGCTGGGCATCAGTTGGTGGGTGGTGAGCAATTGCATTGTGCATCACTTATTTTGTGTATTCTTTTATCATTGTTATTATTTTCCCTTCCTTTTCTGTCCTATTAAACTGTCTTTATCTCAACCCACAAATTTTACTTTTTTTTTTTTCCGGTTCTCTCCCCCATCCCACTGGGGTGTGGGGGAGTGAGAGAATGGCTGTGTGGTGTTTAGCTGCCTTCTGGGTTAAACCACAACACCTCCCGAATATACAATCATTTTTGTGACAACGGTGTTTATGTATTTGAAAAGAGACCAGTGTGTGGAACAATTAAATTAAATAAAAAGTACTCATTTTATTCAAGAAATAATGCAAAGTATCCCTGTCTTTCCTTTGAGTAATGAGATTTAGTGAGATAACCGGTTAAAAAACACAGTCAGCACTGATAAGTGATTCTAGCTGTCTCTACTTTAGGAACTCAATCCACAGGCAATAACTGTGGGTACATGGCCAGGCTCTTAACATGGATTTAAGACGCAGCCAGATCATATTCTGCCCTTCTGTTTCCAGGAAAAGGAAATCGTGTGGGCTGAAAGAGAAAAGGCAGCTGCACAATTCTCTGAACCAGGACTGCAGGATGCACAATGTAGTATCTCTACAGTGTAGTCAGGACATAACTCCTCAGGTGCGATGGCAATATTAAGTCACCTTTAAAAGAAAAAGATTTTTAGTGCATCTGATTAACAATTTTAACTTATGACTATTGCCAAAAATGGGCAAAAGCCAACATCTTTCTTTTTTCAGTAAGAGAGATAAAACATAACCCAAACTGCCAAAGTTAGTCACAGGAAGATCTGAAAAATAGGATGCTAGATGAAGAGGGAGAATTGAGAACATCTTGTTTAGGTGTCTACACGTAATAGAAAAATGAATATTTATGGTGAACTAGGAAGTCTAATTTCAGCCAAAGTATAAATAAGAAAAATCTTCCCTGCAAAATTCATCCTGAACTAAAAAAAAAAATTTCTTGAGCAAAAAAGTTTTTCCCTAATAAACCTCAAACTCAACAGTACGTTCTGTCCCTTTAGACTGAAAACATTTCAATTACTATATTCATTACTTATTATTATATAATAATCTTTCCTTCTCTAAAGTTTTCTACTGTAAAAGTTTCCTTGACTTTTGTACATCTTCTCTAGACTTTGTTTATCATTTTACCCAGGCACTGGCACTGTCTCAGAAATCAAGAGAAAGAAACAAAACAAACAAACAAACAAAAAAATCAAACAAAATAAAAGTAGAACTATAAAGATGCAAAGCCAGCAAACACACAAAATTGTAGCTTTCTAACTTTAAAGACATGAAAAAGAAAAGGCTGAAAGAATTATAATAAGGCTGAAAGTTAAAAAGAGCAAAGATGTAGGAGTGGAATCTCGAAATGAGACAAAAGAAGAAAAAGAAAGGTTAAACAAGAAAAGTAAATTATCATAATAAAAACTAAAAGCCTCCCTTCATCTGTCTTAAAAATAGATACTAATGTTTTGCAGATTAACTTTGGTTTTGTAATTATGGACTTATGGAGAAATGAATGTTGGTGAACTAAACTGCTCACTTAGGGAGTGTAGCTAAATCCATGGCATAGAAGAAACAGCTGTTGCCCATTATGGCTTGCTTTTTGATGATAAGTGGTAAGAAAGGTTGGGAAAAGGTGACCATTCAGCACTTTTTATTATGAGGTAATGGCTCCAATGATGTTAGCAAAATAATTAAAACCACCATCAGTCCTATTCTCTGTGAAGACACTTAATGTTGTTTCCATCTCTCCCTGCTGTCCTAAAATGTATTCACATATGGAGTAATATTGGAGGTTAGGGTAAAAATGGAGCAAATCAGAATTAAAGAAGATTTTGTGCATTACACAGCCTTAATCCAAACTGGGTAATTCACTGTTCCAACACTATAAATTTAAATCAAAACTATTACTCTTGTTCTCATAAAAGGAACAGTAAACCTTGCTCTCTGTAACGTCTTTGACTGGAAAGCTTTTTCCATATGTTATTCACAAAAGACATACGAATTTTCACATGAATGTCTCCAACTTTATTTGTCTTTTTAGACATCCCATATGCAAGGAGAACCTAATATATGACCCTAATAACAAATATCCTAATGTATTTGTGCTGGGTTACCCTTGGCAGACAAACCCAGCCGCTCACTCACTCTCCCACCCCCCATGCAGGACAAGGAGAGAAAATAAGAACAGGAATGACAAAGCTCGTGGGTCAAGATAAAGATAGGGACATTGTTTGCCAATTACTGTCATGGGCAAAAAAGACTTGACTTGGGAAAAATTAATTTAATTTACTGCCAAATAGGATAAATATTTTTGGATAGTGGGAAACAAAAAGGCAAACATTAAAACATCACCATTCCTCCCCCTTTCTCAGGCTCAACCTCAGTCCTTCACTCCTGACTCCTCTACCTCTTCCTTCCCAAGCAGCGCAGGGGGATGGGGAATGGGAGTTGCAGTCAGTCCATAACAGTTCCTCTCTGCCACTCCTTCCTCTGCACAATTTTCTTCTCTTTCAGCATGGGTCCTTCAGGAAAATCTGCTCTGGTGTGGGCTTTCCACGGGCTGCAGGGATTAACTTCCTCCATGGAGTACATCCTCCTTCTCTGACCTTGGTGTTCCCTCTGCTGTTTCTTGCTCTTTTTTTCCCCCTCTTCCTTCTCTTCCTGTCCAGCATTTTCTGCCCTTTCTTAAATACACTTCCCATCTTAAATATGCCACCATCTTGGATGATGGTTCAGATGTATCCTGTGGTGGGTCCTTTGGAGCCAGCTGGAACCAGTCATGTCCAGCATGACCTCTCCTCACAGAGGTCATCCCTGCACCTGATACAGACTTGTACTAGGCCCCACCGGATGTTTGAGATAGTGGAAACCTTAAAAGGGAAAACCTGCTTGTAAAGAGCTGATTTACTTAAGGTTTCAGTACCACAGCCATTGATAAAATGACTTGAAGAATGGCATGGAGCTCTATCCAGAATCAACAGATAGTCTGGGTTCAACAAAGGGCCGGTTGTGTGCATTAAATTAACTGAACTAGTTCAGGAAAACTTATTTTTTTCACACAGCTAGCTGAGGTGCCTCATTCAATTTTATAACCTAGGTGATAATGTTTGTTTTTCTCACTTGGAATCAGTCATTTCCAAAGACCCCAATGGTTTATGCTGGCTTCCAAGAAACGATTAGAAATGTCAAAGCTTATTTCTAGGGCTAGTTGTTCAGATATATCCCCATGTTTGATGTTTTTCACATGGCACACACAGGTGCTGAACTCATGAGAGGAATGGGAGAATCAGACCTTTCCAAACCTACAAGGTGTTCTGGAAAACAAGTGAGGCATCTTGTAGCAATACTTTCCTTTACATTGCTTTCTGTGGGTGGCACATTAGCAAAGAGACATTATGACCAGAGAGGAAATTTCCTGCTTCTCAATTGCACTTCAGAATAAGATAAATAAGCACCTTATGGCCTTCACTCATACTTCAGAAAAGAATATACCTTTTGCACCTAAACGCAGACTGATGTTCTCATCTCTTCAAACAGGCTTTAACTGGAACACACAGTATGATACAAAACATAAGATAGAAGATAGAAGAATTTCCACCCCTGGGCCAGAAGGCTTGAGAAATCCTAAATGCAGATTTTAGAACTGAGCTTTTGGTGATGATAAAAAGTTTTTTTGCTTTTATTCAAGATTTTGGACTGTCGAATCATGTTATAGATTTTAATGAATAGTAAAAATGTTGCTACTTGCTTGGGCGGATGGAAAAGAGAAAAACAAGGCATATGTTCATTCAGCCATCTATCTTTAAAAATCCTTTAAAACTGAAATTGCAGTTTGCTGTAACTCCTTTCTCTGATGGATGGTTAGCATAAATGGCCCTTCTTTGTATTGAATAGATCCTAGGTCTAGGACAAAAAAACCCAAAACAACCAAAACACAGCACTTACTAAATAAATAAATAAATATATGTACAATACAAAATAAGAAAATTAGATGAAGTATTGTCAAAATTGTTGGGTGGAAATGCAGCTTTGTGTACATCGGCTAAAATGAAGATTTAAACATACTGAGCAGATAGTATCCCAGCTCCCTAAACTGCAATAAAAATGACCCAAACAACCTAGAAATGTCAGTAAGAGAGAAATGGAATATTTACCTCTCAGAATTGATCAAGTTTTTGTCACTAGCATATGTGGACTAGTTTACCAGTTAGAAACAAAGATCTTTAGATGATCAATATGAACAGGGAGGCAAATAATTGGGGTATACTGGATCTCCCTCTTCAGGTCCTCAAAGATTTCTATGGATATTGAGCATACAGGGAATACAGGCAGTTATTTTAGACCTACTGGATTGCATTGTCTCCTTATCATGATGCCAGAGTCATAAGCCTCAGGTATCAGTGAAGTGATTCCTGAAATCAATAGATTATATTCCAGCCAGCACTGCAATGCAAACCGACAAATCTTAACTCACTTGTCGCATTAAAATGTATGCATGATAAATCAATAAATATAAATGTGCTTAGTGAGAAATAGTTGTTCTAGACTCATTTTACAACTTATAACAGTATTATATTGCTTATTCCCATGGGGAAGGAATTCTATTATCTTGCTGTAGCCTGAAAGAAGATAGGTAGAATTTTCAAGTAAACAATTTGGATGGGAAATGACTATTTCTCATATATTAAATTTATAGCTTAAAAATGTTTGAAGCAATGAAGAAACTAGTCTTCTCTAAGTAATAAAAAGTAATCATGAAAAACTAGACTGTGAGAGTGTAGCTAGACTGAAATGCTTTATACTTTAACAACCAAGTAACTACTGTTTGAAAGGTCACTACGAAAGCATTAACATTTAATCAAAAGTAAGAACATAGTTTTATTTCTCATCAAATTAAAACTAACCAGGGAAATCAGATGTTCTTCCTCAAATCCTTGTTATGGGTAAAAGGGAAAACACCATATATGTGTAGCCAAGTATTTACGTTTAGTATAGTTGAGGTCTTAACCTTGCAACCGAAATACAAGTGGTAATTATTAATCCAATTACAATGGATGCTAACAATTCTAGACCAAATTATCTAGTCATTTCCTCAGGAATGGTCCAGTGAAAGTGTTATACATGAAATTCCTGTTATTTGCCTACCTTCTCTGGAACCCTTCCCAGTGTTTCTCAGCGTCAACAGTGTTAGGTTTCACCAATAAAATATAAGGGAGCGTTATGAGAAGTCACCACCACAGTGTCCAGGATGCATTAACACTGATAGTTGGGAACACTTTTTTCTCAGTCTTGGGGTCTGCTTAGGTCTGCTTTTTATATGTTTTCTTAATGTTTTCTTATGTTCTCTTATGTTTTCTTTTTTATATGTTTTCATTTATATTCATACATAATAAGACAGAATTATTAAATAGCTTGTTAGAATTTGAAATATATATAGAGAGAAACATAATTGAGTCTTTTATTTTTTTTTTCCCTGTCTGCCAACTAATGGCCTCAGTTAATGATAAAGGACTAAAATAAAGAGTCATTGCTTGTTGTAAAGAGATGGTCTGGGTTTGTCAGATCTCTACAATATGTAACATTTCAAGAGTTAAGCAAAAATGTGTTAGCCAGTAGTCAAGTTGTCACTTGACCATTAGACAATTGCTATAACAGCTAAAACCAGCTTAGGCCAAGACAAGCCCAGATAACTACTGAGACCCTGCAGTGTCAGGTCAATACAGCTCCTGTGGCCTTTTAGTAGCAATTGCACAAGTCATATTTACTGGGCTACAAGTATATCCACAAAAAGAAGAGAGAATGCTATCCTTTTTCTTGAAATAATTCTTATGCAGCCAAGAAAATTTATTTACTCATGAAAGTTTCTGTATTTTCCATCCATATGTAAACCTTTTATCTCACCACCTGTTCACAAAAATCAAAGATTCAGCTGCCTCTGCAATTCATGGAATACTGTGTAGAGCTCCATCTCATTCCAAACTATGTATCCTCCTCCATTCCCACTGTTAAGTTCAGCAAGGAAAGAAACAGAGAAAGTTTTGAATGTTCAGTCAAAATACATGAGGAAATAAAAAATGACCAACATGACTATTTTTACAATATGGTATCCATAAAATCGTGGCTGATGTAGATAGAATAGGAAATTTGGTTAAGCCCTAGATACTGCAGATGCTCAGTAAGCAAATACCAAAATATTACTCAAACAATTTAAAGTAAAAAATATTTAATGATTTATTTGTGCAGTATCCGTATTCCAGGATGACAGCGACAAAAAATCTCAGAAAAGACAAAATCATATTAAAATTATAGGGAATATTTCCCCATAGAGATCACAGAATTGTTGAGGTTATAAGGGATCTCTGGAGGTCATCTGTTCCAACGCCCCTGCTCAAGCAGGGCTACCTAGAGCCTGTTGCCCAGGACCGTGTCCAGACGGCTTTTGAAGATCTCCAAGGATGGAGACTGAACAACCGCCCTGGGCAACCTGTGCCAGTGCTGAGTCACCCTCACAGTGAAAAAGTGTTTCCTGATGTTCAGGTGGAACCTCCTGTGTTTCAGCTGGCACCCATTGCCTCTGCTCCTGTCACTGGGCACCACTGAAAAGAGCCTGGCTCCGTTCTCTTTGCACCCTCCCTTCAGGTATTTATATACGTTAATAAGATCCCCAAGGAACTTTCTCCTCTCTAGGCTAAACAGTCCCAGCTCTCTCAGCCTTTCCTCACAGGAGAGACGCTCCAGTCCCTTAATCACCTTCATGGCCCTTCGTTGGACTCTCTCCACTATGTCCATGTCTCTCATGTACAGAGCAGCCCAAAGCTGGGCACAAAAATCCAGGTGTGGCCTCACCAGTACTGAGTAGTGGGGAAGGATCACCTCCCTTGACATGCTGGCATCACTCCTGATGCAGCCCAGGATACCGTTAGTCTTCTTTGTGTCAAAGGCACATTTTTGGCTCACATTCGACTTGGTGTCCAGCAGGAGCCCCAGGTCCTTTTCTGCCAAGCTGCTTTCCAGCTGGCTAGCCCCCATCATGTACTGGTGCATGGGCTTGTTCCTCTTCAGGTGCAGCACTTTGCACTTCCCCTTGTTGAACTATATGAGATTCCTGTTGGCCCATTCCTCCAGCCTTTCAAGGTCCCCCTGGATGGCAGCACGACCCCCTGCTGTATCAGCCACTCCTCCCATTTTGGTGTCATCTGAAAACTTGCTGGAGCGTACACCCTGCACCATCATCCAGATCATTAATGAAGATGCTGAGCAGGATTGGACCCAATATTGACCTCTGGGGTACACCGCTAGTTACCGGTCTCCAACTAGACTTTGGGCTGCTGATCACCACAGTCTGGGCCCAGCCGTTCAGCCAGTTTTCAGTCGACCTCACTGTCTGCTCATCCAGCCCATACATCAACAGCTTCTCTACGAGAATCTTATGGGAGACAGTGTCAAAGGCCTTCCTGACGTCCAGGCAGACAATATCCACTGCTCTCCCCTTGCCTACCAGGACAGTCATTTCATCGTAGATGGTTATCAAGTTGGTCAAGCACGACTTCCCCTTGGTGAAGCCATGCTGACTAATCCTGATGATTTTCTTGTTGTTCATGTGCCTGGAAATGGTTTCCAGGATTAGCTGCTCCATCACCTTCCCAGGGATGAAGGTGACCAGCCTGTAATTCCTTAGGTCCCTTCCTTCTTGCCCTTCTTCAAGACAGGAGTGATGTTTGCTTTCCTTCAGTCCTTGGGAACTTCTCCCAGTTGACATGATCCATCAAAGATTGTCAAGAGTGGCCTCGCAATGACTTTGGCCAGCTCCCTCAGCACTCGTGGGTCCATCCCATCAGGGCCCATGGATTTCTGGATGTCCAGTTGGCTTATGTATTCCCTGACCTGGACCTGACTCTCTTCCACCAAAGGTACGTCTTCCTTAGGCCAGCCTTTCCCCCTGGTCTCTGGGATGCGAGATTCCTGAAGGCCAGCCTGGCTAGTGAAGACTGAGGCAAAAGCAGCATTCAGTACCTCAGCCTTTTCCATGTCCTGTGTAACCTGGTCCCCCATCGCGTTGGGCAATGGGCCCACATTTTCCCTAGTCTTTCTTTTGTCACCTATGTACTTAAAGAAGTCCTTCTTGTTGCCTTTGACATCCCTGGACAAGAGTCTATTCCATTTGGGCTTTAGCTTTCCTAACTTCATCCCTGGGTGCTCGGACAATGTTTCCGTATTCACCCCAGGTTACCCGTCCTTGCTTCCACCCTCTGTAGGCTTGCTTTTTCTGTTTGAGTTTGGCCAGGAGCTCCTTGTTCATCCGCGCAGGCCTCCTGGCATTTTTGCCTGACTTCTTATTCATTGGGATCGAACTCCCATGGTCTTGGAGAAGGTGACTATTAACCAGCTTTCTTGGGCCCCTCTTCCCTCCAGGGCCTCGTCCCACGGGACTCTTCCAAACAGACCTTTGAAGAGGCCAAAGTCTGCTCTTTGGAAGTCCAGGATCGTGAGCTTGCTTTTGACCCTCCTCCCTCAGGGTCCTGAACTCCGCTATCTCATGGTCACTGCTGCCAAGGCTACCTTTGATCTTCACATCCCCAGTGAGCCCCTCCTTGTTGGTCAGTATAAGGTCGAGCAGAGCACCTCTCCTCATTGCCTCCTCTATCACTTGGTAGAGGAAGACATCACCAATGCATTCCAGGAACCTCCTGGATTGCTTGTGTCCTGCTGTGTTGTCCCTCCAGCAGGTATCAGGGTGCTTGAAGTCCTTCATGAGGACCAGGGCCTGTGAACGTGAGGCTGTTTCCATCTTTCTGTAGAGGGCCTCATCCACTCGTTCTTCCTGGTTCGGTGGTCTATAGCAGACACCCACAGTAACGTCACCTTTGTCTGTCCTCTCTTTAATCACAACCCATAAAGCCCGAGTTGGCTCCTCACCCATCCCCAGGCAGAGCTCCATGCACTCCAGCTGCTCTCTCACATAAAGGGCAACTCCCCCCTACATCTTCCCTTCCCGACCTTCCTAAAGAGCCCATATCCCACCACTGCAACACTCCAGTCATGGGAGCCGTCCCACCACGTCCCCATCATCCCAACAAGATCATGGCCCTGCAGCTGCACACAAACCTCTGACTCAGCATGTTTATCCCCATTACTGCGTGCCTGAGTGTACAGGCACTTTAAAGAGGCACCCCAGCATGCTGAGTTCCTGGGGAGGCTTTGGGGATTTCTCCATAATGGTGCCTTGTAGGCACTTCTCATTCTCAGTTTAAAGCCCTCCTTCTGAGGTCAGCCATCCCATTGGCAAAGATCACTTTGACCTGCTTAGTGAGGTGGATCGCACCTCTCACAAGCAGACATTGATCTGTGAACAGGGCCCCACGGTCATTGAACCCAAAACCCTGTCACCAACAGCAGTTCTGCAGCTAATTATTGACTTGTCCTATTCGTGCCCTTCTTCTCACACCCTTTCCCCTCACTGGCAGGATTGAGGACAACACCACCTGGGCCCACGTGCCCTTGATGACCACCCCCAGAGCTCCGTAGTCACTTTTGATACTGTCCAGGTTTCCCCTGGCAGTATCGTTTGTGCCCACATGGAATAAGAGCAGGGTGTGTAGTAGTCGGAGGACCAGGTGAGTTTCAGCAATCCCTCCACAATGTCCCAGATCCTGGTCCCTGGCAGGCAGCAAATCTCTCAAGATGACTAGTCGGGTCAGCAGATGGGTGCCTCTGACTCGTCATGTCTTCCTAGTAGTCTTGCATGGTTTAGGGTTAGGTGGACCAGGTTCTTTGCTTCAAGACATATCTGGCTCCTCTTCAACTTTGAGGACGGTGACCTTATTCTGCAGTAGTAAGCAGTTAGGTGGGGCAGGAGCCTTCCTCTTCATGCCAGAACTCACCAGCTTCCATCCTTCCCCTTTCCCAGAGGTTTTGCTTACCTTCATGGTGGGGGTAGACACTGCCTGCTTCTCCACTGCAGGTGGGGACTGAGGCTGTTCAAGCTGCCGATTCTCAGGGAAGATCCTGTCTCCCATGTAGATTGTTGTTTTTCTTCTCTGACATGTTCTAATGGACAGAAGTAGCTGTATCTTGGAAAACAGGCAACATTCATCCATGCGTACCAATCTGAGAAATTCAGTGGGCAAAGGCTCTTGTTCAGTGGTGGCAGCGAGTAGGTGGTGCTTTGCATGTTTTATAAGAGACATGAAGGCACAGGGGAGCTGCACTGGGCTGGAGTTCTGAGAATACCAACAACAGTAAAATATCTTTATATACAGTCTCTCTTGCCTGTATCAGTGCTACGTTCTTCAATAGGTGAGAGACAGAAAAATCCCCACCCAATTATGTTTCACTTTATATACGTTTCTGATTCTAACAGGCTATTTAATTATTCTGTCTTATTATGTATGAAACTACCCATTTCCTTTTTGTGTACAGCAGTAGTACTTATTCTTACAACTTAATGAAGTGATGAAGGGCAGATGGCTGAAGGGCTAAGTAAAGTGTAATCACCCTGAATTTGTTCTAAATGTATATTAATTTGTTTTATACAGTCTTGCTTTGGTCTGGTACTTTGGGAAGAATGGTATAGGTTATCTTTATCTTGTATCATTCCAAATAAAATTAACTCCTTACTTTATTCATTCTGCATCATCTAGAGGCCCAAATCTCAATATAGTACATCAAATACAGAAAAACAGCTGTGATTTTGAATTCCAATTGAAATCATTGTGTAAAGTTATTGTTTTGTAAATGTATGGTATGAGGAGGGTAGACTGCAATCTTATTTGGGTACAGTGCTTCTCAGGAGAAGTATCCCACTACATATTGATTTGGAAACTATGCAAGAACAGCTCTATAAACAACCATTTTAAAAACAAATCTGCTACTACCGCAATTTCAGCTGGAGTAGAGACATGAAGTACTTTTAACGCTTAGATGAAGCTTGTAAGATAGCAGCCAGCCTCATTTCCATAGCAGCCAAATTTTATGAAGCCCTAAGCCAATTATTTAATTAGCTAATTCGCTCAGTCACAAATAATTTGCACGTAGCTCTAAATGTCAGATTTGAAAACGCTGGGGAGAGTTAGTCCTAGTGGAAAGTATATTATTGAGACTAGAATTCCCTTACAAGGTTTTTCCAGGAAGTTTCAACAAGTTTGAAAGATGAAGATCAGTTTGTATTGGTGACTGTGTTGAGGAGTGAAGATGAAAGAGGAGAAAACAGTAGTATGAATCTTAATAGATGATAGAAGATGAGCTTCATTGCCTAAATAATTCTTATAGACGTATTATATCTCTCTAATATCTAATTTTAACTCTGAATAATTTCTGGGCGTGTGCATGTTCATGAGATAAATAGACTTGTCCACCTTCCCACCGATATTAGGAAAGGGAATTTTAGCCCTTTGGAAGAAAAAGAATGTTTACATTTTCCTTTAGTCCATATTCTTTCTATCAGTTTATTCTGTTGCAGTCTCCAGATATTTTTTTTTTTCCAGAATCCTTTCTGGTCATTAAACCTTTCTGCCTGCATAGTGCCATTTTTTTAAATAGCTCTGCCTCCCTGTAGCTTCATCTCTGCTTTTTCTATGGTTCTTCCCATTTTCCAGGACAGGAAGAAAACAGAAGCAAAATAATTCTAATACTCTTCCCTGTCTTTTGCCCCCTTACCAATGTACTGTAACAATAAGAGAACTGGCAAATTCATCTGCCAGTTTCTTCAGCAGCCCTTTTACTTACCTGTTGAGTGAGAACAGGTAAGTAAGAAGAACAAGAATTGTTCTTCTAAGACTTCCCCCCACCCCTAAAATCAAGTAATTTGAAAGAGATTCCTGAGTGTTAGCAATACTGGGATCATGGGGAAGTGAGCACAGAGCAAGAAGCTTTGGAAGAATTCCAGTGGGTTAGCATTATGGTTTTCTCCCCACTAATTGTAATTCCCAAAATATCTTTGCAGCAGTTCCTGTCCCCCATTTAGCATAATCTCTCCTTTGCATGTGTCTAGTTAGATCTCGTTTTCCCTAGAATTCCTATCACATTTTTTTTTTTCCCCCTTAGCAGCTGTGATGGTCCTCTCTCCCCACAAATACTTTTGATCTCCTCTATCATTTATCTATCTAATATCTCAAGATTATAGTTGCTGAGTTTTCAGCAGAAAAAAAATCCTACTCACAAGTAGGAAGACAAAGGTAAATCAAAGTTGTTGGCATTCAGCAGTTCTTAAATCTCAGATTTTTAAGCCACCAACATGTTTTTTTGGATGGTCTGAAAACCTGATTTCTAAATACTGAGTGATTGCACAGAGATAACGAGAGGGTTTTGTTCCTGATGCTTTTTTCTTTCCTTAATGTGCTTCTCTGTGTGACCTGTCAGCTTAACAGGTACAGTCAATGAAGTATGATTTGAAGTCTTCAGCTATGAAGGATTTCATGTACTAGGGAATATTGTGTTAAAAGTGACGTATAAGCAAACTGTGTTGACTTCAATTTTGCATTTGAAAATGGTCGATAGAGAAACAGCACTATGGAGAAAGCAAGAAAGGTTTTTCTGCTGTTATTTTCTGTATGTTCAAAACAATGTCAATAATCCAGCTACATGGACACATACACATAAACCAGACTACCTCAGCTACTATGTGTCATGTAATGATTTATCTTGCAATTTTCTCTCTCTCTCACACAAGCATACAGACTCACACATACACACACATAAATATTATTCTTCAGCCGTTATCTGAGAAATATTTGGATTCTGCTTCACAAATACAGAAAACAGGCTGCAAAGTTACTGTTATTAGCTCTATTCTCTGTCTTGTTATGTTTATCTCTTCTAGAGACAAAAGGAGAATTAAAACACCTCTGTTGTATTGTCAAAAAGCTAATTAAAGAAAGTTAAAAATAATATCAACAAATAAAAGTTTATCATAAAAAACCACTCAAGGCCGAACAAGCAGATGCCCAGCAATCCCTAATCTCTCTCATTTTACACATAATTCAACCCTTATAGAATGCTAAATGTAATATTGGCTCTGAGAACATAGTTGTTCATCCCCAGGCCATCAGCAATAAAGCTGGCTTCATGTAGCATGATAAGTAAATGCAGATACATATTAAAGGTATTATTGGTTTACTACCTTATTTCCTTCACGTTGTAGGCAAAAGCTTCCATCTGTTGTTGTACAATATTAAGCTCCTCTGTTTAATCTCCTTATTGTTTAATTTTCTCTTTTTTCTTTTTGTTTTTCAAAGACCAGTTTTCATTTTTTAATCATTTACTGTAACACTATTTTTCCAACATTGCCTACATTGTTTTCTTGCAGTCTCTTCATTTACTTATGTCTGAACCCAGCTGAAATATGGCAGGAAAAGAATGAGTTATAAATAAAACAAACCACAATATTTTCACTGAATACTGCATAGGTGTTCTGTAGTTGAAGGAGGGTAAGACACTGGCCCCAGGGAGACATCAGAAATGTATATATTAGTATTTCATAAGAAATAAAGAATTCTCCTGATATATTACTTTATCCTGATACCATGCAAATGGTCTATATTTGAATTCACCAGTTGAAAATGAAAATAAAACATTTTCTTTTTATATAAGCATTTGGACAATAGAAATTATTTAATTTGGCTGCTGCTTTATGTGATAGATACAGACCAATTCATTATCTTTTGCTTTGTTTTGTTTTTAATCCTTGGCACTGTTATAAAATAAAAACAGTTTAACTTCTTGCCATAAAAAAGGGACCAACCATTTGCAATTTAACATCTGGGTACATTTCGTAAAAATTTTTTTTTTACTAATTTATCACCTTGATTGAAAGAATGACAACAATACTACTGTCAACTGCATCCCAAGGTTAAAAATTTTGATTTAAAATGACAGGTAGACTTGAATGATCTTCCAATCTGGATTTGATTAAGAAGTCCATAATGACATGAGTCTCATAGCAAGTTATGGGATGCAGTGAAAATTGTCTTTTTTCCAACTATGACAGATCTGTCTGGTGACTCAAGTACTTTTCTCATAATGGTTCCAGGAGGTGGCAGAATTATAATTATGACACTGGCAAGAATACACCCTTATTGGTGTTTTTTCTTATAAATGTGATATTGAACTGTTTTGATAGCTCTAATTAGTGCTGGTGGCAAATTGCATTGTGATATTTTGGAGTTTCTCTCTGTATTTCATTTTTGCAGGAATTTGTGATTCTTTGTTTCTCCTTTCCTTGATTTAACTTTAAGCTTATTTTAATGGAAAAACATAAAAAGAATAAGTATGAATATTTTTAAAAGTTCTATAATCTTAATTAACGAGAATCATAAAGTAGGTGGACAAGTACGTAAACCCAGTATTGCCTTCATTAAGGAGATTCATAAAATATGGAGAGAAATACATAGTCAAGCTCTGTTTTCCATTATTTGCTAGTGTAAACATAGAGGATTTCCACTGAAATGAGACACTTACTCAGAATTTCTTATAGCTGACCAAGATTTGGTGTAAAAATCATGGCACTTATCATACTTACTTCTAAGCTGCAATAAGAGGACAACACCTTTGGTTGAAAGAATTTAAATTCTCTACATAGATTATATTTTTCGTAACACATTCTGATTAGTATAAGATAATCAGTAAGTAAAGACACAATTGGTACTAGGTCCCTTCAAGGATTATTCTTCAGTAATTTAGGTAGAAGGGATGTTTGTTTAAGCAGATGGAGCCTTATAATTTTGGTTGTCATAAATAAAATTGCATATTAGAACTTAGAAAACTCAAGTGCTGAGTCAGAGGAATAATGTTATTTTAGTGTTTGTGATATATTGAAATAAATGTTCCTATCAGAATACCAGGGGAGAAGTTGTTTATATACCTCAGCAGAACATATATCACTAAATTGTGAATTTTCTGACATGTGCATGGCAGAACTTCATAAATTCTTGCTGTACTATGAAATCACAGACAACAATCTCTGTTGACTCTGAAGTGAAATGACTTCTGGGGAGCAAAAGGGGAGGGAGCTGCCCATGCAAATTCACTGAGCTTCAGTTTGGATTCTAGTCCTATGCTGTGTAGTCACACTAGAGCATCATAATTGTCACCTCAGGCCTCAGAATCTATCAATTTATAAAATTAGATCATTAAAAGAAACCAGTTTGACTAGCAGAGCAGTAATGCATCAGCATGAATACAGTGAGGTTAGCTAAAGGCCAAAGGACAGAGCCTGAGACTGGCCCCACAGTTAACATGCCAATGTGATAGCTCTCTACTGCCATAAACCAATCATTCCCAGCAAAGGTGTTTTCCTGAAATCTGGTAAATATTCACAGGAGAGATATGGGTGAATTGCCTAGGAAATCTATTTGAATCCCATATTCATACAGATATTTTGAAAGGTGTAATCAAAAGGAAATTGTTTTACTGCAGGGGGTAGTAAATATCAAAATGAAAGGGGTAATAATAAAGAGTCTCATAAGCATAAAGAAGCTCTTAGCCCTCTCTGACACAGAAAGGATGGGAAGTTGAGAGATGTGTAAGCACATTAAGGTCAGCCTTTTACTCTACCTGAAACTGATTTGGACAAGTTTACTTCACAGTAAAATTAGAATGCCTTGTGTTAAGGGTATTCTCCTCTTACTCATGCTGGTTTCCCCGAGGCTATAATAAAAACAACTTTTTGTTTGTTTACTTGTCTTCTTCTCAGGAGTGAAGACAACCCCTCAGAAGACAGGATGATGAGGAAATGTGTATGAAAACAACAATTTGACAGCCTCATATTTTGTAAGGTGTTTTAATTAACTTCATAGAATGGGATTCATCTCACATACCTTCAGACCTCTAAAAAAGTAATTGTCTATGTCTATGTTAGTCATCTTGTTTCCCTTTCTCGGAAGAGAAATAGGTGCTTGCATTCCCTTCTAAAGCAAGTATCTAAAGTCACCATCAGAGATGTCAGTATCCCTCCACTGACTGTATATAAGGGCCCTCTGACTACCCGCTTAGATTTATATGACTTAATGATGCTTAAAATTAAATGAAATGAATGGCATCCATTCTTCCTTTGCAACAGTTTATTTTCCCCAAAACCAAGGCAACCCTGAAATATCAGTATAGTGACACCCTATTTGACTGGTTTTTTTCTTCTGTTAAATAGTACTACTTTGTAATTGTACATACTGTACAATAGATTAGTGTATTACCAGTCTGCAGAGGATGATGCTATGAACTCTGAATTCTTTGGGTTTTTTGTAAATACACAGATGTTCATTACAAGAATTTTTCCAAATACTCACAAAGTAGAAAAGTATGCTTTCTTAATTCTGATACCAGTTTTTCTGGATAATTGTGTACTATTCACTGTACAGTAACATCCAGAGAACAATATTAAAATTATGTGTCATTATAATGACATAATGGACACAAGACCTTGTCTCTGCCGAATCATGGTTATATTGATGTCAGTGAGATTATTGCCATTGACTTCCACAAGACTAGAATTTGGAATCTCATTCTATCAGACTATGTCAGATCCGAGCAGTATGTTCTGAATTAAACTTGACACCAATCAACACCTTAGATGGAAAATCAAGGCTTACCTTGGCTGCATTATCTGTAGCAGGAGGGACTTTTCTGTCACAGTGAGACTAATAAATAGTCCCGTTGATGGTTCTTTTGATTTCAGTGAAATTAGTGGGGTTCAGCATATAAGATATTGCATGATTGAGCCTTAATGTGGCCTGTGTATGCTCCGGATGGAAAAGTCTGGTGAGGATTTCTAACAGATTCATATGTTGCTGGGGAGCACCCTCTTTCTGATAAGGTTTTACAAGCCACAATTTTGTTCAGATAGAATTAACTAGGCCTTTCATTTGATTCAGAACATGTTTCTTTTGAACAGAGCTGATCAGACACAGTATAAATGAAGAAGATGCCAAATCTAGGTCCCACTGATGTCAATATTAGCTTTACTCCCACCAAGTCGATGGGACCAGGATTTGACCCAAAGCCAAAAGATGAGCAATTATGGGAAAGCAAGCAAAACAGTAGGGGAAGAGTTTATCTAAAACAGGCTTCCCACACACAGACAGAATTTTGACAAAGGAAATGACAAAATAAGAGCTAGTATGTAGCTGAAATCCATTAACAAAGGGTATTCGTTTTCATAGTTGATTACCTACAGTGTAATGTTTAATATGGCTTTAGGTATCTAACAATAGGCACCTGAGTTTGGATGTAAGAGTATTAAGTAGTCAAAAGCAAATATTGGAAATTTAGATACATAACATAGAGATAAAACTGTACGCTGACTTTTCCCATCCAGGTATAACTATTGAGGATCTCATTAATAATAATCATGTCTGGTTTTAAGTTCAGAACAAACTATTTTGCATAGGTAGGTATGTGTAACCTACTTCAGAAAGTTATTAAACTGAGTTATTTTCAAGATAATGAAATCATATGACATAAATGTTTTTAAGCTCCTACTAAATAGACAAAGAATGCACATAATGATCAGTACCTAGAGGCACAGCTATTAAAATGTATCAGAAGTTATGAAATGAAGACAAAGCTAACAGATGCATGAAGAAGATTCTAAAACTGAATCATAAAAACATGAAGAGCAAAAGAGAGATTATGAATTATCAACCAATAATGCTTGCCAACTTGATAATAAAAATGTTTAATAAATCCAGTAAAGCTTTAAGAGACAGAAGCTAAAATAAAAAATAAATTTTCTCTCATCAGGTCAGTTTTATCAGTTGTATATCGGCTGCAGGTGATATGTGTGTGTGTGTGTGACACACACACAAAGATGGTGTCACATAATACTTCATTCCACATAAATGCAGAACAACATGGTCGCCCTTTTCTAGGATTCAGGAGGAAAAAAAAAAAAGAACAATAAGGATAATTGTTACAGATCTTAACATGGCACTGAAATAAAGATTCAATTCTGTTATTTTGTTTGCTGTATTTTCTGCAGAGACATCTCTGCAGAGGTGATAGACAGCAGCCTAAGCTGTTATCTGAAGTGCAGCTTCTATTGTTGCTGGCTTTTACACTCAGAAGATGTAAAAAGAGAAGACCAAATCATGGGAAGCTGACATTACCAGTAGCAGCAGCAGCCACATGCTGAGAGGAGTGTGAAGTTTGTGAGGTCCCCGGGGGAAGGGTAAGGGGGTTTCTGGGCCTCTGGCACCCTTGGGCTGTGTGCGTGGAGGGACCAGCCAGGTCTCACAAGAGGTGCACGCAAGAGTTGGGCAGTGCTGGCTGTCCCCATGGCCATTTCAAACTGTGGGAAGCCACATATAACCAGCCCCAAGGGAGCACAACAAACAGGTACGCAAGCAGGTTGTACAAACAGGGAACAGCATCGGTTCGGAGTGGTGTCAGCAGTTTGTGAAGCAGTACGTTGGAAGGGCATATGGGAAGGGCAGCACATTCTGCCAGTTGTCAGGCTCCTGCTTGCTCTGCTCACCTGCAGGCTTAGGCTGCAGCCCTGAAGGTCACCCCAGGTAGCTGCTGGCTCTGCAAGCCTACCCAGCAGCTTGAGGTCTCCAGGGAATTAGAAGGGCTTATTACGCAGTGCCTTGAGGTTGTCAGAAGCATGGTGGTAGAAACCAGGTAAGGGCTGTGCTCTGCAGCAGACAGGAATCACCCACCTAACCAGGCTAGCCTGGGACGAGTAGAGGTAGCCACCCAGACAGAGATTTCTATCGTGGAAGCTGCTGTCCAGGTGGAGGGCTGCAAAGAATTCGCCCCTGCCTCCTGCGTAGAGAAGGGTAGAAACTCGATCTGCACAAGGTGTGCTCTGGTGGAGTCACTCAGGCAGAGGGTGGAGGAGCTGCAGGAGGAAGGTAGCAGGCTACACTGTAGTAAGGAGGGTGAACAAGAGAGTATTATTCAAGACTTCGCAAGAAGAAATACTAAGGCTTCATGGCAGTGGCCTCCAAGGACTACCAGGCAAAGAGCTTCAACGGCAAACAGACAGCACCTTGGAGAAGGAGGCGCCATGGTTTCTGGTGGCCCGTGGGAACAAGATACCACTTCATTCCTCTTCCTTGTATGTACCAACCAGCAACAGATATGAAGCCTTGACAAATGAGCAAGATTCACTGGGAGAAACAGCACCAACAGCACACACTAAGAGCTGCAAAAGGAAGCAGACAGTGCTAGTAGTGGATGACTCTCTGCTGAGAGGCACTGAGACACCCATCTGCCAGCCTGATATACAGTCAAGGGAAGCTTGCTGCTTACCAGGAGCCAAGATCCGGGATGTCACAGAGAGACTGCCACAACTGGTTAAAAGAACAGATTACTAACCCCTACTTCTTTTCCATGTGGGCTTAAATGACATGGTAAAGCAAAATGTGGGCAAGATCAAGCAGGACTTCAGAGTCTTGGGGGCACAAGTGAAAGGGACAGGTGCCCAAGTAATCTTCTCCTCTGTCTTGCCAGACAGAGATAGGGGTGCAGGCAGAAGTCAACACATCATGCAGATCAGTACCTGACTTCATAGAATCATAGAACCATAGAATCATTAAGGTTGGAAAAGATCTCTAAGATCATCGAGTCCAACCGTCAACCCAACACCACCATGACCACTAAACCATGTCCCTAAGCGCCTCATCTACTCATCTTTTAAATACCTCCAGGGATGGGGACTCCACCACTTCCCTGGGCAGCCTGGTCCAATGGTTAACCACTCTTTCAGTAAAGACATTTTTCCTCACATCCAATATAAACCTCCCCTGGCGCAACTTGAGGCCATTTCCTCTCGTCCTATCGCTTGTTACTTGGGAGAAGAGACCGACACCCACCTCGCTACAACCTCCTTTCAGGGAGTTGTAGAGAGCGATGAGGTCTCCCCTGAGCCTCCTCTTCTCCAGGCTAAACAACCCCCGTTCCCTCAGCCGCTCCTCATAAGACTTGTTCTCCAGACCCCTCACCAGCCTCGTTGCCCTTCTCTGGACATGCTCCAGCACCTCAACGTCCTTCTTGTAGTGAGGGGCCCAAAACTGAACACAGTATTCGAGGGGCGGCCTCACCAGTGCCAAGTACAGGGGCACCATCACTTCCCTACTTCTGCTGGCCACACTATTTCTGATACAGGCCAGGATGCCATTGGCCTTCTTGGCCGCCTGGCCACACTGCCGGCTCATGTTCAGCCGGCTGTCAACCAGCACCCCCACGTCCTTTTCTGCCAGGCAGCTTTCCAGCCACTCTTCCCCAAGCCTGTAGCGCTGCATGGGGTTGTTGTGGCCCAAGTGCAGGACCCGGCACTTGGCCTTGTTGAACCTCATGCAATTGGCCTCGGCCCATCGATCCAGCCTGTCCAGGTCCCTCTGCAGAGCCTTTCTACCCTCGAGCAGATCAACACTCCCGCCCAGCTTGGTGTCGTCTGCAAACTTACTGAGGGTGCACTCAATCCCCTCATCCAGATCATGCTCCTGCGCCTTTAAGACTTCCTTCTTGAAAAACGTCCAGCCTTCCTGGACCCCTTTGCCCTTCAGGATTGTCTCCCAGGGGACTCTCTCAACCAGCGTCCTGAACAGGCCAAAGTCCGCCCTCCGGAAGTCCATGGTTGCGGTTTTGCTGGCCCCCCTCCTTACTTCACCAAGGAGCGAGAATTCTACCATTTCATGGTCGCTTAGCCCAAGATGGCCTCCAACCACCACATCTCCCACCAGTCCTTCTCTGTTTGTAAACAGCTGGTCGAGCAAGGCACCTCCCCTGGTAGGCTCACTTACCAGCTGTGTCAGGAATTTGTCTTCCACACACTCCAGGAACCTCCTAGATTGTTTCCTTCTCTGCCTTGTTGTATTTCCAGCAGATGTCTGGGAAGTTGAAGTCCCCCACGAGAACAAGGGCTAGCGATTGAGAGACTTCTGCCAGCTGCTTGTAGAATGCTTCACCCGCCTCTTCATCCTGCTTGGGTGGTCTATAACAGACTCCCAGCAGGATATCTGCCTCGTTGGCCTTCCCTCTCATCCTTACCCATAAACACTTGACCGTATCATCATCATAATAGTTCAGCTCTAGACAACTAGACAATCGAAACACTCCCTAACGTACAGGGCCACCCCACTGCCTCTCCTTCCTCACCTGTCCCTTCTGAAAAGTTTGTAACCATCCATTGCAGCACTCCAATCGTGAGAGTCACCCCACCATGTTTCTGTGATGGTGACTATGTCATATCTCTCCCGCTGCACAATGGCTTCCAGCTCCTCCGGTTTGCCGCCCATGCTGCGTGCATTGGTGTAGATGCACTTGAGCTGGGCTATCGATTTTGCCCCCAGCATTGGCATGCCACCCCTAGGCTCATCTCTAGTGAGCCTGGTTTTATCCCCTTCCCCCTTCAAACCTAGTTTAAAGACCTCTCGTTGAGCCCCGCCAATTCATGAGTGAGAATCCTTTTCCCCCTGTGAGACAGCTGAACTCCATCTGTCGCCAGCAGGCCCGGTGCTGTGTAAACCTCCCCATGATCAAAAAAGCCAAAATTCCTCCGATGGCACCAGCCCCTGAGCCACGTGTTGATCAGGTGTGTTTTCCTGTTCCTTTCAGTATTCTTCCCTGCCACTGTAGGGATTGAGGAAAACACTACCTGTGCTCCTGATCCTTCAACCAATCGCCCCAGTGCCCTGAAGTCCCTTTTGATCGCTTCTGGACTTCTCTCTGCAACCTCATCACTGCCAGCCTGTATAACCAACAGCGGGTAGTAATCAGAAGGCCGTACCAGACCAGGGAGTTTCCTAGTAATGGCTCTGACCCGGGCCTCAGGGAGGCAGCGGTCTTCCCTGTGGGATGGGTCTGGTCCGCATATTGGGCCCTCTGTTCTCCTCAGAAGGGAATTGCCTATGACTATTACCCTCCTTTTTTTCTTAGCAGAGGCAGTCGTAATGTGTGGGGCTGACTGCCTCACCCTAGGCGACCCCCTGGATGGACCTTCATCTACATCCTCATTTGCCTGGCCCTCAAGTTCCAGGGCCCCATATCTGTTCTGTAAGGGCAACTGGGAAGGTGAGGAAGGCCAGGTGGGGCATCGCCTGGCACCCTGAGCAGGGACCTGTTTCCATCCCCCCCCATCACTTAGGTCCCCTCCTTCTACCTGGTGGCAAGAGGGCAGGGGATCCTCTGCTTCTTGTGAAGCCACTTCGTGGCTGGTTTCATCACCACGGCTTTGGTTTCTACAATCACAGGATGTTCTTTGAAGAATACAGACTACTGGGGAGATGGGATCAACCTATCTAGAAGAGACAGGAGAATCTTTGCTAGCAGATTGGCTGATTTAGTGAATCATGCTTTAATCCATCAAACTTGCAGGGTAGTATCCAAAGCTGTGACACCTGCATATTCATAAGACACATAGTGGATGAGCACACCTACCAGACTACTGAGGAATGCTCCCCAACCCTTTCCAAAGGCAGGAACCCTAGGTCCAGCCACCTCAAGTGCATGTATACCAGCACATGTAGTCTGAGGCAACAAACAGGAGGAACTGGAGCTCCGTGCCCAGTTTGAGAGTTATGATGTCATAGGAACAACAGAAACGTGGTGGGAAAGCTCACATGACTGGAAAACTACAATGGATGGCTACAAACCCTTTTGGAAAGATAGGAAAGGAAGAAGAGGATGTGGAGTTGTACTTTATGACAAGAAGAGAGCCAAGGAGAATCTCCATCCTTTATTGGATGTGGGGGGGGAACATTGTCACTGAGGATGAGGAAAAGGCTGAGGTACTCAATGCCTTCTTTGCCTCAGTCTTTAACAGGCAGACCAGTTATCCTCAGGGTACTCAGCCCCCCGCGCTGGTAGACAGGGACGGCAAGCAGGATGAACCCCCTGTAATCCAAGAAGAAGCAGTCAACGACCTGCTACGCCACCTGGACGCTCACAAGTCTATGGGGCCGGATGGGATCCACCCGAGAGTGCTGAGGGAGCTGGCGGAGGTGCTCGCCAAGCCGCTCTCCATCATTTATCAGCAGTCCTGGTTAATGGGGGAGGTCCCGGAAGACTGGAGGCTTGCCAATGTGACGCCCATCTACAAGAAGGGCTGGAAGGAGGATCCGGGGAACTACAGGCCTGTCAGCCTGACCTCGGTGCCAGGGAAGATTATGGAGCAGTTCATCTTGAGGGCGCTCACAAGGCATGAGCGGGACAACTAGGGGATCCGGCCTAGCCAGCACGGATTCATGAAAGGCAGGTCCTGCTTGACCAACCTGATCTCCTTCTAGGACCAGGTGACCCACCTAGTGGATGAGGGAAAGGCTGTGGATGTGGTCCTCCTGCACTTCAGCAAGGCCTTTGACACCGTCTCCCACAGCATTCTCCTCGAGAAGCTGGTGGCTCATGGCTTAGACAGGTGTACTCTGTGCTGGGTCAAAAACTGGCTGGACTGTGGGGCCCAGAGAGTTGTGGTGAATGGAGTCAAATCCAGTTGGTGGCCGGTCATGAGCGGTGTTCCCCAGGGCTGTTTTGGGGCCGGTCTTGTTTAATATCTTTATCAATGATCTGGATGAGGGGATTGAGTGCACCCTCAGTAAGTTTGCAGACGACACCAAGTTGGGCGGGAGTGTTGATCTGCTCGAGGGTAGGAAGGCTCTGCAGAGGGACCTGGACAGGCTGGATCGATGGGCTGAGGCCAACTGGATGAGGTTCAACAAGGCCAAGTGCCGGGTCCTGCACTTGGGCCACAACAACCCCATGCAGCGCTACAGGCTTGGAGAAGAGTGGCTGGAAAGCTGCCTGGCAGAAAAGAACCTGGGGGTGCTGGTTGACAGCTGGCTGAACATGAGCCGGCAGTGTGCCCAGGTGGCCAAGAAGGCCAATGGCATCCTGGCCTGTATCAGAACTAGTGTGGCCAGCAGGAGTAAGGAAGTGACTGTCCCCCTGTACTTGGCACTGGTGAGGCCGCCCCTCGAATACTGTGTTCAGTTTTGGGCCCCTCACTACAAGAAGGACGTTGAGGTGCTGGAGCGTGTCCAGAGAAGGGCAACGAGGCTGGTGAGGGGTCTGGAGAACAAGTCTTATGAGGAGCGGCTGAGGGAACTGGGACTGTTTAGCCTGGAGAAGAGGAGGCTGAGGGGAGACCTCATCGCTCTCTACAACTCCCTGAAAGGAGGTTGTAGCGAGGTGGGTGTCGGTCTCTTCTCCCAAGTAACAAGCGATAGGACGAGAGGAAATGGCCTCAAGTTGCGCCAGGGGAGGTTTATATTGGATGTGAGGAAAAATGTCTTTACTGAAAGAGTGGTTAACCATTGGACCAGGCTGCCCAGGGAAGTGGTGGAGTCCCCATCCCTGGAGGTATTTAAAAGACGAGTAGATGAGGCGCTTAGGGACATGGTTTAGTGGACATGGTGGTGTGGGGTTGACGGTTGGACTCGATGATCTTAGAGGTCTTTTCCAACCTCAATGATTCTATGATTCTATGATTTATGTAAAAGAGAAATTTGAGTGTATGGAGGTGAGCTATGGGGACCATGAAAGTTCTTATCAAGCGCCTTTAGATCAAGATTAGAGGGATCATCACCAAGGAGGATCTTATGTTAAGTATCTGTTACCAACTCCTCAATCAGGATAATGAGGTCAACAAAATCTTTTTTTGACTGCTCAAGGAAGTTTCAGGCCAACAGAACCTGGTCCTCATGGATGACTTCAATTACCCAGACATTTGTTGGGAAAACAACATAGCAGTGCAAGAGTTGTCCATCAGGTTCCTGGAATGCTTCCTGCTACAGATGCTGGACATGCCAACTAGGAACAGCACATTGCTAGATTTACTGCTCACAAACTGAGAAGACTTACTTGACAACATAACTGCCAATGGTAGACTTGGATATAGTGGCCACAACACTGTGGAATTTAAGATTCTGTTGAGCACACTGAAGACCAATAGTAGGACAAAGACCCTGGATTTTAGAAGAGCCAACTTCAATGCGCTCAGAGCCCAGGGATTCCATAGGAAGCATCCGTGGAGGGCAAAGGAGCTTGTGAGTGCTGGGAGTTATTCAATAATAACCCTCTGGAAGCACAAGAACAGAAAAGGAAAGGAAGAAGGCAGAACAAGAGTGGTGAGACGAACACATCAGAAGGGAGAGCTGCCTTACAGAGAGACCTGGACAGGCTGAAAGAGTGGGTTAGCAAGAGCAGTATGAAGTTTAACAAAGAAAAGTGCAAAGTCCTGCACCTGGGATGGAATAACCAAAGAGCGCAGTACAGGCTAGGATCTGTGTGGCTGAGGAGCAGCCTTGCCAAAAGGGACCTGGAGGTCCTCGTGTACAGCAAGCTGAACACGAGTCAGCAGTGCGCCACTGCAGCAACAAAGGCAAATTGGATCCTGGGCTGCATCCACAGGGGCATTACTAGCAGAGATAGAGACATGATTATCCCACTCTACTCAGCATTTGTCAGATCCCACCTGAAGTACTGTGTCTAGTTCAATTCAAGACAGATGTGGAGACTAGAGAGGGTCCAAAGGAGGGCCACAAAAATGGTCAAAGTGCTGGAGAACCTGTCCTATGAGGAAAGACTGAAGGAGCTAGGTCTTTTCTCCCTGGAGAAGAGAAGGCTTTGGGGGGACCTCATCACAGTATTCCAGTACTTAAAGGATGTCTACAAAGAGGACAGAGACTCTCTCTTCACAAGGAGCCACATGGAGAAGACAAGGGGCAACGGGTACAAATTGCACCGGGAGAGGTTTCATCTCAACATAAGAAAGAAATATTTTACAATGAAAACAATCATTCACTGGAACAACCTCCCCAGGGACATGGTAGAGTCTGTATCACTGGGGGTTTTCAAGGTGCAATTGGACAAGGTACTAGATAATGTCATCTAGGCTCTCTTTCCCATAAAGTTTTGGACCAGATGATCTTTTGAGGTCTCTTCCAACCTGGCCTGTTCCATGATTCTGTTCTATGATTCTAAATTTTCCATTCAGGGTATTGTATTACCTCATTTCAGATAAAGGTCAATCTGATGTCAGAAAATGAGCAGCCATTTTTCACTTGCTCTTTGCAGAAGCATCCATGAGCTTGTGGAACAGAGAACTGTGCCTGCGGGCTACAGAGGATTTGCTTTCTGTAAGGTCTCTACTACACATTGCGTTTGCTTTTTCGTTAACAATGATCTCCTCTTTACATGTTTAATTTGAACCTGTCTTAGTTGTTGCTGTCATCAAAGTACAAAATCCTGTAGAGTGGCCCAAGAACTCTACCGGATTTAAAGGCAGAGTTCTCTACTTACTGTGGTAGCTATGTCTGCAGTACCTATTTCTATCCTACTAGGTTTAAAATCTTACTAGGTTTAAAATGGGCCTGAACATTTGCAGTTGTTTTAGATTAACCCTGATAAGGAGCTCAACCCCACACAGCTGCTTGCTCACTCCCCTTACAGTGGGTGGGGGATGGAATTGAAAGGACAAAAGTGAGAAAACTTGTGGGTTCGGATAAAGACAATTTAATAGGTAAAGGAAAAGGTGCATGTGCAAGCAAAGCAAAATAAGGAATTCATTCACTCCTTCCCATTGGCAGGCAGGTGTTTATCCATTTCCAGGAAAGCAGGGTTCCATCATGCGTAATGCTTACTTGGGAAGACAAACATCATAACACCAAATGTGTGTCATAACAACCTTTCCTCCTTCTTCCCCTAGATTTTGTTGCTGAGTACAACATCATACGGTCTGTGATATCTATTTGGTCAGTTGGTTGTCAGCTGTCTTAGTTGTGTCCCCTCCGAATTTCTTGTGTACCCCCAGCCTACTTGCTGGTGGGGCAGAGTGAGAAACCAAAAAAACCTTGATGCTGTGTAAGCACTGTTTAGCAATAGCTAAAATATCAGTGTGTTATCAACATTATCTTCATCACAAATCCAAAACATAGCACCATACAAGCTACTATGAAGAAAATTAACTTTATCCCAGACAAAACCAGTACAGCAATGAAAGACTGTAATGCTTGTGATGTAAAAAGCCATGAGTTCCTAATACCAACTAAGTTTTGCTTGCTAAAAATAAACCAGAGCAGTTTTAAAGCTGTTCTAACTTACAAAGCAGACAATCAATTAAGAGCATAGAATTAATTGTTTATTCTACTGAGCAGGTCCTAAATAAATACTAGTTCTACTGAACAGAAAAACCTGGACTGCTGTGCTTTTTGTTCACAAAACAAGTTTAACTCATCAAACTGCACAAGCCAAAGTTAATAAATAAATATGTAACATGCAACATGTAAATAAATCCTATATTGAAACTTGAGAAAATAAATAGGATGCAGGAAGCCAAGGAATTTGTTGCTTTTCTTTGCTTGAAGAACAAATCCACAGTCACCTATCTGGGTGTGAGATAAATCTCATTTGACTTGTTTGGACTTGCATGACAAAGTTTGCCTGGGTGGTTGTAGGATGTCTGCCTATACCTGTATTGTTTCCTAATATTTGATTATTACCCTTTCAAATGAGTTTGACTTTGAAGATGCTATAATGGAAAACTTAAAGTGTACATTATTCAGAAACAAAGATTGTATGGTATGCCTCCATGTCTTTATCAAGGTTAAAGAGCTAAAATCTACTAAAAAGGGTAATGAACTGTGTTCATACCTGGTGCGATTCCCTTGCTTCTTTTCCTTCACTGGCTTTGTATGTTGGACAGTTTTAGCTTAAGAGTTTCAGATGTATTTTAAAATTATAGTTTTCTGAAGACATTTCATACTTTAGAAAGTAACTGGCACTTCAACAGCAGTCTCGGCAAAGGAAAAAAATGCTGGAAGAGCAGACATTCATTCTCATTTCAAGAAGTAGCCACCTGAGGTCAAGACTGAGGAACATTTGCAAGAAGTCTGCAGATGTACTGCTTGTTCTGTACCTATTCTGCAGATATAAAAGACTACTCTTTCCAGAATTGTCACAGTGGTAGATTCCATAGCCAATAAATTAATATTTTCCTGTAAGCTTCAAACTTTCATATGTATGAAATACAGTCTAGGAAGTTGTGGTAAAGATATTTTAGCAGTATGCTATATTATTAACTGACAGTGAAGCCATAAAAGAATTACAGTCTTCTGGGTAATCTTTGCTAACATAACCATACTTACACCATCATGTCCTCTCCACATGCCTACTGAAAATCATTCTGAAAAATATCTTAAGGAATTAAGGAGGTTAGCTGTAAGTAGCAATTGTTACTTACTCTCCTCTCTAAAACTCTACATTCATTTATCTCAAGACAAGTATATGAGGTTTAAGGGAGCCATAATATTTAAAAGATTTTTCTGAAATATAATTTGAAAACTATTGTCAAAAGCAAAAAATACTACCTGAAAAGTGGGAATGCCCATATCCCAGTGGCATGAAGCTCCTTTTTAAAGCCTTAATGGAAAACATAAAACCTTAAATTTATCATTCATCTCCAGTTTATTCTGAAATTGTGTAGAGTCAGTAAGAAGATGTATTCTGTATTTAAAGAAATGAACAAAGTATTTTGGGGAGGGTGTTTAAAATACCATAAATAATGTCAGCTTTTGGAAACTACTGAGACATTGGAATATCATAGCTAACCCTAAGGAAAACAGTCTAGAAGACATGAGGCAAAAAGATTGCACAGTGTGCACCTAAAAACTGTGGAAGCATTTGGTAAGCATTATGAATTGCATAGTTCAGCTGTATTATGTTCCTGTGATACCTTGGCATGATATATACACCTACATATCATGCAGAGAGGGACCAACTATAGCTCTTAAGAGTTGAGGGCCCCTTCAAGAGACAGAAGAAGGAAGCATAGGCCTTGAGCAAAGTACCTAGAGGCATTATATCTTTGAAAGCAAATTCTCTAACATTCAGCAGAATTATTGCTATGGAGTTTCAGGTCAACGTATTACCATAAGATGCCATATCAGGGAAAATCTCTTATGCACAAGACTATCTACCACCTTCCTGCACTTTTGCTACTGCAGAATGACTAATGTAGAGCAAAGACAAAAAATGAATTGAGATAAAATGAAAACAAATCTATGCATATCGTTCAAGAATGAACCATTATGTACTGGACATAAAATACTGTCTTCACTCACACTTGCAATAAGTTTTGACTTTCAGGCTTCAGTGCAATTAATTTGGGGCTTACATTAACAACTACTATCATTCGTAATGTTAACATAACTAAGAGAATCCTGTTTGTCATTCTCTGTGCCCTTCTCAAACATTTAAACAAACACACATTCATTTTCATGACAGTCGCAGCAAAACTAACAGGAAAGTCACTATTCCTCTTGCCAACCCCTCCAAAAGCCAGGCAAATAAACAACTCATATTTTAGCTGTTTATTGTTTTACCTCAATTTCTCACATCCTTTAAAGAGTTTATTGACTTTAACTATCCCACTGTTATTTACTATTGTATAATGTATGCCCCACTCCACATACAATAAGATACATAACACAATTTTCTAACATTTTTGAAGTGGGCAAAGGTTCGTTGTCCTGAAAATGTTTATACAAATGTATGTGATAACGATGATGATGACAGTGATGAAGATATCAGGTCCTATAATCCTAATACTTCCCAGATTTTTTCTGGTGGAGATTCTAAAAGTTTATTGCTTTGAAGCTATCAGGTTACACCTGCAGTCTTCTGAGAGTTGTTATAGCAGGATTGTTATGGAAACCCGTGGGGTTTGAGAGATCTTTTTTCTTTCTTTCTTTTCAAGACTATTAGCTGTGCAAGCTTTTCTTTGCAGTGAATGAGTTAAAGAAGGGATGTTTCTTTACAAACACTGTCGTATTACCTGAATTAAATGTACAGACAAAATGGCATACTTAGAAGTATACTGATATGACTAAAAATAGAAAAACCCATCTTACGATTGTGTTGTGAAGTCTTCACAACATAAAAAATTATTTTAGACCCAACAGGCCAGTACAGAAGAACACTTGGAATATTTGGACAATATTAAATATCTAACTGTAAATGAGCCACTGTTAATATTTGATGACACTAGCTGTAACAGTAATGCTGTCCTTTTGACTTACACAACACTGTGATATCACCATTATAATGACAACTGGAAAACATGAAAGGAAATCAAGCATTTCTGCAGCAGAGTTCATACTGAGTTCACTAGGAGATGCCACATCCTTCTAAAGGTATGGGGCTGAAACCAACAGTCTCTTGGGAATTGCAGATACTTTGACTAGATATAAAAATCTTAGAACACTTTAGTATTTTATACATTGATGACTAGCCCCTAGCCATGCTATTTATGAAGCTTGTAATGAGATTACTGAAAGATTATACTTATACCTGCATTTCATCTAACCTAAGTAGGTCTCAGATGCTCTGTTTTGAAATTCATTTCAACTGTTTTCGAGAGAAGTGGACAAGGCTGGTTTTATTTATGTATTTTATTTTGGTATATGAGGTACTGTGAAACAACCATAAAGTTTTTCCTCCAAGCTTTACACAACTAGAGTGAAAATATAACGTCTGTTCATATAAAAGAAGGAAACGTATATAAACATATATATAAAAAATGTATACATATTCCTATATGTCAATATTATGATGGTCAAAGGATTAGAAAGAATCGCAATGAGATGTAAGTCAGAGTAAGTCTTGGTAGAAAATATACCAAAATATTGCAAATATAAGCTTTTGAAATGTGAAGTCTGTGCCTGTATTTATTCTGCTTGTAAAGTGAAGCCTGCCAGTCATTTACTTCTTTCAATTAATCTTCTTTTTATTGGTTATCTTTGAGCCTGGTAACTTTATTATTCCTTTTAAAATCATCTTTAAATAGAAATTAACAGTTGACTAGATTTGGCTTATAATCTGTTTCTTAGTTTCAGACTTCATCAGGGTTTAAGCGGTTCTGCCCTTCTTTCCTCATGTGCTATATAAAGATGAAGGAGCAAAAAAAAGACTTTGTGATGACAAATTTCTTTTTTTTTCTTTAATTTTGTGCATGAGTCACTTTACTTGTATAGATGACAAATGCCATCTTTAATTTGACTTGCACATCATTTAGACACTAGTTAAAGCAACACACTGTTTATTAAGGGTTGCATGAGGTCTTCTAAATGTTCCACAGTAAACCATTCACTTTATCTAGGCTGAAATGCTGTCAAACCTTGCCAAAATAACCAAAAATCTGAAGTGTTTTATTTTAGTACCTATTAAATACTTCAGGCAAATGCAAATAAAATCAATTCTCTTTCTTTTCATAATCATAATGCAACAAGAGAAAGAATCCTATAACCTTCAAGTGAAAATGTATTCCATCTCGATTAGTAGCAAAAAAAGTTTTTCTTTCCTGCTCTCTTCTCTCCTTTCCCCTCTCTACCACCATAAGAGTTAAAATGGCTATAACTGAATGTTTATTTGTTGCACAAATGATGAGTTTTCCACTTTCTTCTTAGCTAATTTATTTTTCATGGATACCTACAAAGAACTTAAAGGCAAAGGGTTCACAATAATTTCTTGTTTAACATGCTGTGTATCCCAAACTGACATTTTTCCTAACTTGTTTGTTCCCATAATTTGTATTTGACTAAAAGCTTATCTTCCAAATGGTTGTGCAGTTTCAGTATGATGACACAGCAAAAATATCTGTTCATTCTTTTCATATTTTATTATAAAGGTTTTGTTAAAAAACACAGCATAAACACTGTAATCAAACCACCTCTCCATTTTCTTTTTGATAAACTAAACAGATTAAACTCTTTTCAAAGTAAATATTTTTTTTTCTGCTCTCCAGGTATAATTTTTTACAGCCTTTCAAGGCTTTGAACAGTTCTTTCAAGAAGAACCTCAGCAAAACTTTACTCATTATCTTTAAGATTACACATGCCAAACAACACTGAAAGAGACACATTATTGTCTTATTCCTGCTCACAGAAGTAGTACTCCCACAATTTATACACCCAAAGAGCATATTGGTCTTTCTGCCTTTGAGACCTCATCTGAGTTTTCTTTGTATTAAAATTCCTTAGTCATTTTCAAAGTAACAACTTTCCCTGCTCAGTGGGAATGCATTCCTATTTCCTAAATAAACACATTTACCATGTCAAGATAATTATTGAAAATGAAGTGGTCTTAGACATATATACACATTTAGTGGGCCCAGCTTAACAAATTCTTGCAATAACTCTATAGCTGCCATATGCTCAAAATGATTTACCACTCCACTTATTTGTGTCATTCACACATTTTAGAATTAATTATATATTTATTTCCAATTTAAAAAAACCAAACATGAGCTTCAAAACCTGTTGAGTGCCACTTGCGACATCCCCCTTTAATGATGATTTCCCACTGACAGCCACTTTAGCTTAGTTCTTATTCTGTTGAGCTTGAATTTTGCACAGTGCCTGGTGGCGTCTTCTAGCTCTGAAATCTGTGGCTTTCTGAAAATTGTGGTTGACTTCCTTTTTTTGAAGGGCTTTGGGGAACAAAAAGCACTCTCCTCAACACATCCCTAACACATACTGTTTTGAATAAACAAAAATTGTAGTCAAATCACACACTCCACTACCTTCAGCCAGACATATGCTGGGGTCTGAAAGAATTCTTCATCCCTCTTCACAGAAGCGGTCAGATCTGTTCCTGGTGTGTTTCACTTTCTTCCACATTTATCTAAAATTGAGACCTATATCAATTGTTCTGGGGTGCTGAAAGAGATGCCTAATCTTAACCAAGGTCACTGAGCTCAATTTAAGAGTACTGGAACAGATCTAAGACCCTGGGGGGAGGATGAATTAAATGATCGGATCATGCTTTCTGACCTCAAACTCTATGACATTTTTCATGCACCTGGCTTTGACTAGCATGTGGGAAAAAGAAGGCAATTCATCTTTCTGGTTAAAAAAGGAAGCATGACAACCCCCTTTTTGTTTCTTATTTGTAGTCATCTAAATTTTCAATTTGTTTCCTCATCTTGCTATATTCTCATGTCTGCGCTGTTCCTGCTTGGTTTTTGGCAGCCAATTTGGAGCTGCATTTCTTGAGAGTATATAAAACTAACATTGTTATGTGGCTCTTCTGACAGGCAAAGCACTCACGCAAAGCAAGATGAATGGGATGTCAGTTTTTCCTATCAAGGGATCTCCATTTAGTGACCCAGATGAGAACTGAGAGAACTTGTCACAGAGGCGAGACAGACCAGATATGGCTTTAAATGGGGCTCCAAATCTCATATAGTTTTGAAGCGACTGTTAGAACACTGAATTTGTCATAAAAGACTTGTCAGTTCAGAGTTCATTAACGTAAAAGATGAGAGTGTTTTATCTGGACACTCTTGAGCCCTCCTATGGTAGGAGCAGGGACTAGTTACAGCCCTTGAAAGGAAAAAAAAATACGCTTTTGCAGTGTTTTCTTCCAGCTTCCCTTTGGATTGGATCTCTGTGGAATAGCTCCTCCTGGCATATAAGTATTTTTTTTTCCTTGTTTGTCTTTTTTGGTTTCTTTGTTAAACTTGGAGGTGTGTTTGCGATGTCAATTGAAAGTCCCTTGAGACTTGGCTGAGACTTGAGGTGAGGTGTTAAACTTCACAAGACTGAATTGGAACGCTTAAGGTGAGAGACAGGGTTTTAATCACTTGCACTGTGGCTGCCACACTAGAAACTTTGTGACCTTAGCTGAGTTTTCTTTTACTCAGAGTCCAAAATCAATACAGGTATTCATGACTGGAGAAATGACTTGTGTTTAACTTTGGCCCCAAAGTTGGGAAGCATCAAAAAGTTTATTTCTCAGATGTGCAGTTTATAAACTGTGACTCTGAAACTGAATTTTGCTATTTTGAATTCCATGTTTTGTAAATAATTCAGAACTGCAGCACCATCCTTGACAGAACACTTAATCCTCCCACTTCACAGTCATATTTTCTTCACATCACAAAGGTTTGGTCTTGTATTGAGTTTACTGATGCACCTTGACATTTTTGGCAGATAGTAAAAAAAAAAATATTATTATTATTATTATTATTATTATTATTATTATTATTATTATTATTATTAAGTTCCTGGGATTTGGGTGGATCACGTATAGTCTTCCAAAGATTTTATTTTAGCATGCTTATTGTAATGCTAAAACTAGGTATGTAAATTGATATAAAATATAAAAATAAATATAAAATATATAAATATAAAATTGTATAGATCCTGGAAAACAAAGTAGTTCAAATTTACTAGGCAACACTTTTTTTTTTTTTTTTTTTAAATAGAGTCCTGGTTAGCACAGTCATTGAATTTTTCACAGTATCATGTAAAACACATATTGGTATCAAAGCTATGTTTAGAACTAGCTGACTTTGCTAAAAACATTAATTGGTCATATATGCACTGTAATCATTTATTTTTCCTTATGCCATATGTATATCTTGGTGCAGCCCAGTACAATATTCAATACGGGGTACGAATAAACCCCTTGGATTGTGCTGCACAGAATTCTGTTGCAATGACCCCAGGTGTACGTGACAGTGACATTTGGAGTCTTTCACTCAGCATCTGTGTACATGAGTATCAATAGTTTTGCAGCAGAAGGAAATGAACTATGACTAAAAATAACACCACACACTTCCCAACAAGGATCCTAGCCCTGCAACTGTACCTCATCTTATGATTTAAAAGAGCTTATGAACAGTAGTATGATTGTCAGATCCTCCAGGTCTGTTCATGTCTTTCTGTTAACCAGCAAAGTATGTTAGAGATATATATCAGTAAAGAAAAAAGAAAAACACCTTCTTCAGCATTTTCATGACCTAATAATCTGAATTAAAAAGATATACACCACTCATTATATAGCAAATCTATGGAACTCTCTGCTTTAGAAGCCAGACTCACTGGAAGAAAAGGAATAAGATGATACAGATATGATGTTTTGCAGATCTGGTGTCAGAAAATAATTTCCCACAGAAAATTAGTCCATGTCCAGCAATATTTCTTCAAGTAGCTACCACTAAGGAACACTGAATGCAACAGCTGATGATTTGAGTTTGATCCAGTATAACAAGATTAAAGGGCAAATGAAAAGTACTCCACTTATGTATGAACCATCAGCTGCACAAATATAAGACGGGAAACAACTGGCCAAATGGGGATGATCTGGGAATTATAGTGGTTTGCTAACTGAGCATGAGTCAACTGTGTCATGTTGTTACAAAGAAAGCAAATATCAGACTGCTATGTACAAGCAGAGCATCCTCTGCAAAACGCATCCAGTAATCCTTCTGCTTACTCAGCACTGCTCAAGCCTTAGTTGAAATGCTGTGGCCAGCAATGTGCCCAGCAAGTTAGAGGTAGCACAACTGGAGAGGCAATTGTAGGAACTGAACTGTATTACAAACAATTTGTAACCATAAGGACAGTGAAGCATTAGGATAGATTTCCTAAGGATCTCGTAACACCCTGTTCTTGGAAGCATTTGAGATCAGACTGAGGAATTACCAATCAGGAGTGACATACTGGTAGCTGATCCTGCTTTGGACTGAGGAATGGGCTGGATGACTTCTCAAAGTTTCTTCTAGCAACATTTTCTATGACTAATCATTCCCTTAATGTCCCCTTTTCCTAGATAGGTAAAGAAAATGGGTATATAATATCTCGTTAGATTTGTAGTTAGACACAAAAAATGATTCTTTCTTCAAAAGAGCTTTAGTAAGACTCTTTAATGTAAAAGTTTTTATTTCATTCTGAATGAAAGCAAGCTTTGTTCTTCCTTTGATCTGAAAAGAAGTATTTTTTCCAAAATAAGGTTCATCATAAGGCAAACTGAATTTTTCTCAAGTTAATTTAGTTTATTTTAGATTTTTGTTTGTATGTTTGTTTTTATATAATGTAAATTATTTTATCTCTGAAGAACAGAAATCTACTCATAAGCCTCTGCCATGCTTTTTAGTGGACACCAAAAAAAGAGCACTTTCACAAAGTTTGCAGTCGTTTCCTTTGATTAGTCACAAAAACTATGTAAGTACAATCTTGTAAGAAGATTTAGTGTGACTGATGGAAGTGTTTATCTACTTCATGCAATTTAGCAATCAATGGAAACAGGACAAAGATCAAGGTGGGCTTTCTGACCAGTTTTCCCTTATAATTTGTCAGCCAGGCTTTGTTTCTGTAGTGGCTGGGACTGTAAGGTAAAGGCTTTTTATTTTTGTTTTCAGAAAGTCCAATGGGAATTGATTATTTAAAACATGATATATATTCTGTTTTGTGCAGACATCGTCACTGACTCCTTAACTTTTTTTGTTAATGTGAAGTTCTTGCAAGTGTTTTTATTTTCCAAATCATGTCCTTCATTGAATCTTTGTTGAAGTTATGTCTATGTAGAGGAGAAAATATGATTTTTTTTTTTTTTTTTTTGAGTACTGGAAAAAATACTGTAAAAGTCAATTTAAAATGAACAATTCTAACATGAAAGTCAAAGGAGGGAGAACCTCAAGATACCATTTCCCTACAGCCCCTATGCAGGCCTGTTGGATGGTTTAGAAAGGTGTAAACATTAGTCAGAGAGATTCAGGACTTTAAATCAAACCTGGATGTCTTTCTAAAAGATATATTGTCCCTCAAGCAGAAGATATGAACTTGATGCATGAATTATTGGTTCAGATTTTATGGCTTGTTACACAGGTGGTTGGAATAGTTAATCATAATGATTCTTTCCATCCGTACAGTATATGAATCTGAATTCAGCGTGAGGACATTGAGAGGCAAAGAATAACTCAATGAAAGCAAATAATCGAAAAACCAATAACTACAATAATGAAAAAAAAAAAAAGCCAAGAAATGCCCCTTAATTTTTTACTCTTTTTAAGAGGGTAAAAAAAAAAAAAAAAGGTGTTACTTTCCATTTTCCCTGTTCTCAACTCCTAATCAATCAAAACAATAATAATGAAAAAGTAAAGATCTATGACTTTGAGAGGTAGCCTGACACTTCCTACTTTCTTGCCCACCACTGTGGCAATTGTCATGTTGGCCAGCTCAGTAGGATTTCTGAGATAAAATAAATGCAAGCTGGAAACTGGAAATTATGCTTTCCGGATGAATGATACGGACTCAGTAATAGGAAAACAAGTAACAAATTTCCCTGTGGTACGTGAATCAAGAAAAAATTTAGTAGTGTTTCCACCACTGCATTTGTTCTACTGTGCTAATGGTCATGGTAAAAATTTGCTGTAGTCATTAAAGTAGCAGATGTAAGTGCAGAGCACACAGGGAGCAGAAACACAGAGTAAGAAGTGGCCATTAAAGTCACAATTAGAAATATAACCTTACCTTTTAACAACAGAGGTGTTAACAACACAGCAGACTGCCCTCTCACCACATTGCTGTTTAAAGAGTTCTTTTAAAATAGTCCTCAACTGGCGTGCTTGGAAATGCCACCCTTTAGCAACATGAGAACATAACACATAGAACTGGAAAAGCATTTAATGACTATCTCTGTATTACTGGATCTGGGAGTGCTTTTAAGTCAATGGTTACAGGTACACTGTAGCTCTTTCCCTCCCATTCAGAACTGCCCCTTCTGCCTTAGTTTTCATGTAAAGAAAACTTGCAGGCCAGACAAGAGGTATAGCCTGCTTTAAAAATACCTCAGAGTCCCTGTTGAAGCACCTCACAGAAGCCCATGGATCATTTAGTTCTAATCACTGCTATTGTAAGCAACTCTATCACACAATTTCATCCCAAATTTAGGAAGCTACAGTTTAAAAATATGTTCTCACTCACCTGTCTTCTCATGACTCACAGTTGCAATAGTAAAACATTCAGATATTAAGAACCTTCTTGTAATTTATGAACAAAAGATATTAATTGACAATGCATACCCTTTTATTCTCTTGAAATTTATTCTTTAGCAAAAATAGATCTTCTTTCCACTTCCATTTTACTAGGCTGAAGTCTTCTCCAACACAAAAGGTTTTCCAAACCCTTGATCATATTAGTAATCAGTCTGAAGTCTTATTTCCTGAACAAGACCAGAACTGTGTATAGTATTCCAGACAGATACCACTAGTGCTTTGTAAAATGCATTAATGCATTACCCTCTCTGCTACAAACCTCCTTCCTGATAGTTGCAAGGATTGTGCTTATTTTGGGGGGAGATAAACCAAGTGATGTTGAATAGTATTTTCGCTTGTTTTCATTTTCCACTTGTTTGAACACCCTCCACACCTATTACACATACTAAAACCCCTTCACCAATGTATTATAAGGATCAGTACATGACTGGGTAATTTTAGCAATTAATAGGAAAAAAGTAAAGAAAAATAAAAAGATGAAGTTGATTAAAGAATTTAAAATTACCGTGGTTGAATTAAAAAATAATGCTCTGATGACATAAAAATGTTTGACAGGAATGTTTCAGTTTCTTTGAAATTTCTGAAGGAAGATATTCTATATGGTTAAAAGTCAAAATAAGACATTTTAATTTCAGTTGTTGTATCTAATATGTTATATATATTCATTACACTTAATATTTAAAAGTATATTGCAGTGGTCTAATGTCATCTGAACAAAATATTTTAAAAGGTTACATCAGTGTTTCAAAAAAAACCCCATTTAAACCCTTAAGCCATTTAAGCCTTGAAACGTTGACTTTTATTCTGATGGGGAATTATGATTATTCAAAATGTAGGAATTTCTTATTGGATAGTAGTTTTTCTTTTCTTACCAGCTCTACTAATACCTAAGTAAAGATTTTGTGGTTTGATAAATTGCTTATCACCAGAGTATCTAAGCACTTTCTAAGAAAAATAGATATAAACTGTATGTATAAGGTAATATACATATAATAATTTAATATGTTTGAAAAAAGATAGCCGTTTGTCTTAAATTACAACTCAGTGTGTTTTGAAGTGTGGGATTCCATACTCAAGGAATTAAGGTATGGCTTAAATCAAGTGCTACAATTTCTGTGACTTATTAGTGACTTATTAGTGACTTGTTAGTGACTAAGTAAGCTGCTCCTACTCATTAACCCTTAACCATTTTCTTTGTAATATGCACCCATGATCTTCCTTTGAGGAGCGTAGTTCAGGACTGAAATCCAGGAAAGAATCCTGGAATGACCTTTCATCTAATTTTCACAGTAAATTTCACAAGTATAGGATGGAAATAATAATGGAAAGATGTCTTGTCACATAAGCATTTTCAAGCACATTTTAGAGGCAATTTTTGGCACAATCACCAAGCTAGAAATCTTCAGTCCCATTGAGTGTAGGAATACTTTTCCTCAAAAGCAACGGAATTATTGTGACTCCACCGTGCAAGAGAACTCACACAGACAAATATTGTGACATAGTATAAACCATAACCTTCCTGAATTAGCAACGGACCTCAAATGTAGAACTTTGAAAGTACAGAAAGGAGGCCATGTGCCAGCACAGCATAGTGATGGTAATAGAAATGCTCTTGCCACATTGCAAGCCAAGATGCAGTGGTGCTAAATAGAAAGCAGCCGTGTGAATGTGACGCAGTGGCTGTGCCACACAGAAGATCTGACCTGAACAAAGGATTTAATCTCTTATATTCCCATGTAATGTTACTTTCCTTGGGCTTTAAGCAGGGCACAAGATTTTGGTCCCAAGAGCTTTGAAAGTTATACCTTGGTATATCTCATTCAAGGTGGCCATCAGATCGCAAATTGGCTTATAGCTCAGATGCGTGTTCAAGAAAATGAGAGGTGGAAAGACAAAGGAAGATGATTCCTGATAAAGCTGCTTTTTCACAAGATCTCCCTCCAAAGATCAGAGAACTTAACGGATTTTCTGTTATTTTAAACAAGGTTCAGAACGGATGTCAAATGAATCAAAATCGTAAGGAGAAAAAGCTTCATAATGCTGTTTCTGTGGGTTTTGTGTTTTTCGGAAAGCCGTATTCATCACATATGACATTTTGTGTCATTGCGTGGTTGTGTGAAGGCAAGCCAAATCCAAACTAGAGGCTTCATGAAGCAATGATCAATCATCCAAGACATTTGGGTTTGGTATTTAGATAAATCTGGACACACAGTATGACTAAAATAACATGAGAAATGATTTTTTTTGCATTATTTCTGTGCTCTGTGTTTTTCATGCTTGATAAGATTTGGATTTTTTCCAAACCATTTACCTAGACCTACCTCTTTCTAACTTTTAATACTTTTAATACCCCTGAAATGAGTTTTTCTTGTCATCTCATGGAGAAACTGAAACTGCAGTGGAAAAGTGGACAACAGTGGCAGCAGACAGTTAGGTAATTGCAGAGGGAAAACACCACTGTGGGAAAACTCACACGATTAAGCCACTGATTAAAAATAAATTGTACTCTCAAAGTAAGTTTACATTAATGTTATGTAGGGACAACAAGCAGGAACATTCCCAGAACTCTTAACTTTACATCTCATTGACTGACAAAACTGAATGTTTTACTACTCAGTATGTTTTCAACAGCAGAATTTATTTTCTTTGGTTTACAGGTTTTTTAAGCCCTTCTCTTTTTTCCTCCCTATGCCGAGACCAAACATGAACGTTTCTCTTAATGATAATATAATAATTTATTTTTAGCATTGAAATAACTGAATTTGGACCAATTAAAGTCTTTTGTAAAACCCAGAAAACACTGATTAGAAGGTATTATGCACTACTGTTTCTTCACTGATGCTTTTGAGAAGTTTCCTTTTCCTTCGATTGGAGGACTGCTGTGAGGTCCCCCTGCAGCCACCTCTTCTCCAGACTGCACAAGCCCCAGTCCCTTGCCCCCTCCTTGCAGGGCAAGTGCTCCAGTCTGTACCATTGTGGTGACCCTCCACCAAACTCACTACAGTTTATCAACATCTTTCTCTTCATACGCTCAGAAAAAAAATGTTTTCTATACAAGTCACATTGCCATAGATCAAACATTTCATTTCTGTGTAACAATTCCTTTCAGCAAGGTTGGCAGTCAGGTTTAGTATATGAATAAATGTTAGCACATACAGACAGATAAATGTTTCAGAAAGTGATTGCTTACAGAAGAAGTAGGCATTCCCAGCAGGTTTAACAAAACCTCCACAAAGGACCCTCAGTGCACTCCAGGAAATCAGTTGTATTGCCCTTGTAATGGTTTTCCTGGGGCATCATCCATGGAAATGGAGATCCACCGGACAATTGCTTGATAAAGCAGAGCTGGTGCAACTGAAAATTGATGTCAAAATAATTTAACCTATTAACCTCCTTAACTTGCCAGCTAAAATAGTGAGCTCATTTTCCATGATCCTGTGCATTTATGTTTTCAATGGAATTTGAGGATGATCCAATGCAAGGCGTAATGCACAGCCTAAGAATCTCATTTTAAAAAGGAGGATTTTAACTTAAAAGCAACTGAGATGACTAAATTTGTAGACAAGATAATTAGGGTTAATAATGTAGTCAATAGACTGAGACAAACTCCTCCTGATGGCAATTTAGTGTACTCCTGAAAAATAAACTACTTTTTTTGCCTTTTTTTCCCCCAATCTTTTTTATTAACTTTTCAGAACTTATGTTCTTTGTATATGAATTCTTCTTACAGCTGGAATCCAAAAGGAAAGGTAGGAGAACAATCCCAGAAGTCTGTTATTGAAAACTAATTTTTAAAAAATCTATATATAAAACCTGGCCTAAGTAATCATTTTAAATATGTGAAATATTAGGTATGTGAAGTAAAATGCTTTCCTGGTTTAACATTCAGAATTACATACTATCATTACTCTTAGTAATTATGATGAAAAATATGATTATGTATGGTAGTTATATTAAAAGTAATCTCAATCCCAAAATTAATGCTAAATGAATAATTAATTTAAAAACAAGAAAATGCATAAGCCAAAAAATACAGTAGAATATTATTTATACAACAGAATCCAGGAAAAGGGAAATACCACTGAAATCTGCAATGGCTGGATATCTCAAAAGAAAAGAATAACAAGATAAAATAAAATACATCTCAAACATTAATGGATGAAAGCAATGATTTATCTGAGGTGTTGGGGGTGGTTTTAGGTGTTGTAAAGTCTTCATTTGGCAACAACATGGACATATGCGTATAGCCTCTCCACTTTCTCTCTACACCATCCCTCAATTTCTTTTCCTCAGGCTTTTGACATTCAACCCCTTCCTGCCCATCTTGAGAGAAAAACTTTCAACTAGCCCCAGCAGTCACAGATTTTTTAAGTTTGTTTTCTTCTCCACCTTACAAGGCTGTAATTGCTGTGTCCCAGAACACTTCACTCCTGTCCGTCATAATGAAAGATGAGCTGCCACCAGATACTGCTCAGCTGGTAATAAGCAGGAGCAAACTATTTGGGGTTGTATAAACACCAGGGCAGTCATCTTCAGATACGGACTGAGGAGTTTGCTAATGAAGAGGACATATTGAAGAAAGAGCTAGATAATGAGGATTATGAATAACTAAATCCGTAGAGAAAGCAGCTGGAATCTGTGGTCAGGTGAGCCAGAAGTGTTGTGCATGAGGGGAAGAAAAAAAAAAAGATATTTATTTCTATGGTCTGGTTACTTAGGTCCTTAACGTCCATGTTGAGGAGCACAGTATTTTTAACCAGTCAAACAGATTTTTAAATGAGAGGAAGACACAATACAGTGGAAAAGAAAAATCAGGTACAGAATCTGAATTCCTCTGTTGAGCAAGATGTGAATGGCATCAGTTGTACTCGGGAGACAATTCTCTCTCCCTGCTGACTGTTCACGGAGCCTACACAATTAGTGTAGGTACACACCTAACTTAAATGGTTAATGTTATTGAGATTATTCCTTTCCAGTTAATTCCATTAAAAAGTTTGTCAATACAGAAGTCACAGTGACCAGATCAAATTCTAAATAATGGGCAAATATATTAAAGCTGCAAGTCAACTTCATCATGTATAGACTGATAGAGGACAAATTCTTCTCTTAAGACCATCATTTTAACTTTTCTTTAGTTCTACCTTTTAATTGCTCTTCAGCCAAGTATTGATTTCAGATAAGTACCGTGATTTCTGAGAAACACTGGGGTTTAGGTTTTATATAATGCTGGTACTGTGTCACCTGCATAACACTGGCACTTCAGTTCTTGTTAGTCATTACCTCTCTCAACAGCTTTGCAGAGCAGTTGAATAGAGACAAAGTTTTAGGGGACTGTGAAGCTTTGGACTTGGAGATGAAAACAAGAAAAGCCTATATTGCTCCTTAAACTCTAAATTTGGTAACAGAAGAAACAAAATAAAATAATTTCACCCATAGCTTATGAGTGTTGTCTTTGTATGACCTAGATGATAATGCCTCAGATTCTGGGTGCATGTTGATAACTGCCAGCACCAAAAGCTATGTATTTTTTTCTAGTGAGTTTGATGTCTTATAGTACAGAAAGAAAGTTGAAATTGAAAAGAAGTCACTAAGACTCCACTAAAAATAATTTATTGTCTTTAAAATGAGTGATTTATAAACATTTAGATTAAATTTAATTAATATATCAGGAAGTAATGAGAATGGGATGCTGAGGACATTTTTTTTTCAATATTGGATGTGGAAAAATCAAAATTATTCTTTAAAAAAATAAAAAGAAGAAAAAATTAAGCAATAGGTGATTAGTGACAGTAAGGAGGCAGTCTGTCTCGTTTTGTGCAAAAGTGCTAGGAGTCAGCTAAAAAGTTATTCTGAAAGGCACTGAGATTTCAAACATGTAAGGAAGAAGGCAAATAATGTGTTTTCTGACATTCAAATACTAGCTAATCTGGATTCTGTATTTATATATTTAGTTAGAGGACAAGGTTTGACCAATGCACTTGCCCGCTTGCCAGTGATGAAAAGAAACTTTTCTTGGTGTGTTGGGGCTTACACATCAGTTGCTGAAAGATTTAAATGTTTTATTCAAAAATCAACCAACCACACACATGTGTACAAGAAAGAAGTAGTGGGAGAAATCTTCTACTTTTATGTTTCTGAAAAAAATCTTCTACATGTATCCAATGTTTCTCATGGCTGCGGGTAGTATGAAAAAATATAAAACTATTTTTTTTATTCTCATTTTTTCTTGATGCATACAGAAGAAGATAGGTTCGTTGTAAAGACATTGAAGAGGACTCCACTCAACTGAATCAGTCTGCTGTAGCCATGCTGTTTCCAGATGTGATTTGGAAGGTCCTGATTCCACATGTCTTACTGGCTCTACCTGTCTGCAGTGCAATCCACCATAAATTGTAGATATGCTCTCTAGTGGCTTTCTCTTTCTTATTTTCCCAGGACTAAACCCCACTGTCTTTCCCAGCATGTACAGACAGTGTGGGATATTGATTTGTTGAACTGGTGAACAAAATAACAAAAGAATACAAGGACAGATAAAGACAATCAAGATGCAGAAGATGTCTTCTACTTTTCAAGAGTAATAATAAAGGTGGTGATCATGATGGCCAAAAGAAAATGCAAAGTGGGAGTACAGCCCACATACATCACGGCAGCAGAATTGCAGTGCTTCCTCCTACCTGGTGGCTAAAAGTAAGAAGCTGAGTTTTTATGAATGAAAACAAAAGGGAGTGATATTTCAGGGACACCTGATAGACTCTGACCACGCCTAGATTAACAGACTTAGGTATCCTTCTAATTCCTTGGTTCTTGAGTACAGTCCAGCTACATCTCAGTTTCATATTGGAAATTTAAGCATCAGGTTTCGCATACTTACCATCATTCACTTATTCCTGTAAAATAAAAATCTGGGCAAGTGGGTTGGTTGGTAGTCATTAAAGAATTCCAAAGGTCTCTGGTATGTCCAGTAGGTAAACCCACAGGCCTGTCTGGAAGATTGAGCTTCTAGAAAGGAAGCAATTCCATATGGTGTTGGACTAATTAGAACTGTCTTGACTCCATACTCTTTCCACCATCTGACTCCTGAATGCTTGATTATGCCTTAAGGAAACATTACCCTCTGGATCACTTGTTAGTCTGAAGCAAAGCAGACGCCTTATATCTTCCCCTTGGCCATCTGGCACTCTTCCCCATGTTCTTTGCAGGGTCACAAGACAACTTCATCAATCCTTACCTTTTTCTGTCCATGTAAGCTGCCCCATTATCATGAGTAGCTTCACACTGAGATCTGCCAATTGCATTTATGCAGTCCTGAGACAGGGCCCTGTAAAGGTTGATTTAGAGAAAGCACTTCCCAGTAATACCTGGAAATCATGAAGAACATTGACCTAATACCTAGCAATCTCTGCCAAGTATAGTTTCCAGTCATGCAACTTTACTGCTTTACCCAAAATGTTGAATGCTAACACTTTCAGGGAGTTGTCAGTCATGCTGGTCCACATGAAATGGAACTGATCTGAAACAATTTGTTCTTATGTAGTGGGAGAAGATACAGGGAAGTATGTGACATATGGGTATATCATTGTTCCTCCCATAGAAATAAAATAAGGAAAATAAAATGAAATTCAAAAAAATAAGAAAGACAAAAGAAATTGGGGGGGGGAAGGGGACAAGTAACCAAAAACAAAGAAAAAAGAAATTTGAAATTATGAAATTGCAACAAACTATTTTGGTCCTGCAGTTATGTAGAACTTTTTCTAAAACAATATTTACCCAAAATGGTGCAATCTTCTTGAACATTTCAGTTTTTATGAAAGAGCAATTCTTGTCCAAAAACTTACAGCAAAATTCTTTCAACCAGTTCTTATAAAATCATAAGCATATAAAACCTTAATACTACTGCAGAAAAGTTGGAAGTAAGAAAATGGTAATTTACAGCTGAAAATCTCCATACATTTTAATGTAGATGGCATAATCATGGACATGGCAAAGGCAAAGATCTAATCCCTTCATTAAAGTATGGCTTCCAGTAAGTTATTTTTTGGATGAATGAAACAGATCAATTTCAAACTGAATTGTCTACAATCAGTATGGGTAAGCCAACAACAACATCAAAAGATTTCCCATTATACTTAGGAGGACTCCATCTGGGATATCTCTGTATAAGTGTTTTATTAAATGATACAGTTATATGACAAGCAGAAATAGACATTGAATGAATGCATTGGTTTCAGAACGAATATGGTACATGAAAAATTTAAATGAGAAATGGAAAGTAAAACATGGAAGAAAATGAAGATAACTATGTCATAAGAGCAAGAGAATTGGAAAGAACATGTAACTTTCACAATGCAGTCTCTGAAATAAAAAACGATTTATAATTTCTTGCACATTTAGTCTACTGAACAGAAAATCCTTAAGATCTGAGATGAACTGAAGAACTACTGGTAATAACCAGACGACTTGAATAGTAACAAATTCAGTCCAAAGAAATAGACTATTACTTGAGTGATTTACAAGTGTGCTCTGAAAGAAAAGTGTATAAAAGAAAAAGATTCAAGAAAAAAAAAAAAAAGCTGCTATTGATATGGAGATGGACTGCCTCACAGCATAGATACCCAGCATTTGAGAAAACAATGGCTTATGTGGGAAAGCTATAGTACTTTTCTGAAGTGACAGACACAGAGTCAGTATTACTAATTACTCTAAGCCACAAGACTATTTTTAATAAATACAGATAGTAGAGATCTCAAACACCAGAAGTAAAAAATGTATATGCAATGCAAGAGAAAGCTGGTGAACAAGGCAGCAGAAATAAAACATTTTTTTCCACTTCATGCAAATAAATAGGTAAATTTTCTTCCTTCCTCCCCTCTTTTTTGTTTTTTTTTTTTTTTTGACTCAGCATGTTCTAAGATACATCATGTAAACAGATAAATAGACTCAGGAGCATCAGTAGCTGTTAAAATGAAGAGGAAGAGAATCACACTAAGGTATACAATATCAGATTTTATCCATATGGTGTAAAAAGCCCACTAGATGAGAAATGTTTATCTGTGACTTCAAGAAAAGATAAAAACACAGGAGCAACCAAAAAAAAAACCCCTCAACAAACCCACAAAAAACCCCAACCACTTCCAACAGTTATTGAAGTGTTGGTTCAAGAAAATAATTGTCTTTTTCAAGGAGATGTTGAGCAAAAAGACAGGACTGCACACAGATAAAACGGTATCTCCAGTATTACAAAAACATAGAATACTGTATCTTGGTAGATCACAGACAGAAGAAAAGCTACTGTAACACAAGCAAAAAAAACCCAAAACAAAACCAAAGCAACAAGACACTATCAAAAAGGAAGCACTGGGATCTATTTATGCTACCAAGTATTAGTGGCAAATACAAGATAGGCATTGATACCATACAGAAAGACTGATGTATAGCAACAATTTATATTACATTCCATATATTTTAAAATAGGAGTAACACTTCCTTTTATAAATGTGATATTAAAAAGTTTTAATAAAATACAATTTGGAAAGATTCAAGAACCAAATGTTATAGAGAATAATCAGTGAGATTTTGGAAGATAATAATTAGAGAAGTAGTTGCTTCATGAGATTTTTCTTTTAAGTGATATTCTGGTTTATTAAAGGGTGTGTGAAAGCAAAAGTGATTCTACAAAAATATTTGAACTCCTGAATATTTGGTTCATTATAACTCAGCATGAATAACTATGATTTACCACGTAAAATTCCTGGCCCTTGAGCCTGTATTTTCCTAATCCTGTCCTAAGAAAGTTCTTACAGCTAAGGATGCACAGAAACTAACCTCTGACAGGCAGCCATTTTTAGACATGGAAGGTTCAGGTGCTGGGTTTATTAAGCATTATTGTTAACAAAATGAACCTTTGAGAAATTTGACTGAATGAGACAGCATTTCAGAAGAATAAAATGTATGAGACAGCATTTCAGAATTTTAGCTGAATGGGTCTGCAAATATGTCCTCCCTCATTTTCACTCAGCAGGATAAACAAAAACTGTAGATCACTACCAGCTGCACATTCAGTCAGCTAGCAACAACTTTGAAAGCACAAATATATTTCATATGCAGGTTGGATATTTGCTAAGGTAGAGCTGTAAAAAAACCTGCAGCTTTAATTTGGAGATACATACATTTTCAAATGTACATCTGCAGAGCTCATTTTTTGCAGAAGCCCAAGCTTTGACTTTGTTATTTGAAATCTGAAGATAAAACAGCAAGGAAAAACAGAAAGATAGGGACTGACATAACAAGATTAAGACTTAAAGATAGTACTCAAACCTGTCAAGGACAAAAATTCAGCAAATTATTTGTCTGGACAATGACTTTATAATGTAAGAAATAAACTTTCTGGAGCAGTGAACATATCAGCCACAGTGACAACTACAATTAAAACTAAAAAAACACTGTGAGACCCATTTTCATAGTATGGATGTGACCAATGGTGAGTTTTTTTACAAGTTGTAAATTTTTTCCACTACGTCTCTTTGGGATCTGGAGTCTCTGAGGGCTTTCTTCTTGCCCATTGTCTTTTACTTTCTGAGTGCTGTATCTGCTTGCAGAGGTTTCCACTAGTGTATCCTAAACAAACCCTTCAAAAAGACCTGTATTCTTTCAAAGTCACATATCTCATCTTAGGCAGCTCACTAATCTCTCAAAACCTGGATGACTAAACCAGACTCATAATCTTCCATTTCCGAACTGTCTAAAGCTTTCCTTTAAAGTTTTCATGCTACCACCCTCTGTCATCCAGAACCAGAAGTCTCCTTTGATATTCTCCCTCCCCTTCTTCTATAACTTCCATATCATGACCAAACCCTTTCATGACTTGCTTCATGTTTTAAACATTTCCTGCATACATCTACCCACTCATATGTTTGTAGTTTTCTTCTGAAATCTGTCAGTCAAAATACCTCCTCCACATCAGGCTTCAAAAAACACATTTTACAGTGTTCCTCTAAAATTAATATGTGTAGTTTATATGTTTTGTATATAAATACATTTGTATATACGTATGTATATGTATATATATGTGCACACATGAGTATATCAATAGAAGAATATGAACAGTATCGAAGAAAGAGTGGACAGCTTGTTCCACATGTAAATGTCATGTGTAAGTCACATAAAAGTGCTATGAAAATTTATATTGGTTGTAAATTTGACCAGGCATCTATCCCTTTTAACTGATTAATCTGTCTAATCTAAAAACTTATGTTTTTCTTCATTCCTCCACTATCATTTAAGTTTCTGTTCAGTCTATTTAATAACGCCTTCTAGGATAGAGACTAGGCCTTTTCCATAAAGCATCTAGAAAACTTGCAGCTGTTACAAGTTAAAAGATATAGCTGAACTTGAAGTCTCTATTTATTGGAAATTCTCTCTAATAAAAAGAAAGTAAGTAGTATAACAGAAAAAAGTAGCACGTTTACTCTCAAGCTAGCTCTTAAGGAAAAATGGAATGAAGACCCTGGAAACTTCTGTAGAGCTGAGATGATTCACTGTGAATTGTTTGTTCACTTCTAATCTCCAATTGTTGAACCTTTTCCACAGCAACAGCAATTTTTTTTTTTTTTTTCCCCTATAGGTGATTTTCTAAACTGTCTGAAGGCTCTTATATCAAAGCACAGTTGTCTAAACTCCAACTTCATGTTTTTTGTTTTCATCAACATTCAGTTTCCTTCAATTTTCTTCAAAAAAACCACCTCCCGTAACACAAATGCAGAAGAGATTTCAGGTGAATCAGCTAAATTAGACAGCAATTGTAAATCTAAATTCAATTCATATGGGAGCACTAGCTACAACTTTAGTAGCATTCAGAGGTAAACAGAAATTAAACAGTATAATTATCCATTAAAAAAAATCCTTTCAAATGGCTGAAATCCTCTCTTCCTCTTAAAAGACATGAAATTAATAATAACAGCTGGTTTGGATACAGCCCTGTTGATGTTTGTATGATGTCCCATTACTGTGAATGGGGTCTGGCTTCCTGCCAGATCCTGATGTGGCCACAATCTGTTTCAAGTACCAGCTAGTATTGAACCGGTCAATCAAAATGTGTTTCCTCTGTCACCACTGTGGTATTTTATGAAATATCAGACTGAGATGCTGCACTTGCATCTGCTCTAGCGTGAGATGCAGTGTAACACCCAAGTGCGGAGCCACATCCTTTCGAGTGCAGTGCCCATGCATGCTAACATCAGGACTGTTCTTTGGGGGCTAACTTTCCACTGGGTAATTTGGAATCTTATCAAAAGCCCATTGAAGTCAAAGGAAATATTCCCATTGATCTCAGAGGGCTTTGATCAGGCCCATGGTGAGCATGTACTTTAGCAGTCTTTTAGTGCTCTTGCAACATGCACAGCCAAATGAATACACTTAATCTTTTGAGTAAAAATATCATGAAAGTCGGCACAGTCCAGCTGACTGGAGTCAAAAATCGGAAAGGGACTTAGCAAGTGGAATTTGGCACCTGAAAGCCCTTTTAGTTGTCAAAGTTCAACCTTTAGGCAATCAGGAATATTCACAATTGCCTTTGTCTAGTTGCTGTTGATGTCCTAAGTCTGTCAGTTCCAGTGTTTCTGCTGGTGAGGTCCCCAGGGCACTTAAATTATTGCTGTGGCATAAAGCTGTGATACAAAGCCATCTTCTGGTACCAAGGTGCTTTTTGCTAGTTTGCACCTAAAACTGGCTGACATTAATGAAATAGATGTTTTCTACCAAGCAGAGAGATGTATTTTAATGTGTGTTCATACCATGACTAATCTTTCTCCATGCAGTTCAGCACAACATCAGTGCACTTCACATGTGCAAATCAGGAGTGAAAACTCTTCTCTATTGGAGAATTTTTATGTGTGGACCTTCCCACTGTCACTGTTTTAAACTCCGTTATTTAACCAGGAAGGGATTTAAATGTTGCCCACTCTTCTTCGAGGTTTTAATTTAGTTCTAATTATTGGATTATTGTGAAGAATGGGCAGAGGCAGTCCTTTCCTGGCCATGCTTTACAGAGGACATACTGTTCATCTCCTGGACATCTCAAGGGGGTTTTCCTCCCAGAGGAATGCTGTTTACTTGAGGGAATCCTCTCTCCCTCAAAAGTATTTCAGGGAACACCTATGTCAGATTGCTGATCTCTGTGAATCTCTTTTCAAAGAAGTTGCGTGTGTGGGAAGTTACGAATTTGGCAGTAAGGTGCAAGGAAAATGCTGCAGCAGATGTTAGCATTGTGGGCTTATGTTGTGTTTACTTTTAGGGCTTGCCTCAGCTCCTGCACTTTTAAAGCTACACTCTTTGGGAAAGCTCTCTTACATTAAATTCAAGGGCTACAAAATTGAGAGTATGTGACCCACTGCAGACCCAGAAGAGACACTTGGTCTCCTAACGAGTGTGTTTAACACTGCTTTTATAACCAAAATTATTTCAGAATTGCACTGATACCAGACTTCTCTGGAAACAGAAGTGGGAATTCATACCTCTAGCTAGAGTAGACTTTAATCTTTTTTTAATGAAGTGACCTAGTAAGGAAAATCTAAATGAATACTAAGAATTTTCTGATAAGATAAAATAGCACTGGCTGCCCTACTGAAGCATTTTGCAAGGTAATGCCCACAGATGCAGCAATTTAGTGATATTACTGGGGTATCTAAAGTGGAAACAAACTCATCTTTTTTACATATGCTTCTGAAAGACAATTTTTTTTTTTTTTTTTCAAGACTGGGTGTCTATAACTAGCTACTGACTTCATACTTAGAAACTGCAAAATGTAGTCTGGTTTTCAGAACAAAAATCACTGGTGTACACAACTCTGAAAATCAAGTCAGTAGCACATTATATTTGAACACTAATAATGTGCTTAGGAATGCATATACTAAGGTCACTGTTACAGAGTCATCATAAAAATAGAGAAAACTGGGGCAAAGTAACTGATGGGTGTTTGTCTTGCTATCACAAACAAAGCCTTAATTTCTACAACAGTTCATTGCTCACATAATGTAATTAGTCATGGATGCAAGCCCCTATGATTTTTGAACTTTTTTTCCTAGTCCTGTATTCAAGCAGATGAAGGAGAAACATTTCAAATGCATCAAAGTGACTTAGGAGCCTGAAGGAGACACTCCAAAAGTGCTTCATGCATATTGGGTTTTTAAGATCCCTAAAATGATAGACAAGCATCACACAGAACTTTTAGAAGTGTTCAGACCCTACCAAGCAGCCTGAGATTATCAGGGTAACTTTGGCAACTACATAATATTTGAAAACATGTCTAGCGCTCCTAATTCACTCTGGTGAATTTTAAAGTGCTATCTGTAGTCTTTTTCCTCTAAATTAAAGTTGTGTTTGTGTGTGGGGAACTTTGAAGAGCTCACTGTTTGGGAAATAACTCTCACTTCAAAGATTTGTGATTGGTGAAAGTTTTGACAAGGGCTGTGCTTAGGAGGAAAAAAGCTTTGAAGAGGGCCATACGTACAGAAAAAAAAACTTAAAAGAAGCCTGTGATTTGGAGAACAAGTTTTAAAATGATCTGTTATGGTGGAAGAGAGCTTTAATTAGTTCTGCTTTCTCAGACCGCTGTTTATTTTTCCATGTTTTTATGACCGGGTATTTTGTCTCCAGCTTGGTTTGTGTTTTGGCTTGTTCCATGCATGTGGGCTTTTTTTCTGCAGCCTATGTGCTGTAACATTTTAGAGGCTTCTACACAAATTTTAGCCATTAGCATTGTCCTGGTTTTGGCTGGGACAGAGTTAATTTTCATCCTAGTAGCTGGTATAGTGCTGTGTTTTGAATTTAGCATGAGAATAATGTTGATAACACACTGATGTTTTAGTTGTTGCTAAGCAGTGTTTATACTAAGTTAAGGACTTTTCAGCTTCCCATACTCTGCAAGCGAGGAGGTGCACAAGAGCTGGGAAGGAGCACAGCCAGGGCAGCTGACCCAAACTGGCCAAAGGGATATTCCATACCATATGACGTCATGCTCAGTATATAAGCTGCAGGGAGTTGGCTGGGGGATGGTGATCGCTGCTTAGGGACTGACTGGGTGTCGGTTGGCAGGTGGTGAGCAGTTGCATCACATGTTTTTTTCCTGGGTTTTGTTCCTCTCTCTCTGTTGTTGTTGTTTTCCTTTTCATTACAATTTTTATTATTATTATTATTATTATTATTATTATTATTATTTTATTTTATTTTATTTTATTTTATTTTGTTTCAATTATTAAACTGTTCTTATCTCAACCCACAAGTTTTCTTACTTTTGCTCTTCCAATTCTCTCCCCCATCCCACTGGCGGGGGGAGGGTGAGTGAGTGGCTGTGTGGTGCTTGGCTGCCAACTGGGGTTGAACCACAACAAGCATATTGGGAAATCTGTGACAGTCAGAAGCTGGGCAAAAGATGATGGAGCACTACCTACTGGTCCTTTACCATGGAAACAGAGGGATAGACAGCTGTGTCAATGTTGCCATGGTGAATAAGGTGGGAGTACTTTGTGGCTGGCAAAAAAGAGCAGGGATGTTCCAGACTGCTAATGCTATACTCACTTCTTACCTGAAGAAATAAGGTTGTTTTATATGGGTAAAAACTGGTCTTTGTAACAGGAGAAGCATATTTGTACAACATCTGTAACTCACTGTGCACCACTGGAAAATCTGCAGATGAAATTTCCGAGTGTTCCAGTGCCATAGAGTGTTCCTTGCACTTCATGGGTCTGGGGCCAGGTGAGCTTTGGGGGTTTTGCTGTTGTTTATTGGGGGGAGGGGCTGTATTGATGCTGTGACAATAGAAGGTGATAAAATATTTGCCCAAGTGACTAGCTACACTCAATCCAATGTAGGAATTTACTATCCACTTTACAATCAACATTTCATCCACGATCTTGTTATTGAATTTGTAGTAAGAAATTGCATCTGTTTAGTTCTGATGATCATAGAGAACTGAACTCTAGCTTCTTCTGCCACTGCTTCTGTAAAACAAGTCACTAAGTCAGGCATGCTTCTATAAAAATCCCTTTGTTCCAGCACAGAAAACTTTATTCCATAAAGATGGACTTCTGATGCTCTGCTACAGCTGATCAGATATAGCAGTATATTCATTAGTCATGGAGTCTAACCCACAGTCACAAAACAAAATAGAAATCATTTTATCCCCCAAGTGGTCAAACCCTATTCAATGTTAGACTGTGTTATTTATCTGTCTATCTGGGATTGTGTCATTCTTTACTGCTACAGCTCAGTGACTTTGTGAGAGGAGGATATGTGTCTTCAAAAATTCTGGTAATGGATCATGCATTGCAGTACAAGGGCATCCTAGGGGAGTGAGAATCTGTATGTAGGATTATTCTTTTCTTAAGAAAAAATGCTACATCTCATCTAGAAAATTGCCAGCTAATTTTGCTGCCATCCACATCAGCAATCATTTTAGGCTACACCTATTCTTTCCTCAGATTAGTATATTCAGCATCAATGAATACTAAGACGACAATGACATACCACAGTGAAATCCAGGGCTGAGGTGGCTGCAGGACATTTTTCCAAGAAAGCAATCAATGGAAGACAGAGCTGCTCAGCAACACTGAAGGTTAAGTCACTGATTCAAATGCCTGAATTATGCATTTAGGTGCCTAACCTTAAAATGTTGTTTCATATTGTGTATTTCACAAATGTACATTTAATAAAGCATCACTTTAATGTATTGCAACTTCAAGTTCTGAAAAAAATATTCTCATTCATAAACACTACTGTCCAAAAACCACAGAAATTCTCCAACATTTTAAAACTGATGAAAAGTATGAATTATCTGCACAGTAGTTCTATATACCATTGCACTGCATAAGCCCATTAAATTATAAAAATTATGTCCTTTAAAGCTGAGCATTGAGAAAGGCCATGAAACTTAATAATCTCTTGAACTAACATAATTTAGTCTGGGCACTGAGTTTGTATTTTGAGCTGAGAAATATAGGTTTCTGAAAATCAACAGATCTACAAATGCGTATCAGGGTTCTTGCATGTTTTTCTTTTTTGTCACCACAGATGGTGCAGTTCACCTCACTGGAACTTTGATTTAAATCTCTGAAAGTGATACAGTCAATATTGAATTCAGGCACTCATTTGCCTCACACAAAAATGAGACTATTTTTAATGATAGATATAAAGTTTCTTCTCAAATAAAAAATGAAAATGAGAAACTAACAATTGCAAGCAGAAATAGTATCGGTAGCAATTGAGTAATCTATTCCTACATGCCAGAAATATCTCCTTACCTTCTGCCCTGTATCCATAGATTCAGATAGCAAATGGTGAGATTTTTTTTTAAATTGTATCAAAATAGCACTGAAAATAGAACTTGAGATGTTCTGTTTGGAAAAAAAAAATTATATTCTACAGCCCTCAAAACTAGACACTTTACAAAGGCAATCTTTGCTTTGATCCCTTAGCTGTATTGCCACATAACTGTTTGTACGGACACGCTGTGAGGAAGCTTAAGGAGTTAATCCACATTAAAAGAAACACCATTAAATATATTTCCATTTGTGTTTTATATTTATATTTTTAATCCAAACTTCTGAGCATTTCTCAAGTCAGCCCCACAACCATTTTTGCCAGCACAACTAAGAGAGTGGTACACCACATGTGACGAAGGGTAAGCTATGGAGAAAGGTTGGGAAAGAAAAAAAATCTTAAGCTAGTTTTGCCTGTAGGTTGTCTGGAAATGAAAACTCTGGTGTTGATTTTCATCTCAGATCGGTACAGGACATTACACTTTTTTCAGGTTATTTTACCAAGATTTTGCATATCCACAGAGCATAGAAAACCTTTTGAAAACTTATTAATGGTTCCCAATTAGTTCTGGGGAAAAAATATTAATATGGGGAATTAAGGTCTTTTATTAAACATTAAAATAGAATTATTTCAATGAGAAGCCTATGCCGAGGTTAGAAATAGAAGCCTGAAACAAAAAGGGAACCATTACGTTTTTTTGTAAAATAAAAACTGAATGAAGACAAAATTTCTTTCAATTAATATGAAATAAATTAAACATTTCTGAACATTGTGGAAAACTTTTAAAAAGTTATTACTCATGCAGCTTTTTTCCTTTTATTGGTGTTATATTTGTTCACATATAACCATAAGCAACATAACAGCTATACCTAAATATGTTAGCACGTCTGTAGAAGTTCGTATATAGAACTCTTTATAAAATGGCGGTAAGTCGTGATGTTATGTCACTTGGATTGCCCAGTGTTCAGAGATTTGGTATCTGAATCCTTTCAAACCACTTCAGAATGCTGTTGAGCATACAAACTTTTTTGAGTATTCTCATTTCAGCCTTTGGGTCAATAGCTGATTTTTCTCCTCAGTTCCTCCAAAAGTCTGTAGTCCACATGAAAATGATAGAAGTTTGGAGATCGACACTGATAGTATCTTTTCCTTGGCTCTCTGTGAGTTTGTCATTCTGCAGGATACTATCTTTCCCCATATGACAAGCTTAGTCAGATATCTATGTACACTACGGTATCTATAGAGACTTTCACATCAATAAGTTAAGCTACTGCTTTCCTTCTGAGAAAAAGTCCTGCTTTCAAGCACAGTTATAAATCTGTTACTTTAAATTGCATAAGCTCTGGAGCTGACAAGCATGCCCCTCCATAGATAGCATGCAGTATATCAACATGGAGTATTCTGGACAGATGGAAGTCCTACTCCTGAGAGACCCCAGTCACGCTCTGTGCAGCACACAACAAGCACCGGGGTTCAGATGACCAGCATTTCAGTGTGCTCTGCCCCACTTCATCACCTGTGTGTGCAAAAGCACTTTGCTGACTTAGTCAGAGACCACTGAGTTGTCCTAACTTCTCTGTTTATATTCCTCCCTCACTAAACCAAATGTTCCTAGATATTCAGGGGGCAGAGGAAGAATGCACTACCAAATGCCTTGCACACAATGAAAACTTTGTATGTGATACCAGAAAATACGGATAAACATATCCAGTAACTGATTTACCAATGGCTAAAATACATTTCTTCTTTCCCTTTTCTAGGTAAAATGCCAAATTCTACAGTATAAAATGTGGATGTTATGAGAATGGGTAAATAACATAGAAGTAGTAAGGTGATAGGAGGATGAAAGCTAATATTTTAGTAACATCTTTATCTACATTTTTTCTTTTTTTTTTTTAACTTTCTCCGTCAGCTTTGCTGCTGTTTTTCACAATTTCTTTTTTTGCTTCACATTGTCAAAAATCTGAGTAGAAGAGGGATGTAGTTTGATAGCCTAATTGGCTACATTTTAATTCCAATCGATTCCTGGTATTTGTTTATATAGTAACATTAAATACACTAATCATTTGGAGCCTTGTATGTGTGTACTTGCCAAGACATTGACCCAGTAGTCCAAATATTGACTGCAGAAATAGTGACATTATATGTTGCATTATCAACTGGAGTGCTCTACACCCACAATTTAGACCTCAGCTACAAGAAGGCAAAATACAAAGCACAACATAACACCCCTCCAAATATAAACATATTATCCTTAAAAATATGTACTGAAGGCTATTATAAAAAATCATAGAAGTTACTAAGGAAATAGATGTTAAATTTTCAAGAAAAATGATTTATTAATTTTTGATGGAAGTCCTGGACAGACCAATTTGTTGAGCTTGACTGCAATTCAAGGATAATTTCTATTTAGTCTGTTTGCTTTAAAATTAAAACAGGGTCTTTGAGGTCCTTCCCTGTAAGACCCGTGAAATCTGCCTTACAGGTTGCTGTTTCCTGGTGAGGGAGTTTCAGAACTATGGTGATTAGTTGGGACTTGAGAACTCTGGGTTCAATTTTCAGCCATTTCACAGGTTTCATATGTCTGTTCCAATTTATGCACATCTTCATTTTCCTCATCTAAGTTTAAAGTTAAAAGATTTGTCTGAATTTTCTGTATATATTCTTATAATGAGGGGCGTATCCCATCCTAATATTGTAGGAATTGCCCTCTGGAAGTGCTTCTCCTCCTTTCTGTAATAAAGAAATTTAGCAAGATTGATTTTATAACTTAGACACCTAAGCTGAAGACCCAAATTTAAGCAATATGAGTACATTCCTCAAAACATATTATTTACTGAGGAAACCTAGATTCTAACCTAGGCAAGGCATCTAAATTTTTTAAATCTAAAACTAGCTGAGAAGAGTACAAATCATAATATCTTTGTGGCCTAATTTTCAATTTGTAAATGCTTTTCTTCCAGCTATGTCTATTTTTCTTATTTAGCATTATTATTTACACATATCGTGTATGTGAGTATTATTTATATATGTATTCCTTGTGTTTGTATTACTTGTATTATTGGTAACTGTTTGTATAATTTTTTGCTCAACACCATCTGTCTGTCAGCATCCATCTGCTGTCTCTTGTTTTAGGCTTAGATTGCAAGCTTTTGGAGCATGATTCATCTTTTTTTTCCTGACCCATTACAAGTTACTTTTGGGTACTACAGTGTCTAGGAAGCCTAGTTTTGAAACAGAGCCCCACTGCAAAAGGTGGTCTACAAAGAATAAAACAATAATCCATGCTCCAATGAGGTGGGATAACAAGTAAATACAGACAGATGGCAGAGTACAAGAAGGCAATGAAACAAAGTTAGTCAGCATGATAGATGTTGTAGCACAACAGCCTTCTCATTTTCCGTGTCTTTTGTAGATATTATGAGAAAAAAAAATATATTACAGGAAACTCCTCTCAGTAAGGGGCATGTCTCAGCACTAGAAAAAAGGTGTTTACTCAAAAATTTGGTGAATTGGGGAGTGAACTTGAGATAAGAGATGGAAGTAAGAACATTCTAGAAAATGGAAAAGGTCATGGAAAGCTTCTAAAATTGAAACAAGTAACTTAACGACACCATAAAGGAGCACTAAGAAAATAATGTAAAGCTGAGCAGGGAGATGACCAAAGCAATGAGATGATAGGAAAATTGTACTTGCAGCAAAATTTCAAATGGCTAGGGCAAACCAACAGGGACTGCAGTCAGGGAGGTGGAAGGTACAGTCACTGAGACAGGATACAAAGGTAACTGGAAATGCTTTGGACATTTAACTATGTTCTTAATACACAGAACAAACTGCAATTGCTGAAATAGCAGACACATGCACACAGTAAGCAGATAAGCTTCTTGAAAATCTACGTTATTGGTCACATTTAAACATTGTTAGTAGAAGACAATAATTGTTTAGGAATAATTCTGCTCTAAATGCAGGGTTTTGTTGCACAAGTACATGGTGAGATACACAGCCCATGTGCATCCCCAACAGCCTGATGACCGTGTCTTGATTTTAATTCTTTCATGGGCAGACCAGATGAAAGTGTCAGTCTGAATTTCTCAGATTATTTTAGCTGTCCCAGTGTCTTCGGTAATTTATAACATTTTCTATCACTGCCATGAATTATTTAAATCTGTGAATCATTTTGAGATAACGACAGAAACCGAGTAAGAGGTTGGACAGAGACTTGGTAAAAAATACAGCTTCACTGTACTTACCTGACATGTCTGCTCTTCCTTGCTACATTTATTTATGATAGAGAACATATGAGAATTGTTTCTCTAGGTCATAGATTCACTTATTCATGGCTCCCTTGTTCACATTGAATTTGCTCCCTGAATAACTGCATCTGCAAAGGACAGAGTTCAGAGCAAGTTTACAATACTTACCTGTAGAAATGTTAATTAAACAAAAATGAAAGGCTACCCTCACCACATTCCAACTAGCACCTCATAATCCTAAAAACGTTTTTTTTTAAACTGAAATTTACACAGATTCCTAATGAAAAATGTAGCCAAGTGTACCCTAAAAGGATTGGACTGAGGAATATATGTTGTTTTATACCTATAGTGCACAATAAAGTAAGATCCCATACATGTTTAAAAGCAGAAGACACAAGGTTAAGAACTTGACTATATTGAATCCATCTTCAGGACAAGGTACCTCTGAGCTATATCACAGAATCACAGAATGATTGAAGTCAGAAAGGACCTTGGAAGGTCATTGCATCCAACCCCCCTGATCAAGCAGGGCTACCTAGAGCCTGTTGCCCAGGACTGTGTCCAGACGGCTTTTGAAGATCTCCAAGGATGGAGACTGAACAACTGCCCTGGGCAACCTGTGCCAGTGCTGAGTCACCCTCACAGTGAAAAAGTGTTTCCTGATGTTCAGGTGGAACCTCCTGTGTTTCACTTGGCACCCCCTGTGTTTCAGTTGGCACCCATTGCCTCTGCTCCTGTCACTGGGCACCACTGAAAAGAGCCTGGCTCCGTTCTCTTTGCACCCTCCCTTCAGGTATTTATATACGTTAATAAGATCCCCAAGGAACCTTCTCCTCTCTAGGCTAAATAGTCCCAGCTCTCTCAGCCTTTCCTCACAGGAGAGACGCTCCAGTCCCTTAATCACCTTCATGGCCCTTCGTTGGACTCTCTCCACTATGTCCACGTCTCTCATGTACAGAGCAGCCCAAAGCTGGGCACAAAAATCCAGGTGTGGCCTCACCAGTACTGAGTAGTGGGGAAGGATCACCTCCCTTGACATGCTGGCATCACTCCTGATGCAGCCCAGGATACCGTTAGTCTTCTTTGTGTCAAAGGCACATTTTTGACTCACGTTTGACTTGGTGTCCAGCAGGAGCCCCAGGTCCTTTTCTGCCAAGCTGCTTTCCAGCTGGCTAGCCCCCATCATGTACTGGTGCATGGGCTTGTTCCTCTTCAGGTGCAGCACTTTGCACTTCCCCTTGTTGAACTATATGAGATTCCTGTTGGCCCATTCCTCCAGCCTTTCAAGGTCCCCCTGGATGGCAGCACGACCCCCTGCTGTATCAGCCACTCCTCCCATTTTGGTGTCATCTGAAAACTTGCTGGAGCGTACACCCTGCACCATCATCCAGATCATTAATGAAGATGCTGAGCAGGATTGGACCCAATATTGACCTCTGGGGTACACCGCTAGTTACCGGTCTCCAACTAGACTTTGGGCTGCTGATCACCACAGTCTGGGCCCAGCCGTTCAGCCAGTTTTCAGTCGACCTCACTGTCTGCTCATCCAGCCCATACATCAACAGCTTCTCTACGAGAATCTTATGGGAGACAGTGTCAAAGGCCTTCCTGACGTCCAGGCAGACAATATCCACTGCTCTCCCCTTGCCTACCAGGACAGTCATTTCATCGTAGATGGTTATCAAGTTGGTCAAGCACGACTTCCCCTTGGTGAAGCCATGCTGACTAATCCTGATGATTTTCTTGTTGTTCATGTGCCTGGAAATGGTTTCCAGGATTAGCTGCTCCATCACCTTCCCAGGGATGAAGGTGACCAGCCTGTAATTCCTTAGGTCCCTTCCTTCTTGCCCTTCTTCAAGACAGGAGTGATGTTTGCTTTCCTTCAGTCCTTGGGAACTTCTCCCAGTTGACATGATCCATCAAAGATTGTCAAGAGTGGCCTCGCAATGACTTTGGCCAGCTCCCTCAGCACTCGTGGGTCCATCCCATCAGGGCCCATGGATTTCTGGATGTCCAGTTGGCTTATGTATTCCCTGACCTGGACCTGACTCTCTTCCACCAAAGGTACGTCTTCCTTAGGCCAGCCTTTCCCCCTGGTCTCTGGGATGCGAGATTCCTGAAGGCCAGCCTGGCTAGTGAAGACTGAGGCAAAAGCAGCATTCAGTACCTCAGCCTTTTCCATGTCCTGTGTAACCTGGTCCCCCATCGCGTTGGGCAATGGGCCCACATTTTCCCTAGTCTTTCTTTTGTCACCTATGTACTTAAAGAAGTCCTTCTTGTTGCCTTTGACATCCCTGGACAAGAGTCTATTCCATCTGGGCTTTAGCTTTCCTAACTTCATCCCTGGGTGCTCGGACAATGTTTCCGTATTCACCCCAGGTTACCCGTCCTTGCTTCCGCCCTCTGTAGGCTTGCTTTTTCTGTTTGAGTTTGGCCAGGAGCTCCTTGTTCATCCGCGCAGGCCTCCTGGCATTTTTGCCTGACTTCTTATTCATTAGGATCGAACTCCCATGGTCTTGGAGAAGGTGACTATTAACCAGCTTTCTTGGGCCCCTCTTCCCTCCAGGGCCTCGTCCCACGGGACTCTTCCAAACAGACCTTTGAAGAGGCCAAAGTCTGCTCTTTGGAAGTCCAGGATCGTGAGCTTGCTTTTGACCCTCCTCCCTCAGGGTCCTGAACTCCGCTATCTCATGGTCACTGCCGCCAAGGCTACCTTTGATCTTCACATCCCCAGTGAGCCCCTCCTTGTTGGTCAGTATAAGGTCGAGCAGAGCACCTCTCCTCATTGCCTCCTCTATCACTTGGTAGAGGAAGACATCACCAATGCATTCCAGGAACCTCCTGGATTGCTTGTGTCCTGCTGTGTTGTCCCTCCAGCAGGTATCAGGGTGCTTGAAGTCCTTCATGAGGACCAGGGCCTGTGAACGTGAGGCTGTTTCCATCTTTCTGTAGAGGGCCTCATCCACTCGTTCTTCCTGGTTCGGTGGTCTATAGCAGACACCCACAGTAACGTCACCTTTGTCTGTCCTCTCTTTCATCACAACCCATAAAGCCCGAGTTGGCTCCTCACCCATCCCCAGGCAGAGCTCCATGCACTCCAGCTGCTCTCTCACATAAAGGGCAACTCCCCCCTACATCTTCCCTTCCCGACCTTCCTAAAGAGCCCATATCCCACCACTGCAACACTCCAGTCATGGGAGCCGTCCCACCACGTCCCCATCATCCCAACAAGATCATGGCCCTGCAGCTGCACACAAACCTCTGACTCAGCATGTTTATCCCCATTACTGCGTGCCTGAGTGTACAGGCACTTTAAAGAGGCACCCCAGCATGCTGAGATCCTGGGGAGGCTTTGGGGATTTCTCCATAATGGTGCCTTGTAGGCACTTCTCATTCTCAGTTTAAAGCCCTCCTTCTGAGGTCAGCCATCCCACTGGCAAAGATCACTTTGACCTGCTTAGTGAGGTGGATCGCACCTCTCACAAGCAGACATTGATCTGTGAACAGGGCCCCACGGTCATCGAACCCAAAACCCTGTCACCAACAGCAGTTCTGCAGCTAATTATTGACTTGTCCTATTCGTGCCCTTCTTCTCACACCCTTTCCCCTCACTGGCAGGATTGAGGACAACACCACCTGGGCCCACGTGCCCTTGATGACCACCCCCAGAGCTCCGTAGTCACTTTTGATACTGTCCAGGTTTCCCCTGGCAGTATCGTTTGTGCCCACATGGAATAAGAGCAGGGTGTGTAGTAGTCGGAGGACCAGGTGAGTTTCAGCAATCCCTCCACAATGTCCCAGATCCTGGTCCCTGGCAGGCAGCAAATCTCTCAAGATGACTAGTCGGGTCAGCAGATGGGTGCCTCTGACTTGCCATGTCTTCCTAGTAGTCTTGCATGGTTTAGGGTTAGGTGGACCAGGTTCTTTGCTTCAAGACATATCTGGCTCCTCTTCAACTTTGAGGACGGTGACCTTATTCTGCAGTTGTAAGCAGTTAGGTGGGGCAGGAGCCTTCCTCTTCATGCCAGAACTCACCAGCTTCCATCCTTCCCCTTTCCCAGAGGTTTTGCTTACCTTCATGGTGGGGTATGCCTGCTTCTCCACTGCAGGTGGGGACTGAGGCTGTTCAAGCTGCTGATTCTCAGGGAAGATCCTATCTATTTCCCTTTAGTCTTCTCTGACACTCATTTCTTCCCTTAGCTCCTCCACTTGGCAGCAGAGCTCTTCTATGACAGCACACCTCCGGCAGGCCAGAGGTGCATCTCTCCTGGCCTCAGAGACAGGGCTCAGGCACTCCGTCCAGCTTGGGACTTGTAGGGCTGCACATGCTGCCTGAGGCTCAGTCTGTGTTGAAGCCTCTACCCTTTCAGGAACAGCTGCTCTAACATCTACTGAGGAAACTGTCCTGTGGCATGTTACCACCATGTATGAGACTATTACAGCAGCACAATTTCACTTGAGGGTCCCTTTGACACCCGCTTCTTTGCGCTCTTCTGTGCAAACTGCAGCATCTGTTGGCTGCTTCTGTTAGCTATGCAAACAGCACACTAAACCTAAGTATTCCAAATTTGAGGGCATCAAGGGATACAGTTGCTCCAAGCATAACTCAGAATATAATTTTATATTTTTGGAAACATTAAAGAAACCCTTGCTCCTTAGCTTCACATAGGTCTCTTTTTGTTTCCATTACTAGACCCTGTAAAAGGAAAGAGTCCCTTCTTCATGACTGTACATCTGAAAGTCCACTGAAGAGGTGCTCAATTACTTTGGTGCTTAGAACATGAATAAGAGTGAGTTTTCACACTTATGCATCATTAAGTTAGCAGGAACAGTGAGAATTCCTTCATTCCAATCTTTTTTAAGGCTATTTAAAGAAATGCACAAAGGAAAACCTCAAATAGAAATTTTGTTAAGGTGGAATTAAAGCAAAGGATACACAAAAAAAGGCTAGTAAAAGGGACAGTAAAGGATAGTAATAGAGGATACTAAGGATAGTTAAAAAATGCAAATTAAGGCAAAATAAAATGTCTTAAGAAACTGAGTTATGATAAAACTATGAGAAAACTAAACATTTGGAAAGTTAAACAGACTTGTCACCCAAACTAAGTTATCCTTGCTTCTGTAGATTTATGACTCTCTCACCTTCTTTGCTGCCAAATACAATGTAAAACATGCTCACCAAAAAACACAGATTGTATGAACTGGTAATTCATTTTTAAATCAAAGGATATTTTTCTCTATATAGCTAATAAAGCGTACAGATAGGTTTCTTCAGTTGAAGTGGGGGGACACCCATTAATTCTTCAGTACTACCTCAAGATATGATAAGCCAGCAACTTCCAGATTTTTTTTCTTCCAATGGAATATTCATCATGCAGATGATCTCCAGCTTCAGTGCTGAAGGCCTGGCAGTGTGACATCTGTAAAACTTTGGCGTGGATCATTGGGGTCCCTCTGACTTCCTTCAGCCCTCTGCTTGGAGCATGCTGATGGGGAGGGTCTTTCCTGTGTTACAGAGCTGACAGCTGTCATCATCGTCATCATGAATCCCATTGTTACCTCCACTGCTGAGAAGACCAGTTTTCTGGATGACTTACACAGCAGTTGCCAAGAAGGGAGATTAAGGAGACAGAAAGGCTTTTGGGGACATGGCTGTGGAGACAGGCTTCATCCTCCAGAGCAAGGGCATTGCCTGCCATTCTTCCTCACCTCACTCCCACCAAGAACCAAGCTACTGGCCCCAAAAGCCATAACAGAAGAGGTGTTCTGAAACATTGCATCAGGTTTGTTAGACTTTTTTTACTTTTAATTTTCCTTCTATTTTCTTCACATTTTTTCCACAAAATACTGACATTATCTACATTCCTCTACTGTTTTAATGAGAGTCTGTGCTCCTCTGAAGGGCAAATGGGAGGTTCAGATTTCCCCAGATGGACAACTGGGTGGTGGTTTTTGTCTTGACACCACATAGGATCCAGAAAGTCCACACGTGGAAATGGTTATAATATAGGCTCTACAGGCAGTTTACACCTTTCTGGACTGGCAGCTGGAGGACAATCAGGTTAATTTGAAATAACTCAAATGGCACTAGATGCCCATGTTCAGATAACTCAATTAAGCTGTAAAGTAGGAGAATTCAGCTGTAACTATAGGTTCTTACTGGTGGGGGTTTGCATGGGATGCAAGTAGGTTTTCTAAATTCTCATTATGATTCATCAAGAGAAAGGGATTCACCGTGACCATCAAGTGAGGCCACTATCTGTATCTGTTGCCACTGGGCATCATAAGTAGAGCTCCTACTGCTAGTGAGATGAACATGCCTTTCAGTTGTCAGTTTCATCCCACTTAAAATTAAGAACGTATTTAACTCACGCACCAGAAGAGTAAAAGATAGGGATGAGGCATACACAATTGGAAGTATGGGAAAGCAGTAACATAGAAAAACAGTGGTTAGGTAGCCTTGTGTATTGCCAAAGAGGTGCAATTTGTTACCCTAAGGTAAGGGCTTACAATTAGAGGGATAAATCTGGGCCATTATTGTGAACCTGGGTAATGACTGGCATATGGAATTGTAAACCTAAATCCTCTGGTAGGCTGTGGGTATCTCTATGTCAATTATCTTTGTTGTTTCCCTCATGTCTTCAACACAGTTGCAATTGGTTCAGCTTCCACTTCTGCTTTTACAAAGTAATCTAACAAGCCCTATGATTCACTAGGGAACCAGGTGTGCTACCTTCATGACATGAAATTACATGACATAGAGTCTTATGGTTATTCTCATGTGGGATTTACTATAGCACAGAACCTCATTGCTGTAGGAGATTAACTTAATTCCTGTCATGAAATGCCTTTATCACACCAGGGGAAATAGTGTTAATATAATTGATGTCTTCCTGTTAAATATAGAATAATGATTGTTGCAATATATTATCTAACACTTATCAAACCTGAACAAACTGATCTTGTCATTTTATTTCCTATTATTTTATTGGTAAGAACGGCATGAAATCTGCAGTTTCCCTCAGGTGCAGAAACTGAAAGAAGATGATGTGAAGGTAAAAACTAGAGTTCAGTTGTGGTGCACAGTGGGAGTTGAAATCTAAAGCAACAGAAGTTAAGAATCATTGGTAGCTTGTAGGGTGAAATTATGTGATTAGTGGGACAAAACCCTTAATAATCCATTTTATTTGTTCTTTCCTCCACTAAAGGGACACTTTCTGGCATATGGATGCATACTAAAAGCACACATGTACTAATTTCCATAAAAATAAGGAAAGAGTGTGTGTGTGTGTGTGCATGCATATGTATACATGCTTATTTATATTTTATAAACAAACATAATAATATAATATATAACTACATCTTGTCCTGGTTTCGGCAGGGATAGAGTTAATTTCCTTCCTAGTAGCTGGTACAGTGCTGTGTTTTGGATTTAGGTGAGAACAATGTTGATAACACACCGATGTTTTAGTTGTTGCTAGGTAGTGTTTACACTAGTCAAGGACTTTTCAGCTTCCCATGCTTTACCGACTGGGAAGGCTGGAGGTGCACAAGAAGCTGGGAGGGGGCACAGCCAGGACAGCTGACCCAAACTGGCCCAAGGGATATTCCATACCATGTGATGTCATGCTCAGCATATAAAGCTGGGGGAAGAAGAAGGAAGGGGGGGACATTTGGAGTGATGGCATTTGTCTTTCCAAGTAACCGTTACGCGTGACGGAGCCCTACTTTCCTGGGGATGGCTGAACACCTGCCTGCCGATGGGAAGGAGTGAATGAATTCCTTGTTTTGCTTTGCTTCTGTGCGTGGCTTTTGCTTTACCTATTAAACTGCCTTTATCTCAACCCACAAGTTTTCTCATTTTTACCCTTCTGATTCTCTCCCCCATCCCACTGGGGGGGAGTGAGCGAGTGGCTGTGTGGGGCTTAGTTGCCGGCTGAGGTTAAACCATGACACATCTAAATGCATTATTTATATATTTATGTATTTCCATTTATGTTATAAGCATATGTGTACTTGTGTGTTATATAATAGAAATATATTATGATGTCTCTTGGCTATGTATTTATAATATATAAAGTTTAGTTTGATAGCACTGATGGATCTCAGCTTGACCTTACTTGACTATGGACTACGTAATATAAAAATGGTAGAACCCCTCTTAAAAGGTTTATGATCTCAATAGTCAAGGCAGATAAAAAAAAATGGTAGCAAGCTAATAAGAACTTTTAACAAAAAAAAAAAAAAGAAATAGTGTACAGTGTGTCCTTATTTACTTTTCACATGGTAACCTCACCGCCCACTCTCCTTTGTCATGCTGCCTCACCAAGTCTGCTGCACAGCCTTGATTTATGACAACTTCTCTCCTGTTTTATTACCAGCCATGAAGAAACACTGCCTCTCTTTGAACACAGAGTGCTCTAAAAAAGTAAAAAATAAGCAACTTACTATATTTGCCCTACACTAAGTTCCCAGCCCTTTCTACCCCCTAACAGTGGGAGAATTTCTCTTGTGCCCCTTACAGGACGCATATACAACTTCAGTTTTTTATACCTATGTGCTTGGTCACACAGTATAATTATTCTGCACAAATGGTAAGCCTACAAACTACATGATCCCAGTATGTTTTGCTGTAAAATAGATTTATTAAATACAGACTATCCTCTTCTCTTCATTACTAGACGTTTAGCCTGTGAAGCAGTCCTTGAAGGGGAAGGGAAAACATATGACAACTAGTAATTTGCAAGAGCTGGATCTGCTTCAGTGAACAATAGCATTACCTGAGATAGTCTTGAAGTCCAATAGTGAGCTCATAGGTCAGACAATACCAGACCTCCTTCAAATAAGAGAATGGCTTCTCTCAGGCACTTTGTATTTCTGTAAAAGTCTGTGTATCATCTTGCTCAAATAAGTAGAGGGAAGGCAGGAAATATAGAGAATGAGAAACCTGTGGAAAAATACAATAGAAGGAAAAGAAATCATTTAAATCTCTCTGGACCTAACTAATTATGAAGAGAAAAAGACTGATGTCTCCAGTTTAAGTAAATCATTAGTAATTTTCTGCACTAAGAGAAATAGCTGAGTTCACAGAGATGCGATAAAGATTTAAGATCATAAGTGCCTAAGTGCAATGTAAGATATAGTGGGAAACACTCTTAAAAGGCAAATGCAGTGACAAAAACTCCTTATTGCATTTAACAGATAATAAATGGGATTCCTCTGAGTTAACCTTTCAACTGTAGATTTCAGGGAAATGGCAAGGATTTTTTTCAGAAGACTTGGGTAGGGAGGGATAAGAACTAGAAGAATGATAGTTTAAATTATTCTGCAAGGTATGACATGGATATAATGAAATACTGTAGAGGGTTCTAACTTCACCATGCAGATAATATGTGTATGTAACACAAAAAGTCAAGGGTCCCTTAGCATTAAAACTAGGAAAAGATGAACCAGACAGGCTTGACATGTGGGTCTTATAATGAAAATGCACCTGATATACCTTTATTATTTCCAGATTCCTTTATCAATACAGTAAGTACACTTAGGAGAAGCATGATGATAAGAAATGCACTGTCATTGTTAATAAATTAATCATAGAGAAAATGTAAACAGCACTAAATGGAATTATTACAAAGACAGATAGGTTGAAACCTACCTAGTTTCTATCACACTTGAAGCATTTCCTGCAAACATCTGAAAGCTAACGAGTACTCCTGCAAACTGATTCTTCTAAAAATAAAATATTTACTGAAAATGAATTTCAAATACTAGCTCTCTTTGTGCTATTTACAATATTTTTGTGGATTGTTTCTTGCCATTTTTTTCTATTCAGTCAAGGCAGAGAAGAATTCTACATGTTCTATGGACTTTGTCACCAAAGCACTAACTGGGTGTTTGCATGTCAAAATGTTGTAGCAATTTGCAGATCAAATTTAATCACCGAGAAAAAAACCCAAACTTATGGATTTTATTTTAATTTCCCACAATGCTCTTGGACACCTTTGAAGCAAAACCAAAAAAAAAGCAAAATTTGGCATATCTGTTATCTGTAAGAATTTTTTTGCATAGCTATGTTTCTCAGCAAGCAGATAAACATCCCATCTCTCTAGTATGGAACTTATGACGACAAGTATTTCCATCTTCAGATGGAAAGGACAGGATTTCAACAGCTTATATTTCCAGCCTGTTGCCTTATAATTTTGTAGGCCCTGATTCGGGCATGCACATAAATTTATCTTTAAGCATCTGCCTTCATCTCATTAAGCACATGTTTAAGTCTTTTCTTGAAAAGGGATGCTTTCCGGAAAAGAGATCTTGAGTGATGCTATTCTCTGCTTCTGACACTGAATTTAGTCAATAAGTCTTGCAAGCTGCAATTTAGAAAAAAAGTTTCTTACTTTCAAATTAGCTTACTACATCTGGTGAATTTTCTCTCTCTTTTTTTGTTTTTAAGGGATGAAAGGAATTAATGATACTTGCAATTGTATGTCACACGCTTCCTTCTCAATTCTCCTTCTCTTCTATTGTTCTAATGCTTCCTCTACTGTTCTCACACAGGGTTTGAATGTTATTGATTCCCTCAAATTTCAAAAATGTGAAGATGAGTTTAGTGAGAACAGCTAGTTTTCTTCCTTGAGTTATACATTCACAGAACTTCTTTTGCGTTTATTGCAATTGTTGGAGTCATAACACCACCTCTTTTGGTATAACCTTCTCAAGAAGGAAAAGAGGTAGTGTTATGGTAAACATCAGACCATTTGCAGCTTCTAAAGGATTTAATAAGGTAGGAGTGCACAGACAACACTAAGGACAAAGACCTGTTTCAGTCTATAGCTAAATCAACAGCAGAACTGCAGCTTGTAAGACTTCATTGATTAAATTCACTACTAGAAGCCCAGCTGCCTGTAATCCTTAAAAGGATCTTTGGTACTAAGAGTCACCTGAGATTAGTCACACTAAGATTCACCTAAGAGTGATAAAATTTTGGCAATTTTTATATAGCACAAAATTTGAGAAGCATTAAGATGAATAAGAAAGACTACAGGTATGATATTTAAGGTAAGTTTGACCTAAAAGGCTATTTTTCTTACAAGGAGGAGGTTGTTATATCATTTCCCATTGTAAGAGAAGACCAGGTTCGAGATCACCTGAGGGACCTGAATATACATAAGTCCATGGGACCTGATGAGGTGAACCCCAGGGTCCTGGGGGAATTGGCTGATGTAGTTGCCAAGCCACCCTCCGTCATCTTTGAAAAGTCGTGGCAGGCAGGCAAAGTCCCCAGTGACAGGGTAAAGGGAAACATCACACCCAATTTTTAAAAGGGTAAAAAAAAGGACCCTGGAACTACCAATCAGTCAGCCTCACCTCTGTGACCAGTAAGATCATGGATCAAATCCTCCTGGAAGACATGCCAAAACATACTGAAGACAGGGAGGTGATTAGAGACAGACAGTATGGCTTCACGAAGGACAAATCATGCCTGACTAATCTAGTGGCCTTCTACGATGCAGTCATCAGTGGACAAGGGAAGAGCTACAGATGTCATCTACATAGACATCTGTAAGACTTTTGATTTGATCCTCCATAACAATCTTGTCACTAAATTGGAGAGATATGGGTTTGACTGATGGACTGTTAGAGGAGTAAGGAAATGGCTGGATGGCCACATCCAAAGAGTTATTGTCAATGGCTCAATGTCCAAGCGGAAACCAGTAATGAATTATATCCCTCAAGGGTCCATACTAGGACCGATACTATTTTGTATCTTCATCAGTGACATGGACAGTGGGATTGAGTGCACCCTAAGCAAGTTTGCAGATGACACCAAGCTGAGTGGTGCAGCTGATTCGCTAGAGGAAAGGGATGCCATCCACAGGGACCTTGACAGGCTTGAGGAGTGGGCCCATGTGAATCTCATGAAGTTCAACAAGGCCAAGCACAAGGTCCTGCACCTCGGTCAGGACAATGCCCAGTACCAGTACAGACTGGGGGATGAATGGATTAAAAGCAGCCCTGCAAGGAATGACTTGAGGATAAAGGTGGATGAAAAATTGGACATGAGCTGGCAATATGCCCAGAAAGCCAACCGTATTGTGGGCTGCATAAAAAGAAGCATGGCCAACAGGTCAAAGGAGGTTGTTCTCCCCCTCTGCTCCACTCTCATGACACCCCATCTGAAGTACTGTATCCAGTTCTGGGGTCCCCAGCAAAAGACACGGACCTGTTAAGAGTGGGTCCAGAGGAGGGCCATGAAAATGATCAGAGGGTTGGAACACCTCTCCTACGGAGAAAGGCTGAGACATTTGGGGTTGTTCAGCCTGGAGAAAAGAAGGCTCTAGGGAGACCTTATTGCAGCCTTTCAAAATATAAAGGGGACTTATAAGAAAGATGAAGACTTTTTACCAAGGCTTGTAGTGACAGGACAAGGACAACAGTTTTAAACAAAGAGGGTAGGTTTAGATTGAAAATAAGGAAGAAATTTTTTTATGATGAGGTGGTGAGACACTGGAACAGGTTGCCCAGAGAAATTGTGGATGCCCCATCATTGGATGTGTTCAAGGTCGGGTTGGACAGGGCTTTGAGCAACCTGATTTAGTGAAAAATGTCCCTGTCCATGGCAGGGGTGTTGAACTACGTGATCTTTAAAAGTCCTTTCCAACTCAAACCATTCTATGATTTTATGATTCTATTAAAAGAAAAAAAAGATATTCTAAGAAGCCAACCTCTTACCAGTTCCATACTTATTTCTGATATTGAATGCGAGTCTAAAGCATAAGTGTGATACCGTGAACAAATCTCTTAATCCTTATTGATACAGAGCAACTTGAATCTTGGCAGCACTAGCAATATCACAGGTTTTCAGAAGCACTGCATGCATCGGTGCCACCCTTCAAGGTACTAATTCCTCTTCTTCCCTACTCTCGAAGGCATATTGTGCAGTGAAAGTAACATCACCTCCTAAAAAACAGCTCACCTGTATAAAACCATAACACATTAAAATAAAATTAATCCAAGCCCTGTAACATTGTAAAATAGGTAAAACATCTGGATGATTAACTACAATGGTGGGGTAAGGATATGAATCTAGTTTCAGGATAGTCAGGATGAGCCTGATTAAATGATAAAAGACACACACAAATGGAGCTCTAATCCTTATTTCACAAATCACACTTCAACACCCTTACTCATTTATTTACTTGCATTATCAATAATCTGGCTTAGTATTTTATCACTCTACTGCATTCCCTTTCAAGTCGATTACTTTGAATTATCTCATCAGGCAATACAATTCTTGATAGTGCACAGATGCTTCATCAATAGAGAGTGAAGATGATGTCACTCTAAAACCAAGCTCTCCTCTGTATAATCTCTGCAGCTGGCAGTCTCAGACCATTCAGGTGAGCTACTGATCTGTGTGGAGCTTTCCCTCTGATTGAAGCATGCCTCATGATATTTGAAGCCCTCTGATTTTCTGGAAAGTTTAGTTTGAGGTTTGGCTATGATCCAGTATGACTGCCTGAAATACAATATGTGAGGATCAGATGATCACACTAGGATTAGATTTGTGAGCTTCTTCAAACAGTGCTGATCCTGTGCTAATGTTGACATATTTGCTATTTCTGAAGAGGTTTGGTCCTGAATGGTTCTGTTACTTGCATAGGCTACAAGTGAAAAATATGTATACCAACCTTCAAAATGTTAATTCCTTCAAAAGGGTGAATTGCAAGGCTGCATTTTCTTTTTTATTCTTTCAGTAAAATGGATACACAAGTTTGTTATGGGAGCCATTCAGGAAATGTGAGCTTTTTCTGCAAAAACCTTTATTCTGCAAAAACACAGACCATTATCACCTACCTGGAAGGTGTTGGTTCTTTATAACCTGTTCTTTATTGCACCTGTGAAGCACTATTGGGGTTAACAGTTTGAAAGAAATACAGTTATGTACATTGATGAAAGAATTTGATCGTTGATTGTATATTACGTTTCCTTTTATAAATCCTTTATGAATAGTTAATAAACACTTAACAGAGGTTATGCATATGTGCACATAATAAAATTTATCTTCTGCCATTCGTGTATTTTATATATATAAAAATTAAGACCTTAATTAACACCCTTCACTGTGGCATTTGAGCATCTTTGTGTATAATGAATAGAAACAGAAAGTTTCATGAATTTGCTGGTGCACTGATATTTCTGAGGTCAAAATCCTGCTAGGCTATTGTATTTTAAGTGCCATTTGGTACTGGCTCATGAAAAAAATATTTTTGCCACTTGTGAAATGAATTTTATAATTCAGGGTTATTTACGTTTTGGATGATGTAGCAAAAATTACTCATTGATTAAAATATTCTTAATAATTTCTTAACCACACTGACTGCAAAGCAGTAATAAACATGTCTGCATGCACCAAGCGTTTCTGAGCCAGGTCAACTGCTCTGACAACATCTTGGCTTATGTCAGCAACTAAGTATGCAGTAAAACCTTAAATTATTCATTTCTACAAAAATTAAGCTTATGTGCATGGTTTGCTTCCTAAACCTGACCTGTAGAAAACCTTACTGATGGGCTGTCTCAGTCCACAATTAAGGATTTCTACAGACTAGGTTTTAGGGAATCTTCTGTAAAGCAGAGGGTGTAATGTCAAGTGTCGATCATCAACCATTTTTCGATGACTGAGAATTTATTTCATTTCCTACAGCTTACTTAATACAATTCTCAACGTGTCAATTCCATTTTATTTGGCAATCTTTTTTTCTAATTTTGTCCAAAAGTAATATAAAACAATTAATTCTGCAGTTAAGAAATTTCCCTCTAAACTTAAAGTGGACTTAAATCCTAGTTGGAGTAATATTGGAAGAGCAAATTCACCTCTAGCCAGGATGTTGTAAAGGAGTATTCTTTATTTTAGATCAGCCCATAATGAATTCATTCAAACCAGTGATTAAATGCCTAGCTAGTGCTAACTTACACAAATATAAAACTTAGAATGTATTAAGATGTTGTAGCCTTAAAACAATACAGAGTTAGATACAGGACTCTGTTCATGTTCACATAGAGATAAATACACATGCACTGCAGAACAAAATATTTAACCGAATTGTATAAATTAATTTCTTGTGTATCTTTACTGCCTCGTCTGTTCTGCTCCTGATGTCCCATCAAACCGAAGTTTTATTTCAACATTCTTAATCCTTAAATTACTTCAAACTGATTCTTTTTTGTTGTTGTTGTTGTTGTTAAATCAAATTGCCATAAAAATGGTTCCTCCTTCTCCTTACAGGTTTGGCATTTTTTCTCTGAAGAAATTGGGCTAGAGGCCAAAACTGTAGAAGAGTAAGTCCTGGATCAGTAACAAATTTTTATACACAAACACACTATGATTTTAAAGTCTATTATCACATTTCTCTAGAGAGCTAGAAATGAAAGCTTCCTTTCTTGGAAATGAGAAATTCCCATTTTCCCACTGGGGTGCCCAGCCCCTCTTTCAAATTCTGAAAAGACATAGGAAAACAGATGTTTAAAGCCATTATGCCTTTTTTATGAGCAAAAATGGGCTTCACAACATGAAAATTTTAAAACCAACATTTATCATAGTTTACTCCCCCAAAAGTGGACATTTATCTTCAACATATAAATATTTTTCTTCAAAATCCCATCATGAAACCCCATAATATTCATGTTCTACAGCCTCTGTGTCTTTATAGACTAAAATTCCTGTTTAGATTCCTTTATATAGTTTTCCCTTTTGATGGAAGAAGTGGAGATTTCAGGACAGTTACTACTGCAACACAATCCGACTAGATATTTTTGCCCACAAAGTAGAAAAACAGAATGATGCTTCTGAAGTACAGCTTCCATGAGGCACCAATAGCATATTTCACTGAAAAAAAACATTTACTGTTTTCATCGGAATATTTTGACTCTAGACATGACAGTTGGGATAGAAAACTTTGGGTTTTTTGCAGAAAATTGAACTTTTTTTTTTTTTTTTTAATAATTTTCAATTAACAGATAATTCAATATTCCAGTAAGGATGTTGGTGGTAATCCAGAAAACATTTTAACCAGCCTTCATCATTATTCAGTTCTTTTTATTATTACTGGAGGTTTCAGTACTGACCATGAACCTGGGAAATAGGAGAGAACTTCAGTCGCTTGAAGCATGACAAAGGACAGCTACAGTTTTCCAGAACTGATTATGGCATGCTATGGGTTTATGCCATTTATGTTTTCATTTTGTTTTGCTATGAAAAAACGATTTTATATGGAAAACATATGTATGTTTATGTTGCTATAAAACAGACAGGATTTGCAGTATAGCTGACTTAGTGTTGGTACAGAAAATAGACACTTTGCTTTTCCTAACTTTCTCAGCCAAGCTATACTACTTTACATTACATTAACATAGCTTTTCATGTTTAATATCCTTGCGGGGGAGGCTGAATGAAAAGAAGGAAAAATTGCCCATGCTTAATAATATTAGCATTTAAGTTGTCCCACTAGACTTTAAAATTTGCACCTCATTAAAGCAAAGATTGTGCTTGAAGGACAGATTACAAGGAGGTAGGAATAGAAGAAGCAACAAACACACCTTATTGAGGTAGATGGGGTAAGGCAGCTGACTTTTGCTCTTCAGAGTCTGATTTTTGAAAAAAAAATTTGTTTAGTTTGTTTGCATCCCACCAAGCAAGAATGAGTTGAACTTTGAAATGGAACCTAAAACCTCATTAAAAGACAACAGTATTTAAGTGCCTTGTTTAAACATTAGTGGTTTTGAGTGATGGTTTCCAGCATGGTTGAATTAATAGGACATCAGTATTTTTATTAATAGTTTGAGGGTTCTATCTTAGTTCAGAGATTAATAAAATAAAGATGGTATAGTTGATATTTAACTGAAGCAACTTGAATTACTTTTGGTAATTAATCTAAATGCTTTTATGGGGACTCCCTCGAAAAAACCTCACAGTAGTACTTAATATTTTCCACATCATTTTCACAGACAACTGTAGGTAGTCAGCACCTGAAAGTCTGATCATTTATAGTGAGAGATCTAAATACAGAGGTTTGAACATAAAGCAAGCATAGAGAAATAAGTTGTTGTTGGTTTTTTTTGTTTTTTTTTTTAGATGTGTACTTGATTTTCTTGCCTAGGCATAGACATCTGAGGTGCCCTGCAGTATCTGAGACACTCGTGAGGCTATCAGTCAGAACCAAGCCTTGTCCTCATGAAGTGGCCAAAAATACCAACTGACACTAGATTTCTGTGTGTAACCAACTGAAACAAATCCTTAGTGTCTTCCAGTAAAACCAGTTAAGTTTTTTACAATGTCTATTATTAACTCTCCACACCAATAAGGATTCATGTTCGTGCCTCAGGTATGTGTGGACTGATTGTTAGGTAAGCAGTGCTCATTTACGACAAAGTCTCAATAATGTATAGACTGGCTGTACCTCACTGTGCCTGTATGGGATTGTCTTCCCCTTTCTCCATTCATTTAGTAAATACGGACTCCACTCAAGTGATTTGAATGGCTAATACATCATCCCTTTTATAACTTATGTATCAGTTCATTCTCTAAAATGGCCTGAGCTTTTGACTCCTTGCTAACTTTACTATTAATTTATCTATCTATCTGCTACACCCTTGTTACAGGAAGGGAATAGGCAAATGGAGAACCAGCTGGCATATTGTCTTCCTATTCCAAACAGACAGAGTGCAGATAAATACTTAGCAGTTAATACTACTTCTAACCCTGAGACATGGTTCAAGGCCAAGTTTTCATGCACTAATTGTGCTGTTTCAGAAAAGCTTACTTCCTGGAAGCCACTTTCTGTTTGCTGGAGTGGTTAAATAAACACAGTCTGTATGATTTGGCTCCCCAGACTAAATTATCTCTTTTGGATGTTTTGACTACTCAACCAATCCAGCTTTTTTAAAAGAAAATAAACATGACAGTACGGACTCTGTTAGGGCAGAGAAAAGGGTCCACTTTAGAATGAAATTCTTGGAAAACCAAAGTTGAAAGAAAGCTTGGTCCTGTGTCATTTTTCTATCTTGTGGTGGCTATTTGAGAAAAAACAGCTGTTTGCAGACTCCTCTTGGCAACACCACTGGAAGGGGATGGATGGAGGTGAAAAACAGTAAAGAAACTCTGGGTTTTGCTACTGGGAAAAAAGGTACCAGAAGAAGGGATGGATTTAATTTCTTTTCACTGACGGATGGGGTATGTTTTCAGTTTTTTTCTGACTTCATAGTGAGTAGATAGAGAGGATCTTTACAGATCTTCTAAACTGGATAGTTGGGGTCATAAAAGTTTTCTCCAAGTCATTATTTCTGAGTGATCACTTTTGATTCATGTGCTTTGTCAGGTTCTTGTATTCTTATTATGATTGTACAATAATTCTGGATGTGTTATACCTACCAGAGTGCTCCTAGGAGAGCTTTCCTAGGATTACTTCCTAATTCCTAGGATGGGCTGAGATGTACTGCCAGAAGTTCATTCTGCCTTACAGATGACCATTATTTAAGTCATCTAGCTATGTTTCCACCAGATAGTAATGGGAGGCTGGTACTGGGCAAGGGATTTAACCGTACTGCAGATAAGTAGACCTTGAGGGAAACTCTACTTTCTGGTCTACACTGGCTATTTTTTGTTGGGAATATTTCCAGCCAGTTCAGAGCCAGCCCCAAAAATACTTTTAGAGATAAAGTATGTGTATAGTAGCTTTTATATCCTTTGAATCATCGCTGCAGTTAGTTTACACAGCAGCATAGGAGCAGCCAACATGCTGATTTAAAACAAGATACGTACAAGTGTTCTGAAAATACCCTTACTATATTTTATTTTTCAGTAATATCTTTTTTAAAATCACAAGGGATCAAATAATTTATCATTAAAGTGAGAAGACTCAATGAATTGATGTTACTCTAATTATATAGCACGTAATTCACATGACCAGCATAATGCATGGGTCTCTCATGTTCTCTTTCATGACCTTTTTGGTAAAGTAGACACTCACTAAGAAGATGTCAAATAAGAAGGCATAAATTCTGGATTCAGATGCTTTTATTCTGTTAAAAATATGTCAGAACTGCATTTTAACTTTCTAGTATGTGACCCTCGGATAACTGAATAATCCATTCCCTCTGGGTTGGAATTAATACTGGAAGAAATGTGAAAATAAGCATCTTCTTTGAAGACATTCAGTATGATTAGAGCAAAGAAGTTATCTCAGCTATTAGGACACGACACATATTCATATTCCCTCATTTCCAGAAATAAATATCCTGGAAAAGAAGTAAGGCACCCAAGTCACCTGCATGGTTAAACTTAAGCGGTTCCTCTTCTTTTGCCTGCAAGGATGGCCACATTTAAATTCTGGGAGAGCAATGAACTCCCTTCTCAAGGGCTGATATGAAATGACTGAGTTCCCTGTAGTTATATAAAATCTATCTGGTGCTAACACAGATCAGACAAAAGAAGAAAATGTATTATGAAAGGCATTCTTAGTATACTTTCCTCATTGGCTTTCTAGTGACTGATCTTGCTAAATCAATACTCACTTCTGCAGGCAATCCTTTGCCATTTCTTACTGTCTTTGGACCAAATCCTACCTTCATTTTTATCTGTGTGGCAATGCAAGGACAACAGATCTACACCTGTACAGACAAAAGAGGAATTTTATCCAGTAGGACCTAGTGAATGCCTATAGTTTGACATCTTTTTAGCAATGTTCTATTGATTACCTTTAGGGAGAAGAAGAAAAGAAAGGTGTTTTTGGACAATGACAAGGACTGGGTTTTATTTCCTGTAGTAAATCAGGATAAGGCTAGAGACAAATACTCAATAGCTAATACCTCTATCAGGCAGGAAATGAGGCAAAAGAAACAACATTAAAGGCAATTGCTGCACAGAAATTGCACAGGAAAAAAAAGTTTGAATAGCAAATATAAAAAAACCTAGCAAGAGCAAAAATCCAATCTTAACTTGTCAAAGAAACCCTAGCTATAATATCTACAGTGAACTCAGCTTCCAAAGAAACAGTCCCTGCAGGAAGAAGAAAATCTCCCAATGACGGTCTTTCAAAGGGAGCACAGAAGGAGGCAGGATTCCCTTCCCAGTGTTTCCAAAACAAGCTCTTTGCTCCTCAGACACAAAAAGAAAAATAGCTGTATGTCCCCTAATGAGTTGCACATTATTAAATAAGCTTCCTTAAATAAATACACCACCTACCTTTAAATTTCTCTGCAGGGTTATTATGGTATCTCTTTTTTTGCATTTGGGAAAAGTTAATATTATCCCTGGACTATTGCATATCTGTGTATATTCAAGCATCCTTCTCTTGAAGTCAATGGAAATCTTCAACACACAAGAATTATGAGATTAGACTCACTGGTTGGTTAGTTTTCTAATTATTCAAAAACTCCTCAACTCAGACTATATCACTATTGTAATCTCGGATGTGCCAAAAGTTAATTTCTGAAAACAAATTGCCATTAGAAAAAATTGCTTTTGGAAGAGATTATTGAACACTTTGTTCTTTTAGCACATTTTGTCATGGTTGATGTATCTTTTTAGAATGATCTGCCTTAGAATTATCAGGAGAAGCAATCCGCCCCCCCTCAGCTGATCGCCATATAGGTGGTCCTTTCATTAATTTTTATTTGACACATTTTCCATTTTTCCATCATGTTCTTACTGTGTAGAGAGAAAGGCTTTTACAGCTCAGAGAAAAGTTTCAATGACAAGTACAAAAGACTAACAAGAGGAAAAAATTCTGCATATAATAATGCAAAGAAACCCCTCGTAGCATAATGTCCACAGTGATGTCAACTTCAAAACATCCTCCATTCTGATGAGAGGAAAAAGCCAATTAGACAAGTTATCCCAAAGCAATGTCAAAAGCCTACAAATTAGAGCAGCTATAAACCCCAATCCCAACAGACTTCTACAAACATGTAAATTAATGCCATTGAAAAGCAATGTAATCAGGTCTCATTTATCATTATAATATCTTCTGATATTATAATATCTGCTGAGACCTGATAGCAATCTATGTACATCATAGGCAGTTTATTTAAAGAGGTAACAACTGCTACTCGAGCAGCTCTGAAAACTGTTGTTTTAATTGCCCCAAAAGTAAGCAGGAAAACTGAAATTCAAAAAGTGACCTATTGCACTATTTGCTCAGGCTAAACTAGAATCAACTGCATTCATTTCCAAGGTGTATGGAATAGACTAAAGAGCAAGAAGCTTTGCTTTTCCAAAATTACAACACGTTTTAAATCTCTTCTGAATCTAACTTAATACAAAAAAACACCTGAAAATTCACACATACTGTGCTTCAAATATTTTTGAGGCCAGAGATAATACATTAAAGATTACTCTACGCTTCAGTGTGGGCACACTCCTGCACTATGCTAAAACCATTACTTCCAATTGCAGTCAACAATTATGCTCTTTCTGGACCATTCATGATAGACAAAGAAGTAATGGTTGAGCTTTTTGGCTGTAACAATCTCTAAATCCTAGGGGCTCTCTAAGGGTGAAACAATATTATGTTCTTTCAACACTATTTCAAAATAACTGCTGAAAGAAAAGCCTAAACTACCTGAATGAATTCAAAAAGACTGAGCTGTCAGAATCTTTACTGTGTTTTTCTGCTAATTCCCTACTTCCCTGTGTATAAGTTTCAAAAACAGACAACACTGTCTTACTGCAAGTCTCTGTCAGTGAAGAGCATGGAGTAAAGCAGAGGAGAAATAAGAATGACTCATTTTAGTTCTTTCTCCAGTAGACTTTGCTTCCTTACTGGTAAACAAAGCAAAATCAATCTCATCTTTTCCTTTAAAGCATTCAGAAACTATTTTTCCTTACCAAGAGTTTGGATCTGCATGTTTTTCTTCTGTGGAAATTGTTGGTAGCAAAGATATGTGGCTTAACTCTCGGGGCTGGGTCAGATGAGCACTCAGCGTAGCTCATCCATGCTTCTTATAGAGGTTTCCACCCTGCATGCCTAGGTATCTGTGCCTAAGCCTCTGTTTCTGCAGTTTGCTGAGTGGCATGTTAAAGCAAATCCATTTTCACTGATAAATCAAGCTTGAATATTGGATCAGAAACTGAAATAGTTGATGTGCCAGGGCAGAGAGCAGTAGGGAGGACAGCTGGGGGCAATTCCAGCGTTGGCAAACCTGGATTTGCCAGAGCTATCTTTGAGAGTATTGGTCAAAATTATAATTAGTACATTATTCCAGACTAAGTATATATATGCATCTTAAGATAAGATCTCATAAGAAGTATGAGAGAGAGAGATTAACAATGTTTTGTATAAACATAAAACATTGACAATTTGAACTCTAAAAGCTGGATCCTGCAAATACAGGAGATTCAAAAATCTGTAGAGATTTCTTTTAAAGACAGCTAAAACATTTGGGATTCCTCTTACACTGCTGTTTTAGAACAAATGTGTTGGAAATTTGTTTTCCAGAACATTATTTAGTCTGTTTTAATCCAGTGCCAGTTAACGCAATGTAAACCAGGGTCAAACTGATGATTTCAACTTTTCCTATTCCAAATTCAAACTTGCCTTGCAGATTTGGTATTCAAAATTTTATCTTACTGTATCTTTCTCAGGATTATCTGATTTGAGTTTTAAGCCTTGGCACAAATATTCTCTGAGAGCAGTGAAGAGATGGAACATACGCTTCCAAAAATACCTTAGGAATAGACAGAACATGTTAAGAGGCCATAATTACTCACAGCCAGAAATCTTTGCCTCTGGGGAAAATAGGCTTCCTGAATCTCATTCAGTGGCAAATATTGACAAGCTCTGTGCCACACTGTGTTTTCCTGACACAGTTTTGTCTAGAAGGTAGAACAGAGTAACATCAAATCAAGGGCAGCTTGGATAATGTTGTGGTTCAGGAAGGAAAATCTTTCATTAAGTTCCTGGTAAATGAGAGACAAGTGCAATGTACATCATCTTGTAGACAGCTTAGCCTCTATCAGTGCACCTGGTGCTCTCTTCCATCCCTCTAAAACATAGTTCATAAAAAAAGCAGGAGCACACACTATCGATGCAATTTGTATTGCTTCTTGTGTGAGTCGAACAGTGGGGCAAGGCTTCCTGCACCCTCCTCTTGGCCCGGCCCTCACCATCCTTGCACGCTCTCTCCTGCCTGCATGCTTGGTTAGTCTCTTTGAAAGGCATCCTACTGTTCAGGGCTTACATATGGTGCATGCAGAGAGGAAGGGAGAGACAGCACAGGGGGTCAGGAGGAAAGAACAAAGGGCCATCAGCTGTCGGGAGGGAAATTATCTTGGTTCTGGGTATGCAAAGTGGGAAAACACGCTGGGATCCAAAGCTTTCTGAAAGACATTTTCCCCTGTTGAAAGCTATGAATATGTGTCCCTTTAGAATTAAAACATTTTAGCAGTGCTGGACTAAGGCTTGACTCTGATGATTCACGGGTATGTTTTAGGCTGGATAAATTGGATATCACTGTTTTGTTAACTGAACTAGGCACCCCAAGACATACAGGGTAACTTTGGACAAGTCACTTCATCTTTCTGTGCCTGTATTTCCCTGTTTGCCTTGTCTAGTCAGATTTCACGTTCTAGATATACCCATATATATACATAGCTGGATTCCTCACATTATCAGAGTGCAGTCCTCACTGGCATTTCTACAAACTAGCCCAATACAAATAATTCCTGACAGTTTATTTCCTAAACTTTTTCCCAGACCCAGGATCTTAGGGTCTTTTTCCAATTCATCCTTAATCATAGAATCATACAATAGTTTGGGTTGGAAGACACATTTAAAGGTCATTTAGTCCAACCCCCCTGCAGCAAGCAGGAACAAATTCATTTGACTTGTATTAAGCTGCCAAGTGGCCCAAGAATTAGAGGTTTCTGATTTTGTTTTACTTTATTCAGCAGAGGTGGCCTTGGTTTTAGCTTCCCTATTCCCAGGTGCCAGCATAATCTTACTCCATGTAGGTGAGGATCTCTAAGTCAAAAAGAACTGTTTTTCCACCTACCTATATATCTGGCTATATAAAACCTTGCTAAAATTTACTACCTCTATCAGCCTGTGAATATTGCTGGCAATGTGTCAGCTGCGAGTAAAGCCACCTTGATATGGATGAATTAAACCACTTTCTCTAATCTGGTATTTTGCATTTTGCTTGTTGGGGCAACCTCCTGAGACACAATACATGGTTTTCATTAAGGCCCAAAGCTTTTGATACCTTTTTTTTTTCCTCAAAACATATTAAAACCTTATTCAGTAACAGGATATTTATGAACCACATATCAGAAATGGCTATTTTTTTATTAATAAAGAAATAACAGCAAATCCTATGCAGTTTGGAAGAGCTTCATTCTTGAGTCATGGTTATAAGTAAGTAAGATGAGATATAAAATGTCTTTAAATATTTTATAATATTTGGCTGAAAATCCATCTGGTTCTGGTGCCTGCCTTAAGTTCAAAAATGGAATTTCTTTTATTTCTGATATGAAAATGACTGCATGTAGACTCTATATTTTCAGCTGAGTGTTTGTGTGTGTGTATGCATTTGTGAGCAAGACAGAGATGGACAGAGAAGGAGAGATTTAAAGGCACGGTATATATATGTTATATATATGTGTCTGTATATGTACTTTAAGATGTACAGTACTAGCACCATTCTGATTCAAAATATGAGGATCAGGAATATTGGCTCGCATTGATAACCATTCTTCTCAATCTGTGCCTCCTTATATGAAACAGATGGTTTGATATTTTGTAGTGATATAGTAAGCATTCCCTTGTCCCAAGCCAAATCTGCCATCGGCAAATTCATTCCTGCTGTAAATTATAACTCAATTGTCAAATTAAGAATGTGATGTTATAAGAGACCTTACAGCACTAAGCAATAATTTACTCATCCCTATGATTGTATCCTACTAATTTTTGTTGTGTCCTTCGGACAGATGCCTTTCCCATGCTGTAAGGTTAAGAGACATACTTCTCTATGCTCCCATTTCTTCCTTGTCTAAGCTGATTTACTCCTCCCTGGATTTATCTGTTCTCTAGGCATGTTTGCTCAAACCCACTGAGAGCAACATCTTTCTGCCCTTGGAGTTAAGGAAAGCCACTGAACTTCTACTTCACAAGAAAAAGAGAAATACATGATCCTGCTAAGATATCCAAATGGTTCTAATATATTACTCTTTACCTTTCAAAGACTATTGCTTATAGCTATGCATAAAAATAAGGCATGTCTCTTTTCTAACAAGAGCTATTAAGCTAAAAGAATATCATAGGTACAACATTTAAATGTAATCCTACAGCTGCAGATGGGAGAAGACAAATACATGGTTATATCTTGTGAGAAAGAAAGGGTGGTGGCATTCTCTTTCTCTTTTTCCTCATTTACATTCTCAAAAATAAATAAATGTGGAATTTACAAATGGTCAGTCTGTTCAGGATGGAAAATTTCATACTATTCTCTGCTTTCCCCATAATCAATAAAAAATTCAAACTCTGCTATTGTCAGAATTAGGGAATCAGAGAAAAAAAAGGATTCAAAATCTGTAAAGTAAAATGAGAAGACAACATGTAAAATGAAATGATAAATTCTTGCCGATAAACTGTTCAAACAGTCAGAAACCATTTTACAGTTTTAATGCTGGAAACTTCTCTGCCTTTAGTAGTAATAGTACATAGGCATAAATGATGCTTTACACAAATAGTAAAAAACTGATGAAATTCTACTTTCAAAGAAGACAATGAGAATTTGATCTTAGGAAGTTATTACTCATGTTTCCTGATCAAAAGATATTAAAAACTTATTTATGGGATGGAAAATATAAAAATAACAGTAGCATTTCTATGCTGTGCTCTCCAGAAATGCAAATACCTCCCGTGGATATCTGTGTTTATATACAGTGGGAAGGGTCTAGCCTGGACTTGGCTTATAGTAGGCAAGAGAATATGAATAAAGGGTACATGGTTTTCAAACTCAAATTCACCTAGCAGCAAACATTACCTCACAACCACATTAGCATAATTTTATCACAGCACCATATTAGAAGTTCACGTTGAATTTTTATTTCTGCTGTGGCCTTTCATCTTCCATGCACTTTTCACCGTGACTAGTTTCTGTTCCCCTACCAAACAGGAGCAGCCTTCTCCACACTGTCTTGTGAGGCTGTTCATGTTGGATCCCACTCCCAAAATGCAGTGTGGATAAGGTACACTGATGTTAGTTTCTCTACCCAACTGTGTTAAACACCTACTCAAAAGACTGAATTCTCAAGCACCCATATGCTACATCACATGGAGTACTAATCCTCAGTTACATACTATAAAATCTCCCCGCTTGTAAGCCGCAATAGACCCACACATTACTTCAAAAAAATTGAAATAATTGTCTCTTATGATTCATGAGAGTCTCAGGGAACTCCAGTATTAAACGTGACATATCCTGCAGAGTTTGCACATGGCCAGTTTGCCCCAGAGGGGGATAATGTTAAACAGTGTGAATATGTTGTTACTCGACACCTGCCTTCAAAGTCATAGGTCAACGCCTGGCTTTCTTTTATGAGTAACAGAGACATAGCTTGTGTAGTTGCGTAGTTGAGTGGTAGAAGTGCTTCCTGCCCTACAACAAAGATGCCAAATGAAGGCGAGGTGCTTCACAGTGCCAACAACCTCTCCCACAGCTTTCACTCTTAAATGCCTCCTGCTCCACACATCATATTCTCACCTCTTCCTAATCCAAAGCTCCCATGTTACCAATCCCTGCTTCCCAAATCCATAAGTTTCCCTCATTTTTTCCTCCGCACTAAGTTATGGGGCAGGGGTGATGCTCATTTATCACTATGCCAGCTGAATCACTCAAGACACATGAAACCAGGAGAAAGACCCAAACATGGATATGGCCTTACATTCTAGTGGCTAGGGAACTGGGTGAGAAGATGTCTGCTTAGTAATCAGTAGGAAGATTGCCCTTTATTTGCAGACTTGACTTTTCCTGTTCTGTTGGAAACATGTCTTTCATGGGCTTCATTTTTGTGTGGAGCACAGTATGCTTCAGCAGCTAAGTGCGTGTGGTAGAGACAGGTTTAGGAGTATACTTAGTTTGGAGACCCAGGAATGAAAGATTTGTCTGAGTGGTATCTGACCCCTGAGGCACCCATTTCCCTGAGAGCTTTTTAACCCTAAATACTTAAACAAAACAGGAGGGAAAACACGATCAAAAGCACAGGCACGACACGGAGTACAGTTCTGCAATATTCTCCTCATAGGTTAAGCAGCAGGATGGCAACACCGTGGTGATATGTTTGAGTTTTATGAAACCTTTACATCTTTTTTTTGTTTTGTTTTATTTTAGTTTTGGATTTAACAAAACTACTGGGAATTTCAAGAGACTTTTTGTTTCTCCTCAATTTAAGCCATTGATTTTTCAAGGCAATTGTAGTAAAAAAATGTACATTTCTAAATAAATTAAAGCCTACACTATGCAAATAATAATAATTCTACCTTGAAAGTAATTCTTGCCCTGCTTTTATGATTACCAGGGGAATAAAATTTAAAAAGAAAGAAAGAAAGAAAAAATTCATATCCATGAATACCAGCCAGCTGAGAACTCAAATTTCGTTAAGACTCAAATAGAACTGGTATGTTGGAAGTTTTGGATACTGAGTCTAGGCATACTTAAGGTCGAATGATAAAATACTGTATTTCACTATTCATCCAGCAATAGTTCTGGACTACTGAACTCAAAGCAACATTTATCAGCCATCTCTTATATAGAAGTGCGGCATTTAGCTTGTTATGATTAAAAGGAAGCTATTTCTTTCTTTACTTTTAGTATTAGAGTCACTCTTTTATTATTTGTTAACAGGAAGATGTTAGTTTGGTGTTTTTTAATTAAAATTAAATTGGATTTTTTTAATTTCATGCCATTTGAAATAAATACTAAAAAAAACCCACATGCTTGAAGTGTGTTTTTCACAGCATGGAGGACAGACAGAGGAGGCTGAATAGCACCTTAAAAGCATGGGCATAGAAAGGAAACCACAGTACGAGAGACCTAAAGCAGACCAGCAGCTGCAGTTCATAGTCTGAATTAGACATGGGTAATGTATGGAGTTTGCTACAACAGAATAGGCAAAAACAGCCAAGGTGATGAATGGACAAAACCAGCTCCAGAGTGTGAGATTCCTCACTTACCTTAAGCACTCTCACAGGATAGAGTGGATGACCATTTAAAAGATTTCTGTCTTCCCATTGACAACTGAGGAAACCTAGATGACCTTCTTAGGCTCAATTTTACTTTTTAATATCTAGGTAAATAACATAAATCCCATTTTATTTTAAATGGGTTGTCTGGATTCCCTCTGTTATCCAGAATATAAACATTTCAGCGTGTTTGGAACAGGAACTGCTGACAGTGAGTTCAATAGGACATTTTAGAAGTTCAAATTTTATTTGCATTCCAAATGCAGGCATAGAAAGAGCTACCCTTAAAGTAAAACACAGCATGGAAAGCATCATTTTGCTTTCCAACCTTCTTTTCATGTTGACGGTAAGTAGCAGATGTAATGTGCTGATTATGATCTACGAAGATTGGCAGAGAGAGTGTAGATTGAAGCTGTACAAAATGGCCTTCATCCTGCCTCATTTTAGTGTATTATCTCCCATTTCATGAAGTCATCTTTCTAAAGTAAATGCTGACATTGTCCATATGGGAAAAAGGATGTGTTTGAAGGCATCTCCCTAGAGGGTGAGTCTGTTTGCATTTTTTTAGGTGTTTCTAACTTCAGGGAAGCAATCAGCATCATCCAAAATTGTTACGGGAACATCAAACTGAATAGCCCTTGGCTTCTGAAGTAGAAACTGTTTAGCCCTGGATTTAGCAAAGAGTATAAAATCGGATGTTGATTCCTAAGTAGCTCATTTCAGTTCAAATGTACTTATCACTGCGACAAGCTCTGCCACTCATGCTGAAGTGTAATAATAAAGAACAAACAAACCTAAAGACCTTGGTGTCTGCCAGAGGTAGACGCAATACATCAAACATCTACTCATGATAAGACTTTTCTGAAATACTGCTGCATCCATGATAACAATTGGAGACAAAATATTCCCATTTTCTTCTCAGATAGAAAAGGCTGCACTTTCCCCTCCTCCCTGTCTTAAATATCACAGCCTCGTGGCACATCATTTTCGCAGTGCATAAATGATGTCCTGTCTCATTTGTTGCATCTAATCTTCTGAAAAGCTCATGTGATTTTCAGCTTTGTCCAAGCATTTTCTGAAAGTGTCTAATTTTGTCTTGATGGAAATGTAATTTCTTAGTTCACTAATACAACCATTCACTTTAGCCATTCCTTCTCTAATTTTAAAGATTATGTCTTCTTCTGATCTCATTATTATTACACTTGTCATTCAAAATGAGAGGAGGAGGGAAAGAATTGGAATTATGGCTCCCTGATGAATTCCATCTGTGCTTATGGAAATCAGGGTTGTGATGTTCATTTTGAAGTGTCACCACAGAAAAAATAGAAGTCAATTCAAGAGCAATAAAATACACAAGTCTGGAAGGCCAACACTGTGACAATGAGAGGCATATATTTTTCTTATCTACAGGTACTACTATAACACCTAAGAACCATAGTCACAGAAAAACCACAGGGAAAGAAAAAATACAAATCCACAAAAAAAATCAAAACAACATCAGCAGACACTTAGTCCTATTTCTTGCTTCTTTCACACAACTGCATATAATTTTCATTATCAGTTATATCATTTTCAATTTATTATGCATTTTATAGATCACATCTGTGACACAGAATAGGATTTTGCACCAAATAGAGTACAGCTGACTCTCCAAACAATAAGAATTTACACCATAGTAAGTCACATCAAGCAGGACAGTTTTTAATTAGTTCTCAGAGCAAGGGGAGTTCAGTAAACCTATCTGTCTTTCCCATGTCTTCTGAGTTGTGAAGTTCAATCCATCTGCATAGAAGGTCTTGGATCTTACAATGGTATTTCAAGACCATAAGCAAAGTCTGTCAATAACCAATCCTTTTGGTATCCTCCAGCGAGGAAAGAACTTTCATTCCTGCAGTAAATTAATTCACTGAGAGAGAAGGGATTTTTTTTTTTAGTTTTCCTATCTTAGGATCTCACTCAGACATGGCACACACATATACACATATGAAAAAGACAAATTTAGCAACAAAAAATATGGCACATATGTCCCAATAGCTATATGCCTAAGGCCTTCAGCATAGATTTTCTCTAGCCCATTTCTTCTTTGAATGGGTATTTCCAAATCATTAAATATAATACCTGACTAAAAAAAAAAAAAAAAGTTACTGGAAATCATCTGCTTAGAACTGTGAGAACTAAGGCCCAGCAAAAGAAGAAGAATAGTCACTCTAATCTTCTATTTAGGAAAGGCACAAAGTCGAAACTGGATCCCACTTTATGATAATGAATGTACATGGTCATAATACTCACAGCTAACCAAGGTTGGGTGGAGCTCCAGAGATCTCTTCTGACCCCAGTTCAGAAATAAATTCTAGGTCAATAATACTATCAGCCATAACTCTTTAGCCACTTGGGCCATAAAATTTTTTAATGTTGAATTTTACTGCCTGCCTCTGGAAAAAAAATAGAGCAGTTATCTAAATAGAAGTGTTTTACAATAAGCAATGAATGAAGCATAGTAGGGCCAAGTGCATAGAAACCTTAGAAAAGGATCACTACCACGAGGCTTATGGTAACATACAATCTGAACTGCTATTTCCTTCTAATTTACAATGTGTGACATCAATCTCTAACTTTTATCTTGACCCTGTTCGCTTTTGGGACAATGCACCTATGTAGCCCTTTCCTTATGAATTTCCTTATGGAGACATATACCAATCCATAGAAAAGTCTATCTTAAAGACATGGCTAATCAGGCTACAAGTAGAATGGAAATTTGTAAAGGGCTGTTTTCCTCTCCATGACTTGACAAGGCCACTATGAAGATCTATACTTCATGAGCTACCACCACACACCAGTTAGGACAAACAATTATATTACATGTAGACATGGCAGAGCTGGGCTTTGTTAGCCACCAGTAACACAAAAGGCTCAGCAACACAGGCGATGATGGTGGGCAAGACAAACATGTCAGGCCTATGCCATTGTAACTTCACTGTTACCCAAGTCAAAATTACCTTGAAGTATGTCAAGGCATATACTGCAAACCCATTTTTGCCTGTTGAATAAACATGCCTGTGTTCACATTTTGAAAACCAAGCTCAGCAATCTGAGGAAGTTTTTGGAAGAAGCAGATGTCAGAAAAACAATTTGGAAAAGTAAATGATCATATGTATGATATATGGTGTATATAGTAAAAATACCTTCCCTGTCTTACCAGTATATTAGGATATTGAAGTTGAAAGGATGTTATTTAAGTTGCTTGTTGATTTTCTGCTTTACCCTCAGCACAGACAAAGAAAATAGACTACTCAGTTGCAGTTTTGTTTACAGGCACTTGCTTGCATTCAGTGAGACTGCAATCAGTCACTAAGCTATCACACATCTCGTTTTGTCTTGTTTCAGAATGACTCTTTTTTTTGTTATGTAAATAACTGCAAGGTAGATATATCAAATAAGTGGCTTTTGTAATCTCACAGGTACACAAGATACAAAGTGTACCTCTAAACTTCTCGGTTTTCTTATGTTAATGAGGAATGTCAGTGTGTTGCATAACATACAAAATACCAACAAAAAACCTATGTTGTTGGACTAGGGAATGAGCACTGTGGGGAGACTTAACTCAAACTGCCTTAATCTATTGGTAATATTTAAAAACACTGTTCTATCCAGTTTGACAAATTAACCACAGGAAAGGAGCAAACCAAGTTAGTGCTCTTCCATACAGAAATTTTCATCTTTAAAAAATCAAAAAAACCCCAAACAAACAAAAAAACCCCACTGTTGTTTGTTTGCATGGTTGTTTCACCATACACTAATTTTCCTCTGGTTAGAAGTACAAGACACTACTTCAGAGAAGGAGGAAAACCCAAGCATCTGGATCACCACTCCAGCATGCCAGAGTGGACAGCTGAATAGCACGGGAATCAGAAAGCCAGATACAAGTACAAAGACCCAAACCATTCCTTAGGAAATGATGAGGAAAGTACTTAAACCTGCACTTGACGTTTAGCAGTGTTTGAGTGTCATTGACTGTAATTGATGCATGTGCATATTTAACAAGCACATATTTCAAAGACATTCCTAAATAAGAATATTTTCATCTAATGGGTGTTGTTACAGCCCTGAAGATTGAGGTATATGAATGAAGCAAGGTTTTCAGGGAGAGATAATACCTGATACAACCGAGAAAAATCAGTCTTTTGATATAGAAGCCTCCTCCACTTTGGAAATAATTCTGAAAGATTGTCTGCTTTGTCTAACTGTATCAATTGTTTTTATAAGAGGTATTATGTCTCTACAAACTATTATGTAATGGGACTTCAGAGTTTCATTCTATTCTGAAAAGTGACTCTGTACAAAAACATTCATACTCCAGAAATCTCTACCTTGTGTGTACACAATAATTTCTACCAAGAGGATGTTTATCCTTCAAGAGCAAGTACATCTGGAGCTCCTGTTCTTGTTTTTCCCCTGACATGCTTAAAAGAACACTGCACTTTTTAAAGAAAATGAGAGTTTAACCATGTACATTGTACTAAAGTTTTAGTAAGGTTCAACAGCAACGCTAGTAGTTCTGAGGTATAAAAGCATCAATGGGAGCATGAGTTGGGTTCTACTCCCACTTGTGTACTGAGCTAAATGGCTAGCTGCGTTTCCATTGCGACAGCAAATTCTACTTTCAAGACTTTTTTTTTTTTTTTTTTTAATTCACTCTCAGGATGGTAGTTTACACAGCAGTAGTGATAATTAGAGAATTCAAATAAAAGAACAAAGTACTGCAAGGCTACAGGGAAAGTCTTTATATCAGTTTTATATAACCTTCATCTTAATATCATAAATTAATGCAGTTATGCCTTAAACAGTTAAACAACATTGCACATGTGGCTTTTGAGGACCATTAACACAAAACCCTGTTAAAGTGAAAAATGTTACTGTAGATACATAACTGAAACATTTACAGTGTCACAAGCTCCCATACAATGTGGATTTTAGTGTAAAAGCCTCTCCTCTTTGAATAGCATACTTCAAAGCTTAGAAGTATATTCAATGAACTTTGGGAAGCTCTTAATCTTTTTGGGTTTCTTTTCCTTCTTTTTGCCTTTTTTTCCCTGTGAAACATTTGTGGGCAGAGTTTTACAATATGCAGATACTGATTATTAATTGTTATTATTCAGTGTAACAATTTCAATGTGGCTTGTATATATGTACATATAATTATAGAAAAATACCCATTCAGTTTAGCTTTAAATCATGTTATTTAAATGATTAACACAGAAATGGACTGATTTACACCTATTCAACCTTGATTCCATCAATTATGTACCTCACATGCACACAAGGACAGAGCCAAAAAGAAGTACTTATGGCAGTCCTCATATAATGAAACCAACCCTTGTTTTACCTTAGTATTTCTCATTTTATAACCTTTGTTTTCTTGGTATGCATAATCACATGGAGTTTCACAAATTCTGCAGATGATCTGGAGTAATCTCTGCTTTCTGATACCTGACTTCTTCCCTTCTCCCCTATCAAAATAAAAAGTGTGAGTTCAGAGAAGATATGTATGATATAGTGCCTGTCTAAAATTACTAATCCCAGAGAGCTAGAAACATATGCCAACAAAACAATATTGGAAAAACTGCTCTGAAATTAAAATAATATTAATATAATAAAATAAATTTAAACCCAGTGTGTATAATAGCACTGTAACTCCATCAGTCATAAATCAAGAAAGCGAATAATAAATGATTTAATGTTGCCACAGGAGACTAAAATCTCAACCAGTAATTAATTATGGGTATACTAGTGACTGGCTCAAAAAGCCAGGTTGTACATTTATTTTTCCTATATTTTGTCAATTGGGCTTTTCGTTTGCAAAACCATGGGATGGCATGAAGCCAGATTCATTGTAAATTTGGACAGAATCCCTTGGGTTTTTTCCAGTTCTACAAAAGGTGAACTCAAGTGTATTCAGTTTCACAAAGCTGTACAAGTCATGTTTTCGTGTTGCAGGCAAACGTGGTGTTCTTAGCTAAGGCATGCTTCTAGTCTCTACCCTGAAATTTGAGCCCCTGCTGCTGTGCCCATGCAACTAAATACAAGAGGGCCAGAGATCAATCACTGACCACAAGGCCAAGTGACTTGTACCAGGTCAAGGCTCATGCTCCCCATTGAAGGTTCATCCTGGAGAGAAAGCTGGTTTCAGGGGACAACTGTGGAGCCAGGGAGGGAGCTGACCGTTCAGCGGTGCGGGTAACCAGGGGTGTAGTGCTTGGGTTTATTTCCTGGCCTTCTCTGCAGATGGTCTCTGAGTCATGGAGTCAAACAGAGAGTGGGTGAAAGGGAAGCTGCCTCCAGTCTTGTAAGAAGCAGTAGAACCACACCCAGCTTCTTAACATTTTTCACCAGACTTCCATTGTTGAAAAGACCCAAGCAAAACATTCCTGTAAACAGAGGCAACAACCCTAGGTTCCCACTGCTGCCTTCTCCTCCCCTGTATGGTGAGATCAGTCTCCCCTACACTAAGTGGTACTTCCAACACCCATTTCCTGCTTTCTGAATGACAATTTTGTCCACTAGCACACACTGCAAAATTTGACACTGAAACCCCATCAAGCACTCAGGAAAAAGCTTAGCAAACAAAATTCTGAATGAAAGGAGGACCCACTATTTTCTAATGATTCCCTATATTTTGCATGAAAGTGGTTTATACCTAACTGAAGTAGACTGGAGGTGTGCTTTTCATCTCATGGAACTTTAGACATTTCCAATGAGACATTTGCAGACATGCTGTTGACCAAGAATCCCTTTACAGCCACAGGCAGTTCTAGGATATGATTCAATCATGTTTAAGTTGCTGTTTACATTAGGAAAAATGTTTATGTTCTTTCTAGAATTAATGGGAAGAAGTCTGACACTTAATTAAAGAGACAGTCTTCTTGAGGCTTTGCTTTCATCCTTTGTGCAACGAGAAATTTAGGCAATCATCTAATCACAGAATTGTGTAGGCTGGAAGGGACCTACACAGGTTTCCAACCCAACCTCCTGCTCAGAGCAGGGTCCAAATAGAACAGGCTGCTCAGGGCTATATCTGTCTGAACTTTGAATATGCTGAGGCACAGAGACTCCACAGCCACTCTAGGAAACCTGCTACATGATGATACACATGGTAAAAAAAAAATCCTGTATATTTAGTTTAAATAATTTCCTGTGTTCCAGCATGTATCCATTACCTCTTATCCTTCCACTATTCACCTCTGAGAAGAGTCAAGCTCCAGCTTCTCTACACCCTCCTCTAGATACCTGTGGACCGAATAAGATCTCCCCTTAGTGTTCTCTTCTTAAGGCTGAACAGACCGAGCTTTCTCAGCCTCTCTTCATATCCCATGTACTCCAGCCCCCTGACCTTCTTGGAGTTCCTCCAGCAGAATTGCTCCAGTATTTCGACTGGTTTTCCTCTGTTGGGAGGCCCACAACTGGGCACAGTACTCCAGATGTGGCCTCACAAATGCTGAATAGAGAGGAAGAATCCATTTCCTTGACCTTTTGACTACACTCTTGCTAATACAGCCTAGTATGCGGTGGGTCTTCTTTGCTGCAAGGGCAGACAGCTGACTCATGGTCAGCTTGCTGTTCACCAGGATCCCAAACCAAGAAAGCAAAGCTGCTTTCTAGGTTGTTGATCCCAATGAGTGCTGCTGCATGAGGTCATTCCATCCCAAATGCAAACTGGAAATGAATCTTCAAACAGATCTAAAAAGCAAACTGTATCTCCCCCCAGAATTCTGGGACATGTTAAGAGAGACAACTAAATTAGCTAGACTAGCTCCATCCATGGATGCAATATCTGCCAGAGCCCATTCTGGTATTTCTACAGGCCAGCAGCACTGGTTCCATAGAGCAGTACACAGTCAGAAGCTCAGCACAATACCTGTCTTTGCATTTTCATTTTCATTTCACTAGAGCTAATACAGCACATTGTGGATATTGAATGGGTTTCACTAACAGGAATTCCATGCATATGCTGTGCCCCATGCAGCGTGGCATAGTACCCACAGAGTACCCACAGTACTCTGAAAACATACCCGCTTATACCTGAGACTGTCCCATTATCAAATATTTTGATTCAATATGCAATGAAATCAGTATGCCAGAATTGTGCTCTTTCAAGCCATGATTCAGCTGACAGCTACAAATGATACTTAACTACGCGGGAAAAGCTAAATATGTTCACAAGTGCTTGCAGGACCAGTTTAGCAAGCAATGGTTGATAGCAGAGGCTTTGGGAATACAGGCTCAGGATGATAGCAGAGGCATCAAGGGCATAAAAAAACACCAAAATGGTCACTGAAAGAATATGCAAGCTTGTGAGCAGGTAGAATCAGTTTTAGAGCATAAGAAAGAGAAGAAGCAGCATGTACACAACATAAGTAAAACATCCTATACAAAGTGAAACTACAAAGTAGGTAACAGGAAGATAGAAAAGACTGTCATAGGAATTCCTGGGTAAAGATGGTAACCACTGCTTATTTGCAGCTGGTCCCTCTCCCTCTGGTAGAGAAAGAGCACAGCTTTTAGCTTTACTGTTCACCACATTTTGCTTCTGTGACTGAGCAATCACACATGAAGTGTTAGGCTTTGGTTTGCCATTGGGTTAAGCATGTTGGAATTTTAAAAAGCAATTTGAGTTTGTGCTTGTGCTTGTGTCTGCACGTGTGTATTTTCTGCTCCAACCTTCCCATGCAAGAAGGTGGCTGATACCTCAGCATGAGTCAGAGTAAACTCAGATGGCAGGTGTCTGCACACATACGGACTGCAACATACTGGAATATTCCATAGTGCGTTGCATAGTAGTGCATTGTATTATAACAAATTACCTTAAGAAATCATGATGATTACACTAGTGAGCTGGTGAAAAGACATCTGTCAATATAGCAACAACATCTTTGCTGCTCTTTCTAACATTAACAGGGAACCTGAGCAGTCTGTGGTCATGAATGAATTTGTTCTCAGTAACCCTTTTAAAAGCAGCTATATTCCAAATATAATCAGATCCATATAACAGACAGCTGGTCAGAGAGATGAAGAGTGGTGAATTTAGATGTTTAGATTTTGGCTGAGGTCATCTACCCTTGTTCATACAGAAAATCTGTAGTACAAAAAATACTGGTACATTTAAAAACAAATAAACAAAAACAAACCACAAAGACTTGGTTCCTAAAATGCATTTGAAGCAAGAATGGAGGTTCAAGAGAGTGAACCAAAATCTCAATGTCTTTAGGTAGCTGACATTGGTCATTAGTGTTTATTTTAACCAGGGCAACCAGGGCAGGGGGGTTGTTCTATATTTATGCTATTGGAAAGCCCACAGAAGAGATCACTTCTTGTCTGGGCTTGAGCATCTCCTGAATTTAGCCTCTGAAAGTGGGGTGTCCCCATGTCTGATTTGTTAGGTGTACACAGAGGACACCAAACACACACTGAAAATATTTGCATGCTACACAAAAGAATACCAGTTGCAAAACCTTTGTACACAAAAACTAGCCCTGATCTAAGGACACTGACCTCAAATGTCTCCATTGAAAAAGAGAGCCTTATTTAAACAAAATTTAGAGAAAAATCATAACCCTGGCTTTGCTTTGATTTTCCCTAATGGAGGACACCTTTCCTTTCTGAATGTAGGCATTTAGGGTAGCCAGCCTCCCTTTGTTTATATCAGCCATTGTGAATACCACCTTAAAACTCCTTTTAGATATTGCCATAAATCCAATTGTCTTTCTGAAAGAGGAACGGGTAAGAACTTAGCTGACATTTTTATGTGTGTAAATCTTGATTTAAAGTTGTTTTCCAGATTTCTGAAATCTTTTTGTTTCCTTGGAACATTCTTCCCCTCTTCCTCCCATTACTTTTAAATCGTAGTTGTTGTCTGAAGCTTTCCATAGTGCTTATTCATGAGTGCACTGGCTTTCAACTTTCCCTTGATATTGAAATGGCTAAATTGTGAGTTTATAATGTATGATTTAGATTTAGATTTTTTTCTTTCTTAAATGGAGAGTAAAGCTTAAAGGAGAGCACAGCTGCAGGAAGTATTATTGAAACCCTGAGTACTTTGTCATTTTGAAATCACCCTCCAATTGCCACACATATACATAATAAAATCTGATGCTATGCTGTCATATTTATTGTTTGACTGAGTTTTTAACATCATTCTCATTACTGATGTCATTACTGAGTAACAGAATTGCAGTAATCTGTAACTAATGTGATAAACTCTCCTGAGCACAATAAATAAAAATAAAGATAACCATCCTATGAGTAAGAAAGGAAAAGCAATAGGAATAGAGGTAGCTAGAAATGTGAGCCATGAGGGTTGGAGTGCTACAGGCTGTTATTCATATTTATTATCTTTCATGAAGCCCCCACACGCATTAGGCACTTAAAGGTGAGAATGCTCAAGGTATGTGAGATGAAAATAGATTAGCAGAGGGTAGGAATATTTGCAGTGCCTTCCTGACATATTTTAATTTCCTCCTCCCCAACCTACCCTTACAGATAGGTAGATGTTAGTACTGATGCTAGTTTGGAGGGCTCTGTGATGGAAGAGTCAGGATTACCCTCATCCGTTGTTAAGCAACAGTTGTTAAGCAACAGTACATAATAAAGCTGCTCTACTGCAGAAACGTGGTATACCAGACATACTGTCTGTTATTAAATGGCTTCTTAATATTGGAAGCAGCATCAGGTTTGATTCTGTGTTCTGCTGGATTGGTATAATTCTAGTGAAATGGTACACTCATGTTATAACTGTGAAGTGCACTGACAGGAGATTCGAGTCCCAAAATTATAGAAAGGTGAAATATACTGTGTAATAAACAGATAAGAAATGGCTTTGTAGAAGTATATGTTTTTTGGTTTTGTGGGGTTTTTTTAGTCTTTTCCCAACATAAATTAATATATCATGTTACTCAGATTTGCTAAAACTCCCAATTTTTTAATATATTGGGTGCCTCCCTCCAAATCCAGTTTCTGGCTAGGAGACAAGAAAAATCAAATTAATCATTTTGAAATTCTTCTTTAATAAAAAGGGATCGTATCCAAGCAGATGGGACATAGTATAGCATTTTTTTTAGTCTCCAGTGCCTAACCCTTTTTCTCCCCCTCTGGGAATTCTGGCTAATGATAGGCTATTATGGAGAAAATTCAGTAAACACTCTATATCAATTCACACTGCATATAAATAAGCCATTTCAATCCATAAATCAACTTATTATAAATGATTTTGTATGCAGCATGCTGAAATATAGTTCACAGGGAAAATGCACTGCAGGATATTTTAGAACAACCTACTCAATAGTGTTCGGGTTGTTCAAGATTAAAATTAAAACAATAAACTTCACTCTGGATGTGTCTTCATTACCAAAGCCCTGGATCATTTACTTTAACAATGTCAACCTGCTCTCACTATCACATTCAATTTAATTAGGAAAGGAAGTAATATGCAAGAGCACACCTCATGGTGTTCCATTACCTTGGAGGAAAGTGCTATCAACTTCCAGAAATAAAAGACAACCTTGCCCTCTTCTCACCCTCCTTCTCTCTGTGTTGTGGGAACTATATTGTGGAATGGAGAGAAGGAAACTATGACATGCCAGAAAACCATCTAAAAATGGAGCCTTCAGAAGGGGAGGCATGTGGGGGGAAATAAAAGTAAAAGGAGCTCAAGCAGCGCTTGATTCTGCCCCCTTTACGTTCAGTGAGAATTTGATGTTGACAACTGTGGGAATGAAAGTGGGCCTCAGCTCATGTTCTTTTCTTTTCTGACTGAGGGAAGAAAAGAAGATAAGGGCCCTTTGTCTCTAAGACTGACCATGCAGTGGCATTGATGCATGCTGTCTTTTCACCTGCCAGTGGTCTACGATCTACTTTGCAGCAGCTGTATATGGAGCCAGGAGTCAGATCTCTGACAACAATATCTAGCTCTGGCTTCATTTTTTTTCTAGCTAATCAGTTAGAGAAGGGGGTAGATAAATTGCTAAATATTCTGTCAGGTCGACAAAGCTTAAAAGAAAAGACCCTCTGTTTCCAAAAATATTTTCTATTATAAATTGTTTCCATTAAGAATAGCAGACTGTCCGTCATACAATCATTCCCTCTCTCTCTGTAGATCAAGAATGGAGTCCTTACTCAGCTTATATTTCATCCTTATTCATACAACACTTCTGCTGACTCTAAACTGATCAAGGGAGGAAAACCTGAGTCAGGAACTGGCTGCAAATTAGGGAAGATGAGGCAGCTACTTCCTAGTTTAATGGCTAAAAGCACAACAATAAATCTCTATGCTTCCCTATTTAGAGAGCTAATCAGTACATTTACACAGCTGGTGTTAGCTTTGTGTGGCTGGTTTTTTTGTTTGTTTTGTTTTATTTTGCATTTAGCTGTAATGAAAAAGGTGCATACATGCATATTTGTCTTAAATACTTCACAAATCTCTGAGGGTAGGAAATGTATCTATCAAAAGCCTCTGTTGCACTAAACCAGTGGCATCTAGCAGCAAACTTTGCAGTTAAGCATTACTGTGTTGTTACAGTTCTCTGTCCTTACTTCCTGTTCTGGAGTTGGACCTGAGAATGGCATAAAAGCTTCAACAGGATCTCTGCACTAGCCAAAAATCTTTCAAGACAGAGGGACAGTACAACTGTCACATTGGATTAGAGTCAAGGTCTATCTAGTTCAGTGGTCAGAACCAAAAGAAGGTCAGTAACCAACAGATGTGAGATAATATAGCCATACATAGCCTCCTTTTGGACATTAAACTGGCAGATAAACCTCAGTTACAGGGTAAGCAAGTATTAGGTCAGCTCTATTTCACAAGAGGTCATCAAAGTTACTATAGCTCAACTAAGGATATGAACAAGTGAATGGGTATCTGCTAACTTAGTTCAGTGATATCTTGTGAAAAAAAAGGGGAAAAAACCAAACCCTACCCCCCAAACAAGAACTAGTTAAGCTGATACGAAAAGCTAAAGAAAAAACATGATCCAAGACAAAAAAAAACCAACAGAATTTGTTTAAACACTAATTAAATCTCTGATTGGTCAACCCAGACTACATATTTTCTCTTAAACTAGCATAACATAATCCACATTGCCACCAAAACAAACAAACTAAACCAAAAAAACCCTCAAAACCAAACAAAAAACCCAGTCCAAATTCAATCCTGCATGATCATTGGAGGTCCCTTTTAGCTGACTTTATTTTATCATTGGTGACTGCTTCATACAGCTTCACAGAATCTGTATCTATGTTAATAGAGACTCTTCTTCATTTTGCAGCTCTCCTGAGGCTATCACTCCCCAGCCTTCCTTATATTTCTACAGTCCAGCAGTAAAAATAACCTCAATTAAGGTGTAAAAGACAGATCCTTCTCATAGTTATGACGAATGGGAAAGCCACCCCCTAGTACTGTAGCCTCTGTGAGCCTGAACTGCCAAAGAGAATATATACACACACTCACAGACACAGGCGCAAGCACACAAATTAGCAATGCAGATAAACCTATGCCATCAAGGTGAACTATCAGTGGAAGATCTTACATGAACCTCTGAAAATGTCCCCTGCTGCGTTAATCTCATTTATCCTACACAGTTTGTTCAGCTCCAGAAATAATCGTGCCAAAAAGGCTGACTGGGATAGGACCAGGAATGACCTCATTAGCATTTAGTGCCATCACCATAAAATGGAGAAGATAATCAGAAACAGGAGGAGGAAAGATAAAAGGAACAAAGTATAAAAAGAAAAAAAATATTTTTTGGCATTGTGCTATTGGACTTTGATGGATCCCTATTGTCAAATGAGTGTAATTTGTAAAGATCAATGGTTTTAGTTAAACTCCAGTCCATGCTGTCCCATCATCTAATTTGTCTACACAGCATGTTTTTTCTTTTGCGAAGAAAGGAGCATAAGGTCATTCTAAAGCATTTTTATTGGTGGTGGGTTTTTTTTTGTCTGTACAGCTCAAACGAACTGTAAAGCTCCAATACTTAATGGGTACTTTAGCCAATATTCTTTGTCTGTAAGGTGAAATATGTCTGATAATGATTGGGAAGATCTTGTTTCAGTACTTCCCATTAAGAATCAGCACTTACCAGGAGCTGCTGTTGAGGGCACTGAATACTCCAGTAAGATCACAAATATAAATTCCAAGTGTTGCCATAGAGCTGACTGTATTTCTCCAACTCCTTATCTCTTCTTTTTTTCACATACACATAGGTACAAACACTCCCAAATTATCAGAGCTCATGAGCTCTGTCCTTTGCAGCTCTAAAGTACCTAGACTATCACACAGTTCCTCAAGGTCTCAGTGGCTCTTCCCTCTCCCCTCTCCCTTGCAACTCGTGCTGCTGGGCAGTTGTGCTTAGGATGCCCAACAACCTCAGTTTTTCTGGTCCTTTCCTTCTCCAAATCCCTACTGATGATCATGACCACTTATCACATTTTCTGCAGACTGACTAAAGAGACCGCCATTAGCAGATATTCTTCTGCACTTGCCTGTGAAGTACTTTCTTACCTCTGAGGGTCAAACAATTATCAGTTTCAGATGGTCTGAAAGGAGCATTAAGCAGGAATATAGTGTAAGTGATTTTAAAGGAACTGCTAGGCATTCCGTGAGAGCTTCAAATATAGCAAAATAATTGCCCTTGATAGTAGAATTGAACATGTGCTTTCACAGCCCAAAGTGAGATTTTCTTTTTTAATTCTAGTTTTGATTTTAATGTTTTGATTATAATATACACCGATTTCTATCCTAGTCACCAATGTCCAATGACCCTTATGGGTTCATTACACACCAACAGTAATTCCTGTTGTACCTTTCAAAAGGTTTGGAATATTTTGGCTTTCATTTCATGAAGCATGACACTTTTAAAAGCACCTTAGAGCATTTGAACAAAGTAGACTCTGAAATCAAGAATCACGTATGATGACTATACTTACGAGTATAAAACATACGTAATTCCATACTTTTCTACAACCATGAAGAAGCAAAAGCAAGCTATCAGCTGGCTACTTTTGTTAGCTAGAACATCTGAAATTTGCTTTTTTTAATCAAGAATGTCAAAGTCCTTAATGAATTCTGCCTACAAATGACAGTTCAGTGAGCCTTAGGGAACACCCTGTTTTAGATGTGTTTTCATCCAATGGAAATTAATTGACCCATATTCCTAGGAAGTTCTTGCTTTACATTAGAATGCACATTCTCTGCAGAAACTAAATTTTACATAATATGCTCCTTTTTTCTTTGTATCATACAGACATTTACTTGTCTGAATCCTTCTTACCCTGTTTCTTTCACTTTCAGTGATTACTTTATTGCCAGCTAATGTCTGATTCTGTTGAATAATTTTATTTCTTGTAGTTAAAAAAACCCCAAATCTTTATCTGTGAATCTAGAGCATTTTCTATTGAAAACTGAGTGTGACTTCCATGTATTTTCATCACATTTTTGGTCATATAATTAATTTTCTCCTGTGACCTTCTGGCAAACAGAAGTAATTCAGAGACAACTACTTTGTAACTAATGTCATCTTTGATCTTTGACTTTCAACTTTCCATTTAACTCCGTGGATCGATTTGGCCTTTACTTGTCAGCACCCTCTTCTTGCAATGACTACTACAAATATAGGTTTCAGCAATGCCCGCGTTCCAAAATTTGCAGAATTCTTCTACCTTCCTGTTTTGAAGAAAAGGAAATACTCCCCTCATACCATCTCTCCTGGTTTAGTCCTCCTTTCTATATCTTATTTTAAACCATAATTTTCAGTACTTTCTCTAACAGATCTGCTCCCTTACAGATCATCTGCTACCAGTCTTTCTACTTCTTAGCACAGCCACAACACAGCTAGAGCTAGTCTGCCTTCCCGCAGTTCTACCCATTTGAAACATCTTCCTTTATCTCTCAGTACAATTGATTCTCCAACTCTCTTCAGGCCATGGTTCAAATCCCGAGCTGATATTGGTGCAAAAAACCCTTATTGCCTCAGTTATCTCAACATTTTAATGCCTTTAATTTAAACTTTAATAAAACTTCGTAATACATCTGAAGAGCCTGTAATTTTTAAAAGCATTGGAGACATAAACAATTCTTACTTTCAAGAAAGAAAGATTTCAAAAATGTGAAGTAGCTCCTAAGTCTTACATACTGACTATGATTCATCACACTAGAAAAATGCATTTAAGATTGACTTTCATTGGATATATATTTTGCACTAATGCCACAGAGCAGAACATCATAATGCATTACAACTTGCACTAGCTCCCTAGGGCTACAGCTTCAATAAATTAGCTGGTATCTACACAGTCAATATTTCTTAGTAAGTTCCTGAACAAAGGGATTAGTGAGACTTCTATCCAGCATATCCACAATTGTGTTTTAATTCCACAGCACTATTTGCAAGAGTAGCAGTTTTAGTCCTGGTGGATTGGCCAAATTCTGATTGAGGATTTGCATTTTGCATACCTACTTTGCCCCTGCAGTTCAATTTGATATGTTTTGGCTCATCACTTCCTGCCTTAATACGTTGTAGCTGATGCCAAGTATTGTTAAACAGCTGCTGCACTTTCCGTGAGAGGATTTCAGTAATGTGTGACAAATTCCTACAGATATATCGAAATAAAAGGTGCTGCAGTGGGTTGTATAGAGTGTCTGAGGACTCAAATGGGACTTTCATCTCCCTAGTGCCTCATTTTCACAGTTTTCTTAGGAAGGAAAGAAGGAATTATCTACATATTGAGATAAGATGGATCTGAGGGACCTAGGTATCAAGGGAAATCCTTGCATAACATAGGAAACTAAAAAAAAATAAAAATCTTACCTACTATAAAGCAAAGAGTTGAAGAACCATTAACAGATAAAGACCTATAGGGGCTTCTTCCTTGCCACTCCCATAAAGACATATGGTAGGTTGATTACTTTCCCATTTCCTTTAGATAATATAGCTTCTGAATATTTATGGCCAATGAATGGAAACTGAGAACTGATCACAGTATTATCCAAAAGTATAAAATAATGCCTTATCTTCAAGTATTTTGTTACTGCATTTGTTACTGCATTTAAATTAATTATTTTAATAACAATCTTACTAAAAATAATTGTTATTAACTAATAACTATATTCTCTTCAAATTTTCGTTACCAGTTCTCAACATCACTGCTCTCAGTGCTTAATAGAACCAGCACAACTCAAAAAACAGTAGATAATGTAAATGTGATTGAAGTTGTAGTCAAGATAAAACTAATGGAACATCTTCATTTTATGATATGCTTCTTTTGCTTCCTTACGGTGTGAGAGAGTATAGAGCATACCACTATCTAAAAAGGTGGACACAATAACTACAAGCTGTATCAGGAAATGGAGATCCATACATGTGTTTTCTATAGTGCTTGTAAAATGGTATATCATGAGTTTTATTCTCTTAAAATTTAATATCTAAACAAAGATCTTGCAAGTCTTTACAGGTTACGTAGCAGAGGATGTTTATGTGAGCATAAGCTTAAGGTGAAGCAAATCTATCGGAAGAAAGGGAAAGCACGAGGACTGCAGCTCATGACTGTGTTTCTTTGTAGGACAGCACTGGAGATGCTGTGGTCATAACTGTATACTTACACCCCAATGAAGTCAATGGAACTTAAACTAGAGATTAATGCTGTACTTATACTCAACAGCTGCCCTAAGTATTGCCCAACAGTATTAGACAGAAGTTGTTGCTTGCTGGTTTCATGACTCATAAGAATGAAAGCTGAAGCAGGGATAAAATGATGAACAATAGACATATCAGATTGGCAGGGGGTTTGAGCACAGCTCTTGCTATCCTAACTGGGCACTAATCTCTTGTGCCATCTTGTGACAGAAGTTTTGATTAATCCTCTTTTCAGTCCCTATGGCAACTTTCAGTCAGTGAGGTGCTAAGCATCTCTGTATACCCTTTCTTGATCTTGCTTTTACATTCAAACATGCAACGTTGCACATTTACATTGCAGAATGAAGCTGTAAACTCTGCACTTCAGTAGGCCTATTCAGGATTTAACAATATGTCTGAGGGGAGAATATGCCCCATTATCAATATCCCACTGACCTACCAGTGGTGGTATCAACCCTTTAATCAGGAATATAAGATAATGAGAAGTATTTATATGATTTGCAGGTTAAGTAAAACCAAGGCAGATTGACTTAGACACGATATACTAGCAGAAAGTATTAGTAATTAATATTACAGACAAGGGATACTTAACAGGCTTTAAGCACTGAATTACTTTGAAAAATTAATGACTTAAAGAATATTATGCACTTTAAAAACTTTTGGAAAAAATATAGTGTTTAATACATCATTGATTGGATGCTCCGAAAATACATATATTTTATCCAAAGACAGACTTTACACTGCACAAAATGAAACAATGGAAATGAGATCAATAATGTTTTTGACTACCTGGGATTACATCTCTTTATAAAATATCCTTAACCTTGAAAATAGTACAGGAAAGGGCAAAAAAGGAAACATTAGGAAGATACATGCCTGCACTAAAGACATTTAAAATTATATAGGCAACATTTACTGTATCCTAGGGATTGTCAGTGTACTGGCTGCAAATGAGGTTTGCTGGCTAGACGTCCTGTGTGTGACAGAAATTCTGGTACGGAAAAGGCAATCCCACCATCTCTGTTCTGTTTGTACTAATCTAAGGGCATATGTTTAACAGTGTACACATTTTATATCCACATCTGTTGCTGCCATCTCCCTTTTGTCCTTATTCCTCACCAAGCCACAAAAACCATTGCAAGTAAGAACAAAAGACACTCTGCTAGTGGTGAGTCCAGGCCAGTAGTAAACTAACTCTGTTTTGCTTTGTTTCTTCAAATTATTAACTTTATCTCCAATGCTATTACTGCTAGTTTCTGTGCACTTAGATTTTATACAGGGAAAGATCCATTAGTGTCTGCCTTTGTCAGAAAATTTCAAATTTAGAAATTTGAATAAGCCTGTCCTGGTTTCAGCTAGGATAAATTTAATTTTCTTTCTAGTAGCTGGTATAGTGCTGTGTTTTGGATTTAGGATGAGAATAATGTGGATAACACACTGATGTTTTAGCTGTTGCTAAGTAGTGCTTACACAGAGTCAAGGCCTTTTCTGCTTCTCACACCACCCCACCAGAGAGTAAGCTGGGTGTGCACAAGAAGTTGAGAGGGGACACGGCTAGGACAGCTGACCCCCACTGACCAAAGGGATATTCCATACCATATGACGTCATGCTCAATATATAAACCAGGGGAAAAGCTGGCCAGGGGTCCACTGCTCGGGAACTGGCTGGGCATCAATCAGCAGGTGATGAGCAATTGCATCATGCATCACTTGTTTTGTATATTCTTTTATCAGTATTGTTATTTTCCCTTTCTTTTGTGTCCTATTAAATTGCCCTTATTTCAACCCATGAGCTTTAACTTCTTTTTTTATTCTCTCCCCCATCCCACTGCGGGGGAGTGAGCGAACGGCTGTGTGGTGTTTAGCTGCCTGCTGGGTTAAACCACAACAAAGCCTCAGCTTTCCTAAGATCCCCTAACTTTAATTAGTATTTCATGAGCCAAATAGATGAGTCTCTTATAAGGAGACAGTGAAGTAAAATAGTAGTGTTCCATAATGGAAATGCATTTCTTTGATCCTAAAGTCTAGTGAACAACGAAACATCTTCTTTTTATTTTTGCCTTTTCTTAGAGTTTAATGGGAATTAGACTGAAGGGGTGGAAGAACATATCCTGTAGTAAACCTTCACGTCTATTAAACAATATTTTAACTTAGGAAGTTCTATTGATTAACTGAACCAATATACCTCAATCTTCATGTAACAATTGAAATCTATTTTCTGAAATAGTACGTCTTCTCAATGTCTACTTACAGGGAATGTCATGAGTCTTGAGGAAATGAAGGTTTGTTAAAGGGCTCCTATTAATTCAGTCTGATTACCATTGAATCTTATAATCAGCCTCATATTTTAGTATGAATAACATGCAATTTCAGAGCCTGTGAAACAGCATTTGGTTTGTACATCTTTATCAACATCAATCCAAGCTGCAAGTTACTTATTAAACAGTACAATTTGGTTTAAATGCATCTTATAAAATGTGAATTTCTCATTTCTGTATTCTAGCTAATTTGACTTTCAGACAAACTATCATTTGGAGAATTTGTAAATACTGGAAACATGGAGGGACTCTCATTGTGTGCCATTATAAAATCATCTGTGAATTAGCAAGGGTGTGGAAGGTTGTGTTCCTTTTCTCTGTATCTTCTTACTTATCTAACTAGAGTGCTTTAATGTATATCTTCTGTAGGATAATATGTTAAAGCTACTGTACATCTTTAAGAAGCTGTTAGACGCTGATTTCCCATAGACTGCAATCAGCTCTTTGAAATTGTAGTGTTTGTGACAGAATAAACTCCATTAACTTGTTTTATTAGTACTGTGCGCAGTCAGGAGGAGCAATGCTGCAGAACATGATGAAATGACTAACAGTCTTCATCAGTGCACAGCAGAATGTTTTCTCCTTACACAGAATATATAATTATTGCTCACATAAACAGGTAGATTTTTTTTTTTTTATTTATTTCTCAGGTAATACTGGGAAATCTAAGACTCTTATTCATGGGAGGAATAAAAAATAAATTAAGCTTCCCCCCCCCCCCCTTCAGTCCAATTTGTTACCATGCTGCTGCTGTAATTTTTGTCTATGTTATAAAGAATGATCCATCAAATAAAAAAACAATTCTAATTCAATTGGTTACTATAATGACAGAGCAGTTCAACAAAACCAAAGGAGCTTGAGAAGGGAAAGATTTACTGACCAGCTGACTCCCAGAGGCCCATTAGTCAAATTTTGACAGCTTGTACACAAGGTAAGCTGCCAAGCAGAGTAAATGAAAGCAGAATGAATCCAGCAGAAGAAAGTATAGTTTACCTTATGTAAGTAAATATAAGACAGATATCACAAAATCACTGTATATTTCAGAAACAGGTATTCTATACTGCGGATGGCACAGCTGCCAGTACTTATCTGAAGAGAGAGGTATTCTCTTCTAGAATAACTCTTACAGCATTAGCCACTTCAGAAATATAAATGACTTTTTCTCTTCTCCTTTGCCTCCATTTTCTGCTGGCTTTTTGCTTTGCCTATTTAAGATGAAAGCCAGGTTCTGAGCTGACTAGCTGCATGGGACTCCCAGTATAAACTTCAAGCATATTTCATTTTAGCCTAACAAAATATAGAAAACATGAAGCTGAGCAATCACAAAGGAAATGATTGAAAGGAAGAGTCAGTACAGATGTAGAATGATGAGAAGCAAAGGAAAAAACATTAAAATCCAATCCAGTCTATTTTTTGCTAGCAAAAAATGTGTTTATGATTTGCAGATTGAATATAACTAAGGAGAAAGGTATTTTTCATAACAATGATTTATAGATTCACCCTTCTTGGATAAGAGTTCCTTTTATGTTATAGCAGTGTCTGTTCTTGCTGTTATAGTTAAGCGGCTGTCAGCATTTTCATTATATAAACCCCTATATTCAGGGGCTTGTAATTTGGCCATAAAAATTCACAGCATGCTGAAACTTGAAATAAGATTTTACTCTGAGAGTGATTTTTTAAGGTATTCTAAAAAAAATATAAAATCATTAGTCCAATTTTAAACTAACAGAAAAATGAGAATTCTCATGTTTATTGTCTTATTCAGCTTGTGTGTTGCACAATGTATTCCTTTCAATACCACATTATGGGTTCTGGCGTTCTACAGCACATACACATCTACCAATATATACATATATCCCTGAGTAAAAATAAAAGTCTTCCTGATGTAAAAAAAAATAAAAAAGGAAGAAAAAACACAAGCATTGTGCATGCCTAGCAGCTACTTACTCTAATTTTGGGTAGATATTTCAGGCTGTGGATCTATAATATGCAAGTGCATATATTAATGCCAGTATTCTGAAGGTCAGAATGAAGTATAAGTTAAACCCACAAAGGTCAGAAATTAAGTGTTATGGCTGAAACTCTGTCCTGAAAGGACAAGAGCATCCATTTCACTCGGCACAATAATGTGAAAGTTCACAAGGTAAAGAGCCTTGCTCACCAGGCATAAACTCTGAAAAGCATTTGAAAATTATGCTTTCAGAGCCACACTGCTGGAAGAGGGCTTCTTGCTGCAAAATGACATCTTCGTAATGCTGGTAACATAGAAAGAAGCACAACATATTAAATGTTAACCTATGTTAACATTTAATAATTATACTTCTGACAAAGAGAACATCTAACTTGAGAAGAACAAAATATTGCAGGTGAACTGTCTCTTACACCTGAACTTTTCTGCCTTTCTTCTCTTTTTTTTCCATACCCAATGTCTTCTCTTGCCTTCCTTTGGAAAAAAAAAAAAAAAACAACCAAACTGTTCCCACCTACTTAAATCTTCCTTCAGCTCTTCTGAAGTACATCGGTGTGCTTTCCACCACTGTTAAACCTCTCACTTGCTTCTCACTGCTATTGCCAAAACATAACCCCCTCACTTGTTGCTACTATTTTGAATGCTCATAGTCCCATGACCAAAATTTCCTTGCCATCATCTTCAGCCTAACAGGGTCTTCAAAGGTATTCTCTGAAACAGCACCAGTATCATCTTCAGTCGGTGTATTCTAGCTGTTATAAATCATACTGAGCATCTATTTCAAATGACCTATTGCTGACAATTTTTCCAGTAATAGGGATCATTTAGGGAACACTGACACAGTAATAGACACACTCTTACAATGAAAGTAAACTGGTTCAGCTGGTGTTGAATGCTTCAGGTGACATATAAGTAACTTAGTAGGAAATGCTAGAAGTCTTTAAAAAGAAAATAATGGTGAATGTAGCTTCTCCACCTAAAAGAGCTACCCTCCTTGAAAGAAACCACAAATCTGTAAGTCTGAGCACATTCCCAGAGGAAGGGCAGATCTGGATGGAAACATTTCCTTTTTAAAAGTCTGCATAGGAACAAAAACAGATGAGAGGAAAAAAAAAAAAAAATCAAGCTACTGGTACCTCATGTTAAAAATTAGCGTTGGTTCTTTTGCTGCACTTGATTTAGTACATCCAACTGCGATGCAATGGTAGGTACAGAGACTACCTTACCTGCATTTGTGCACATTACTGAGCACCACTTTAATGTGGAGTTTTGAATTGTATATGTCTTCCTTTTCTCTTGTGGTTCCCTGTCTCAAACCTGCTCTCAGACCGCACTCAGAGGATCTACAAGGATCATGTCTCTGATTTTGCTAGTGATTCTTTGCACTATCCTCTTCTGGACATCAGCCCACTTCCTCCCTCCTGCAACAGGGGAATCATTGGTATTGGTCCAGGTGGAAGAATTGTTACTCACTCAAGAGGCTAACATATTATAGAGTACTTTGCAGGCAAAAACTCTTCTTCATCTCTGAGATCTTGCTGTGTGAATCTGGAAATCATTCAGTTCACATGCAGCGTCACATCCATCATGACACCTATGTCAGTTCTACCAACCTTTCCATCTAGGCCTTTCTTGAGAAGTTGGAATGTTTTCTGTTTTGCCAAGGAGGGGCAGCTCTTTCTCAGAGCTGTTTTTCTTGCCTTTGGGCTGCGTCTTCTCAAAACCTTTTCTACCCTGGACCTACAGTCTGTAGGGTGACTGTGAAAGGCTCTTTTCCCAGGTGCAGCAATGCTAACCTGAGATGGCAAGAATGATAGAACTGCAGAATGCTTTAGGTTAGAATGGACATCTGTAGTTTTCTGGTGCAAACTTTCTTCTCAAAGTAGGGCTAATATAATGTCAGCTTGCTCAGGGCCATGTGCAGTTAAGTTTTGAGTATCTGCAAGAACGGAGATTCCTTAGACCCTCTGGGCATCCTGTTCCAGTCTCTGACTGCCCTAATTGTGAAAAGCTTTCTCTTTACTTTCAGGGAAACTTAGAAGCAATTTTTGTCTGTTGCATCTTGTCCTTTTGTTAGGCACTTCTGCGAAGAGTATGGCTACTGTGACGAAAGGTCACACTGCATCGTCACTATACTCTCCCATTAGACCCCTGGAGACAGCAATTAGATCCCCACACTTACATTCTTCTTTTTCTTAATGCTGGACAAACCCAGCTCCCTCAGCTTCACCTGCTGCATTGTATGCTTCAGTCCCTTAACTACCCCCATATTTTAGTGGTCCTCTGTTGAAATCTCTCCAGTTTGTTAATTTCTTCCTTTTACTGGAAATACGGTTTTACGTCTATTTCCTTGTACAACATGGTTGGGTGTCTTGGATATCCTGACTCTGATTCCAGGAGTACAGTGCAGAGACACCTGGGCTACTGGAAGGCACTGGCCCTGAACTAGCAGAACTATTTCACTTGAATCATCTGCCTCACTGCCTGTAATGCAAATCATGCTTCAGTGGAAAATTAATAACTACTGCTTTAAACAATGAACAGTAGAGAAGAGCTTCACATTGTAAAAGAAATAAGGCAACTACTGCTGACCTCTGTGTGAAACATTTTGAGGCCAAATGTCAGATTACCTGTTAGCTGACAGTACCGACAATTCTCTCAAGAGTATAAACAGTGAAATATTCCTGGTGAAATTCATATGAGAAATATATTGAGTTTCATTCAGCTTACAGTAAGTGTCAGCAAACATAATTTACTCAGTTTCTCTCCCCCACATACGATATTCTGCTTCAAATTTACAGAATTACAAAATACACTTATAAATAAACTGTCTTTTTATATAGTGTTTTGAGAAGTTCTACAAAAAAAATCACAACTGCTTGCAGAGAAAACTTTGGCTTAGTTCCCCATGTTAAAATTCACTAGTCATAGTGAGACTTTCATGCTATTAAATGGATGACTGAATGTTTCGCTGTCACTACTGATGCCTTGATGATATCCTGTTTCATTTCCTACGAAGTATACACAAGGATCTCTCAGCCATAGGTCCTGACTGACCAGAGGTGCCACATGAATGCACAGATGCAGTAACAGGGTTAATAGAGCTGAGGATGTTTGCAGAGTAATTTCTGGAACTACATGGATGGAGTAGAAGGATCTTGACTGATTTTTTTTCAGAAGTCTATCTCTCTTAGACGGTAAACTACTACCTTTTGTAACAGCTGAAACTGGAAGATAGATTTCATGGCTATCCTGTAGACAGTACTATGCTATGACTAGTTCAGTGAACTTTAGAACTTACTAAAATGTTCAAGCCAGTCACATCAAACCTTGGTATCAATTTCCTCTTGTAGTATGGTACTGTATTTCAGTGACCATCATCCGTAACAGAATTAATCTTTCTTCAGAATGCAGGATGAAAATAAATAAAATTTCATATCTGATGTTTCCAATGAAATGTTCAGCATTACCACATGCAGTGTTACATGGCAGATCACCTTTACATGAAAATTATCCAGGTTTATTTTAAACCCTTCAAATTCAGGCATTGAACTTCTACAGTATTGAGAAAGTTTCTTAAGTTACCAACATCAAATAAAATGTCAGTGTTACCAGTTTCAGAAAAATTATGTTTGATAGGATCAAGAATGCAAAAGTACATGACCACTGCATCCAGAATTTTGGATTACTTCAAAAATAAATAAGTAATTTGTGAAAAATGAAGAAGAAAGTATTGCAGGAGTACACTGAAGATGAATAGCTCTCCAGGTTCCAGGTCAGTGGTAGAACTTATGGGTCTAGTCTCCCACAATCATCGTAACTGTAGCACACTGCAATAATTTAATTTGCTAAAAATGACTGAATGAAATCATTGTGAATCTTGTAATATTACCCCATAATAATGGATGAACACAAATATGAAATCACTATAATGACCTCCAGAGTATGTTGGTTATGCTATGGTAAATATATTTTATTTGCAGAGGTATTGATTACACTGACAAAATAAATTGATTTGCATGAATACATTCTGGGAAACAAGAATTTAAATTTCTAGTCTAGATCTTCAGCTGATGAATATGGATAAAAGCTCATTGATTGCATCTAATTCTCATCAGCTAAGGCTTTGACCCTCCATATTCACTGCAATGAAGATATAATTTCCTATTCCTAAAAAAAAAAAAAAAAAGAAAAAAAAAAGAGACACTCTGCCACAGATTCCAACTATTCCTTGTGTGTTAAATCAAAATCAAGGTCAAATACAACTTGAAATACATTCACATAGTATTGCAGATACAATCATGCAGGCTAATTCAGAATGATGATTAATTTCAGTTGATTTCTGATTCCACTGTTTCAGTCCACATCTACAAAACAGAAAATGTTATTTAGTGTAGTACCTCTGTGTCCAAGGAATTTACCCAATTATTAATCAAAGACTTGATACTGTTGCTCCTTTTTCTATTGAATAATATCTTCTTCGTTGAGTAATCCAATTATATTCAATAGGAGGAAGTTAGTCACCTGAACTAAAGATGGAAGGAATTGACTCTTATTACTTGAGTAAACTGTTTTGAGTCCTATGTATTACTAATGCAGCATAATTGCAGACAAATGCAGCTGTTGGTATATGTTTGATGATGACTCATGAAGCTATGGATAGCAAAGCTCTTTGTACTAAAACTAATTAAGACCCACTGAGGCTAGTATTAATATCTGTCTGTGTTTCTATATATTTTGGACTATAGCTATGATAAGAATCTTTCTGGACTTGAAATTTCCCAGTAAAAACCTTTATTCTTATATTTAGCTTAAAAATTTGGTAAGGCTTTTTCTCATATAAGAAAATTCAATCCACCATATTGAGGCAGGCCCCCTGTGACACTTCTAGCAAATACTATATTTCTTTAGAGTTCAGAAGAAAACTCTTAAAGAAAAGATACCTGTCTGTGCAATTTGAATTCCAAGTTTCTTTCCCTGTAAAGAACCTTCCAGACTTGGTCTGCTCCTCTTAGGATTCAATGTGTTTCCTTGAAACAGTCATATAGCATTTTTAATATAGGACCAGATGCAAATACGGAGTTGGGTACTTTATGTAAAACTAAGGCATAATGAAGGTACCTAAAATATAATAAGCAGCTAGATAATCCTGTTGTAGACACCTGAATTTTCATGAGATGATTGGTTATTTGAGTGTTCAATGTTCTCCCACCACCATGTCTAACTTTTTTTTCCCCTATTTGAAAGATACTTTTTCTACCCAAGTACCTTATTGTTCACTTTTGTACCTAAGCCCTTCTGGCATCACATAATTTGTTAGACATACTCAGAGCTTGCCTAACATAGCAACGGCATCGGTCAACTTCATCCAGGCAGTTGTATACAGCCAGGGAACAGCCATCCTTTCAGGTAAATGCTTAGAGATTGTACTGCTTGTACAAGGAGTGAAAGACAGGTATTTCAGCCCCTTTTAGCCAGAAAGAGTTCAAACCTGCACTGTCCAGCCTAGAATAAAGGACACAGCTGTTTGAAGAGGCTAGACTGAAGTGGTGGTATGTCTTCTCTGCTTCTGCTGCCTCAAGAGACTATGTACTTCATGTCAGGAATATGAACTTCATGTGGCCAGAGAAGTACAGAAGTGACAGAATATGAGATGGAGAAGGAAACATTATTATTCAGCCTGTTAAAATGGGCAATCAACACGGTTGGAAAAAAATCCACATTCTGGCTTCCACTCCAAGGACTTTTTGTGACTGCACTGTAGGATAATTAGGTAAAACGTACAGAAAGCGCTATCAGTGTAGTCAACAGTTTTCTCAGTCTCAATCAGTTCTGACATCAAAGGCTAAGTGGCCTCTAGTTAGCACTTTGCAGTCAATAAATCTTATATTTTCTCCCACATGATGCCACAGTTTCAAGGCAGAGGGAAGTAGGTAGCCCTAGTGTTTCAGAACAGAATCATGCTCCTACAGAGAAACCCAGACAGCATCCCAGGATATGTGAAGAGGAATGCAGCATGAAATGTATGTGAAGTATCCTTCAGTTTTACGAGGGTCCAAGGCTCCAAATGGACAACTTATGTTTACTGAGGCACAGTGGAAGTCAGGAAAGATATGAACCAGTTGAAAAGCAACTGGGGAGGAGGGAGTGAGGGGCAGCAGGAATGATTAGACAGCTAAAAACATGTGATCTGTAGTGAAAGACTGAGATTGTTTGTTTCTGCAAAGGTAATACTGTGGGAGACCTGATAACAGTCTTCAAATATGAGAATAGGCCAAAAAACCAACGGGTTTAAATTGTAACTTGGGAGGTATAGGTTAGACTTTAGGAAAAGTTTTCTAAATGCCAGGATAGTTAAGCACTGGAACACATTGCCTAGGAAGTTGTAGGATCTCCATCATGAAAGATTTTTCAAGAGCAGATTAGACAAAAGTTTTAGGTATAGTTGACCCCACTTGTGAGGAAGGAAGATGGACTAGATGACTTAGTGATGTTTATTCTGGATCAATTGATATGCTTTTGATCAGATGTGATTCAACTTTTATTTGGGACTGAGTTAAAAATGGCTGGGACATTATTTTTTTCATGAACAAACTGAGGCCTTGGATTAAGACCCAAATATGAAGATGAGAGTATCTAAACCATGCAATCAATATTTGAAAGATTTTGCTATTTCTAATGTAGTGGTTATGTAACTGGCATTTATAGACATAGAAAAAGTAAGAAGCATAACTCTATTTTTTTTGCTCTTTGTCGTGGTTTAACCTCAGTCGGCAACTGAGCACCACACAGCCACTCACTCACTTCCCCCCCACCCCGGTGGGATGGGGGAGAGAATTGGAAGAGCACAAGTGAGAAAAACTCGTGGGTTGAGATAAAAACAGTTTAATAATTGAAATAAAATAATAATAATGTAATAGTAATAATAATAATAATAATAATAATAATAATAATAATAATAATACACAAAGCAAGTGATGCACAGTGCAATTGCTCACCACCTGCCGACCGATGCCCAGCCAGTCCCCGAGCAGCGACTCCCCCCGGCCAGCTTTCCCCAGTTTAGGTACTGAGCATGACGTCACATGGTATGGAATGTCCCTTTGGCCAGTTTGGCTGTGCCCCCTCCCAGCTTCTTGTGCACCTGCAGCCTTCTCAGTCAGTAGAGCATGGAAAACTAAAAAGTCCTTGGCTAGTGTAAGCATTACCTAGCAACAACTAAAACATCGGTGTGTTATCAACATTGTTCTCATCCTAAATCCAAAACACAGCACTGTACCAGCTACTAGGAAGGAAATTAACTCTATCCCTGCCAAAACCAGGACAATATACACCCCTTATTCTATACCATCTATGTCATGCTCAAGTCTCATATTTTCCAGTACATTTTCATTAATCACTACCCCTTTTCCTGGGCTTCTTTTAATATATACATATAGACACACAGATATCATTCCCTTAATCTATGAGCCATCCCTCTAAAATGTTCAGTGAATTCATTTAGTCCATGACTTTGGGCTCCATCTGTCATAATAATCTTCCAGGGCAGGAAAGATGGAGGTGGTATGTGGTGTTGGATTGTTTCATGTTGAAGTCAGTTCTGGTACCATCATCACTGTGCTTTGCTTGGTTTCACTGAAGTTTTTCTCCATTAATCTGGGTGATTCTTACTGTAATATCATTAGTATGGCATATAATATTATGTAGTACTTCACATCACATAATTCAGATCATTGGCTATTCTCACCCAAAATCAAATCCCCTTGAGGTACACATCGGACTTCCCCCTCCTCCTGCATCACCCACCACGTGCACCCAGGTCCTTGAGCAAAAGCAATCCCATGGATGGGTCTGCCTCTGCCCGAGGCAGGAATAACCCAGACTGTCTTCCCCAACATATTTTTTATGTGCACTACAGGGACTTTATTCCTATCTACAGTATGTAAAAGTTCTGACTGGGCAGGGCCAGCTCGATTGGCAGATCCCCTAGTGTTGACTAACCAGGTGTCTTTTGCTAAATGTGTGTCCCAATGTTTGAACGTCCCACCACCCATTGCTCTCAGCGCAGTCTTTAACAGTCCATTGTATCGTTCAATTTTCCCAGAGGCTGGTGCATGATAGGGGATGTGATATCCCCACTCAATGCTATGCGCTTTGGCCCAGGTGTCTATGAGGTTGTTTTGGAAATGAATCCCGTTGTCTGACTCAATTCTTTCTGGGGTGCCATGTTGCCATAGGACTTGCTTTTCAAGGCCCAGGATAGTGTTCCGGGCAGTGGCATGGGGCACGGGATATGTTTCCAGCCATCCGATGGTTGCCTCCACCATTGTAAGCACGTGGCGCTTGCCTTGGCAGGTTTGTGGGAGTGTGATATAATCGATCTGCCAGGCCTCCCCATATTTATATTTCAGCCATTGTCCTCCATACCAGAGAGGCTTTAAGTGCTTGGCTTGCTTGATTGCAGCGCATGTTTTGCATTCATGGATAACCTGTGCAATAGTGTCCATGGTCAGGTCCACCCCTTGTTCATGAGCCCATCTACACGTTGCATCTCTTCCTTGGTGACCTGAGGTGTCATGGGCCCACCGAGCTAGAAATAATTCACCCTGATGTTGCCAGTCCAGATCCACCTGAGACACCAATCTTAGCAGCCTGATCCACCTGCCGGTTGTTTTGATGTTCTTCAGTAGCCCGACTCTTGGGTACGTGAGCATCTACGTGATGGACTTTTACAACCTGGTTCTCCACCTGGGCAGCAATATCTTGCCACAATGCGGCAGCCCAGATGGGTTTGCCTCTGCGCTGCCAGTTGCTCTGCTTCCATTGCTGCAACCACCCCCACAGGGCATTTGCCACCATCCATGAGTCAGTATAGAAATAGAGCACTGGCCACTTTTCTCGGTCAGCAATGTCTAAAGCCAGCTAGATGGCCTTTATGTCTGCAAATTGGCTCGATTCACCTTCTCCTTCAGCAGTTTCTATAACTTGTCACATAGGACTCCATACAGCAGCTTTCCACCTCCGATGCTTTCCCACAAGACGACAGGACCCATCAGTGAACAGGGCATATTGCTTCTCATTTTCTGGTAGTTCATTATACAATGGGGCCTCCTCGGCACGCGTCACCTCCTCCTCTGGCGATATTCCAAAATCTTTGCCTTCTGGCCAGTCCATGATCACCTCCAAAATTGCTGGGTGACTGGGGTTTCCTATTCGAGCCCGTTGTGTGATTAGTGCGACCCACTTACTCCATGTAGCATCAGTTGCATGATGTGTACAGGGGACCCTCCCTCTGACCAGCCAGCCCAGCACCGGCAGTCGGGGTGCCAGGAGGAGCTGTGCTTCAGTGCCGATCACTTCTGAAGCAGCTCGAACCCCTTCATATGCTGCCAATATCTCTTTTTCAGTTGGAGTATAGTGGCCACGGATCCTCTGTATCTCCGACTCCAAAACCCTAGGGGTCAACCTTGAGTCTCCCCTGGTGCTTTATGCCAGAGGCTCCAGGTAGGGCCGTTCTCCCCGGCTGCAGTGTAGAGCACATGTTTTACATCTTGTCCTGCCCGGACTGGCCCCAGGGCTACTGCATGAACTATCTCCCGTTTAATTTGTTCAAAAGCTTGTCGTTGCTCGGGGCCCCATTGGAAATCATTCTTCTTCCGTGTCACTTGATAGAGAGGGTTTACAATCAGACTGTAATTTGGAATGTGCATTCTCCAAAAACCCACAACACCCAAGAAAGCTTGTGTTTCCTTTTTGCTAGTTGGTGGAGACATGGCTGTTATTTTGTTGATCACATCCATTGGGATCTGACGACGTCCATCTTGCCACTTTATTCCTAAAAACTGGATCTCCTGTGCAGGTCCCTTGACCTTACTTTGTTTTATGGCAAAATCGGCCTTCAGAAGGATTTGGACTATTTCCTTCCCTTTCTCAAAAACTTCTCCTGCTGTGTTGCCCCACATGATGATGTCATCAATGTATTGCAGGTGTTCTGGAGCTCCACCCTGCTCCAGTGCAGTCTGGATCAGTCCATGGCAAATGGTGGGGCTGTGTTTCCACCCCTGGGGCAGTCGGTTCCAGGTGTACTGGACGCCCCTCCAAGTGAAAGCAAACTGTGGCCTGCACTCCGCTGCCAAAGGGATTGAGAAAAACGCATTAATGATATCAGTTGTGGCATACCACTTAGCTGCCTTTGACTCCAATTCGTATTGAAGTTCTAGCATGTCTGGCACAGCAGCACTCAGCGGTGGCGTGACTTCATTTAGGCCACGATAGTCTACTGTCAGTCTCCACTCTCCATTAGACTTCCGCACTGGCCATATGGGACTGTTAATCATAGAATCATAGAATCATTGAGGTTGGAAAAGACCTCTAAGATCATCGAGTCCAACCGTCAACCCAACACCACCATGCCCACTAAACCATGTCCCTAAGCGCCTCATCTACACGTCTTTTAAATACCTCCAGGGATGGGGACTCCACCACTTCCCTGGGCAGCCTCTTCCAATGTTTCACCACTCTTTCAGTAAAGACATTTTTCCTCACTTCCAATCTAAACCTCCCCTGGTGCAACTTGAGGCCATTTCCTCTCGTCCTATCACTAGTTGCTTGGAAGAAGAGACCGACACCCACCTCGCTACAACCTTCTTTCAGGGAGTTGTAGAGAGCAATGAGGTCTCCCCTCAGCATCCTCTTCTGCAGGCTAAACAACCCCAGTTCCCTCAGCCGCTCCTCATAAGACTTGTTCTCCAGACCCCTCACCAGCCTCGTTGCCCTTCTCTGGACATGCTCCAGCACCTCCATGTCCTTCTTGTAGTGAGGGGCCCAAAACTGAACACAGTATTCACCAGTGCCGAGTACAGGGCCACGATCACTTCCCTACTCCTGCTGGCCACACTAGTTCTGATACAGGCCAGGATGCCATTGGCCTTCTTGGCCGCCTGGGCACACTGCCGGCTCATGTTCAGCAGGTTGTCAACCAGCACCCCCAGGTCCTTTTCTGCTGGGCAGCTTTCCAGCCACTCTTCCCCAAGCCTGTAGCGCTGCATGGGGTTGTTGTGGCCCAAGTGCAAGACCCGGGACTTGGCCTTGTTGAACCTCATCCAGTTGGCCTCAGCCCATCGATCCAGCCTGTCCAGGTCCCTCTGCAGAGCCTTCCTACCCTCGAGCAGATCAACACTCCCACCCAACTTGGTGTCGTCTGCAAACTTACTGAGGGTGCACTCAATCCCCTCATCCAGATCATCGATAAAGATCTTGAACAAGACCGGCCCCAGAACTGAGCCCTGGGGAACACCGCTCGTGACCGGCCGCCAACTGGATTGAACTCCATTCACCACAACTCTCTGGGCCCCACAGTCCAGCCAGTTTTTGACCCAGCGCAGAGTACACCTGTCTAAGCCGTGAGCCGCCAGCTTCTCGAGGAGAATGCTGTGGGAGACGGTGTCAAAGGCCTTGCTGCAGTCCAGGCAGACCACATCCACAGCCTTTCCCTCATCCATTAGGCGGGTCACCTGGTCATAGAAGGAGATCAGGTTGGTCAAGCAGGACCTGCCTTTCATGAATCCGTGCTGGCTGGGCCGGATCCCCTGGTTGTCTCGCTCATGCCTTGTGAGCGCCCTCAAGATGAACCGCTCCATCATCTTCCCTGGCACCGAGGTCAGGCTGACAGGCCTGTAGTTCCCCGGATCCTCCTTCCAGCCCTTCTTGTAGATGGGCATCACATTGGCAAGCCTCCAGTCGTCCGGGACCTCCTCTGTTAACCAGGATTGCTGATAAATGATGGAGAGTGGCTTGGTGAGCTCCTGTGCCAGCTCCCTCAGCACTCTCGGGTGGATCCCATCCAGCCCCATAGACTTGTGAGCGTCCAGGTGGCGTAGCAGGTCATTCCAAGAGGAAGCCCTTTTGGATTATGGGTGGTACATCCTGCTCGCCGTCCCTGTCTTCCAGCTCAGGGGGCTGAGTACCCTGAGGATAACTGGTCTGCCTGTTAAAGACTGAGGCAAAGAAGGCATTGAGTACCTCAGCCTTTTCCTCATCCTCGGTGACAATGTTCCCCCCCACATCCAATAAAGGATGGAGGTTCTCCTTGGCTCTCTTTTTGTCATTAATATATTTGTAAAAACATTTTTTTGTTGTCTCTGATGGCAGCGGCCAGATTGCGTTCTAGCTGGGCTTTTGCCTTTCTCATTTCCTCTCTGCATGACCTAACGAGATCCCTGTACTCTTCTTGAGTCGCCTGCCCCTTCTTCCACAAGCGGTAAACTCTCCTTTTTTTCCTGAGTCCCAGCAAGAGCTCCCTGTTCAGCCAGGCTGGTCGCCTTCCCCGCCCATTCTTCTTACGGCACATGGGGACAGCCTGCTCCTGCGCCTTTAAGACTTCCTTCTTGAAGATCGTCCAGCCTTCCTGGACCCCTTTGCTCCTCAGGACTGTCTCCCAAGGGACTCTCTCAACCAGTGTCCTGAACAGGCCAATGTCCGCCCTCCGGAAGTCCATGGTTGTGGTTTTGCTGCCCCCCCTCCTTACTTCACCAAGAATGGAGAATTCTATCATTTCATGGTCGCTAAGCCCAAGACGGCCTCCGACCACCACATCTCCCACCAGTCCTTCTCTGTTTGTAAACAGCAGGTCGAGCGAGGCACCTCCCCTGGTAGGCTCACTTACCAGCTGTGTCAGGAAGTTGTCTTCACACACTCCAGGAACCTCCTAGACTGCTTCCTCTCTGCCGTGTTGTATTTCCAGCAGATGTCCGGGAAGTTGAAGTCCCCCAAAGGGTAAACGAGTCTTGCTGATCACTCCTTGGCTCTCCAGTCAATGAATCAGCTCATGGATGGGAATCAGGGAGTCTCGGTTGGTGCGATACTGCCGGTTGTACACCATTGTGGTAGCGATTGGCACCTGTTGGTCTTCGACCTTCAGCAACCCCACAACAGAGGGGTCCTCTGAGAGACCAGGCAAGGTGGACAGCTGTTTAATTTCTTCCATCTCCAAGGCAGCTATACCAAAAGCCCACCGGTGCCCTTTTGGGTCCTTGAAATACCCTCTCCTGAGGTAGTCTATGCCAAGGATGCACGGAGCCTCTGGGCCAGTCACAATGGGGTGCTTCTGCCACTCATTCCCAGTTAGGCTCACTTCGGCTTCCAATACAGTTAGCTGTTCATTGATCAGGTCACCAAAAATCACCTCCAGCACAGCTAATTCTCTCAGAAACTGGATCCCCTTCTCCATGGTGGCCCACTTGCTTGGGCGACATATGACATCTTCCTTAAAGGGATACCTTTCCTTCACGCTTGACAAGAGTCACCTCCAAAGGTTGAGGACTCGTGTCCCTTTTCCAATTGCTTTGTCAATGCCCCCTTCCCTAGAAAGGGATCCCAGCTCCTTGGCTTCCCTACCCTCTAATTCTACGCTACTGGCCCCATTATCCCAGCATCAGAGCAGCCAGGTGACAATATGCTCACCTGGACGACGGCTGAAATCTTTTCATATATCTTGCAGCTCACTCAGGGATAGAGATCGGGTGGTTACTGCCTCATTTATGAGTTCTTCCTCTTCTTCCTCCCCAAGCAGCAGCCGGCTCTCCTCCTGTTCTCATGATGGCCCTTCTCCAGGGTAGTCTGCCTCTTCCACTTCTTCCTCTGGCTCCCTTTTAGAAGAAGCTTCTTCCTCCCTTACTAAACGAGCCGACTTCTGCTTCCAAGATTTCTTCTTGTGTACAGGGGTGACTGATACCAGCACAGGTTGGCTCTTTGGTTCAGCCACAGGGCGTGTTGTCGGGGTCTGAGTGGCCACAGTGCCTGTCGCTTGGGTCTGACTGGCCGCAGGGCCTGTCACTGGGGTCTGAGTGGCCGCTTGGCATGTTGCTGGGATTGGAGTGGCCGCAGGGTGTGTCGTTTTACCATCAGATGCAGAGACCTTCTCTTCCCTTTGAGGGCACTGAATGGTGTTGAACAGGGCTCGGTAGGCATGGGCCAGGCCCCAGCATGTTGCAATGATCTGCATCTCTCTGGAGTTGCCAGGGTGACAGCATACTTTGTCCAAATATTCTACTAACTCTTCAGGATTCTGCACTTGCTCAGGGGTGAAGTTCCAAAACACTGGGGGTGCCCATTGGCCTAGGTACTTGCCCATCTTGTCCCACACACCCTGCCACTCATAACTATCCAGCCTTGGGGCAGATCTCTGGATGATATTCTTAAATTGCTTATCAACTTGAGACAAAACCGAAACAATATTCCCAAGAAGTACCAATAGAAGTATCTTAACTACCCAAGGCTGTTCAAAAGACTGAAAAGTTACTGTAATGAAGGAGGAAACATCATAGAAGAAAGTAGTGACCCTGCCATTCTGTATTTCCTCCATAAAAAAACTCTCAGAAAAGTTACTGCAATTGCTAGTTGTCTCCACGAAATGGTATCCGTGGTACAGTAATGGCTTCATTGCGAAGTTTACATACCACACTAACATCAAGGTCAATGTTCTAAAAACAAACCTCACAAGCGAAACATCACTAATTGCTGCAGTCCACAGCAAACTGCAAAAACCAACACCAATCTTTAACATGTACAGCAGAAAAAAGAGCACGATGCAGATTACACAAATCAATATGGAGAACAGAGAAACCAACATTGTGACCCACAACTATTAACAGATATAAATTCCTTCATACACTCCAGTTAGTCTGTTATTATCTCAAACCCTTCGAGCCCCACGTTGGGCGCCAAAAAGGACTGTCGTGATTTAACCTCAGTCGGCAACTGAGCACCACGCAGCCGCTCGCTCACTCCCCCCACCCGGTGGGATGGGGGAGAGAATTGGAAGAGCACAAGTTAGAAAAACTCGTGGGTTGAGATAAAAACAGTTTAATAATTGAAATATAATAATAATAATGTAATAATAATAATAATACACAAAGCAAGTGATGCACAGTGCAATTGCTCACCACCTGCTGACCGATGCCCAGCCAGTCCCTGAGCAGCGGCCCCCCCGGGCCAGCTTTCCCCAGTTTAGGTACTCAGCATGACGGCACATGGTATGGAATGTCCCTTTGGCCAGTTTGGCTGTGCCCCCTCCCAGCTTCTTGTGTACCTCCAGCCTTCTCAGTCGGTAGAGCATGGAAAACTAAAAAGTCCTTGGCTAGTGTAAGCATTACCTAGCAACAACTAAAACATCTGTGCGTTATCAACTTTGTTCTCCTCCTAAATCCAAAACACAGCACTGTACCAGCTACTAGGAAGGAAATTAACTCTATCCCTGCCGAAACCAGGACACTCTTCTATAAAATTTCCCTGCCCATTGAAAAGAAAGAAATATTCACACCTCTTATGGAATATCCACAGTGTGTTGTAGAGGTTAAAATTTACAAGTATTTTCTGCACCAAACCTGCAGTGATGTTTACTTCCTCTGTTGCTAGCACCATCAAATAAAGCAAACAAGTAATATTCATGCAAAGGCAAACAAAATAAATGAGTCAGGTAATTATAAAAAGAACACTGACCTATTAAAAATTGGTCTGATCTTCAAGAATTTTCAGCACAGCAGTAGTAATGTTATTAAAAATAGAAGAATCATGACAAGTATTCATTAGAATTTGCATATGTGAGTAAGAATGCACTTAATTACAGATTACATTCTGCAAATTATTTAGAAGCTGTACATCAAAGCAACAAAGAAGAAAGATTTAGGGAGTAAGGGTTCTGAAGAATTTTCTAATGCAAACATTCTTAACAACAGATTAGAGATGCTTCAAGATCTTTCCAAAACCAAATGATTTAAAATAAGAAATAAAGTTCAGAAATACTAATGTTTGACATATAGGCATTTACTATAGATAATGGAACATTATCTCAGTTAGATCAGAATGGATTTTTATATGTAGAAGTATATATGTTAAAATATTGTGTCACTTGAAGCCAAAATAGCATATGCAAATGAGAAGTCAACTAGCAAACTGCAGGTGTAATAAATTTCATGGATTGTGTAATTTTCATGCAGATTTTTTTTTCAGCCGCCATCAGCACTGTTGTTTAAATGCTTGTGCAAAGCAGCCCCTGCTCCGCTGTGCTGAGTCAGCACTCCAGGGCGTTCTGTCTCACTGCTAAAACAAATGGGAAGCTGAAGCTGAAGGAGCTCACTACCTCACTGAAACCCTGTCCTCCTGGAGCTGTGGGGGACAGCTGGAAGAAGAAGTGAAGGGTAAAAAGGAGAAACATGAATCCAGAAGATGTTGCAGTGCTAAATGCAGAGGGTAGGAGACCAGAGTGGATATAGGGGTTTGAAAGGAAAGGAAGGTGACAGAGAGAGACAAGAGAGAGAAGGGGACTCTCTGATGCAGCTGGTCAGCTTCAACTTCCCTTCACTGCAGCGGAGCTACAAAGCACTTCACGGAGCATGCATTTCCCAGGTGCAAACCAAAGGACATAGAATATATGGAAGAATAATCAAAGTCAGTATTTGAGAAAGTGACTAGAAAAAGAACTGAGAAACAGTTATTAAAAAAAAAAGACAAACTGGGGGGGAGGGGGGGACCACAAAACCAAAATCCACATATTTTTGTTTGTTTTAAAGCAGGGAAAGGTCATTCCCTAGTGAAAGGAGGAATCTCTCAATTTTCTTGATCATCTGAAGGAACAAGAAAAGTAATTCTTTCACCACCATTTACTATTCACTGTCTCCAATTTGTTTCTAGAGTGCAAGATTTTACATGGCAGCCCATGGAGACCCTGAGTCTTAAGTGCACTTAGGTTCTTCATTCTGTAACTGTTGCACCCACAAATGCCACATAGTATTGCTTGACCTCATGGGCATTTATTGCTCACATTTGTCATTATAGACTACTACCCAAATATTGACTCTGCCCAGAATGGGCTGCTTAGATTAAAATGTTGTTAACATCTTAAGGTAGAGGCAGTAGACATTTACCTAAATATAAGTAAATGGAACAACTTGTCTTGTGTTACTATGGAAAGGAGATGACAAATAATGTGATTATTGCTACTTAATAATGAATATTTTCAGTATTTCTCAATACTTGTTCTTTGATATGTCTGTACAATACATAACTGAAGGAAAGTTCATAGCCTAGTAATATTATATTTCTACTATTGATTATTGTTACCAGCAGTAAAACAAGATGTCCAGATTCCACTTTACTTGCACAACTTTCAGAGCTGATCTTACAAGACAGGTACATAGAGCAATAACATTTGGACGAAGCCAGGAAAAATATTCCTTTAGCATTTTCACTGGGCTCTTTGGTTCTCATGCTATAGAGCATACACAGCCTCGAGGGTGTTCTTGAATGTTATCTCTTCAGCTGATTGATTTTTGGAGGTCTCACTGAATACAAGGGTCACAACCTAGAGTCCATTCTTATCTGTTTTAATAAAAAATGACAATGAACTGTGCAATCCTCCATTGTCCCCTCAAACAAAATCAAGGTGAATGTCACTCCTGTCTGTACAGACAAGTCTAATTACGGTATTAGGGTCTAGAGCATGAAAATTCACTCCATTGAGCATTTTAACTAAGTCTGTGGAAGTGCTGCAGTTCAATTTGCACATCCCCAGCTTTACTAAGTTTCATCAAAACCACCGAGAGATTTTTGCTGTTACAAATTGGATTGTGCATACTGTGTACAGCTCAGCTCCATAACAGGTCGTTCAAACAGTGATTTATTTCCACATAACAAAAGTTCTTTTTGTCCAGCTCTCAGGAAGACACAGATACCTTGCAGAGTATGTGATATACTGAGTGATAGGACTGAGTGCACCTGCAGCAAGTTTACAAGCAGCAGAAATTTGGAAGGAGTGGTTAATACACCAGGAAGTTCTGCTGTCTTTCAGAGTGGTCTTTCAAAGAGACCTCAACAGGCTGGAGAAACGGCAAACAGGAACCTCATGAAGTTCAACAAAGGGAAACAAGTTCTGCACCTGGGAAAGAATAACCCCATGCCGCCTGACATTAGTGTAAGAAGTTAGCCACCCACATTTCCCATCAAATGACATTTATGGGCAGGTAGCTTCTGTATGGTAGTTGTACTAATCCTTCCTCAATCTAACAGTTCCTTCTTCAACCCTTCAGCTGTGGGGTATGATCAATCCTTGAGATCAAGTGGAGAGTTATGAAAATCACCTTTTTGGAGGGAAGTCTGTATCTATTCATATTGAGTTTCTGCAAGAACCCTTAAGCAGACTCCGTCTTGAGTTGCCACCTCTTATAGAGTTGAGAGAGTGGTGATTAGTGGGGTTGCAAGATTTCACCTCCATGGTTGTCCCAACTGAGAACAGCACGGCTTCTAACCTGCTGCTGATCTAATCTCAGCTGAAGCTCACATTGAGTAGCAGCTTGCCTTTAGGACGAGCTTTGGCTCCCAGATTCCTCTGGGCTCAGGACTGCTTCAAACACTGGCGATGCTGTAGGACTGCATATGCCATTTCTCCAACCAAAAATAGGCATGAGCACCAGGAAAGCAAACTTCACAGGACACGACTGTAAGCAGTCAAGAAAGGGTTTAATACTCACTTGGGAATTAGAGTAAGTGGAAAGAGGAAAGCTCTAGAGAACCTGATATTACTCCCAAGCCTGTGGGTTTTTTTGTTTTGTTTTGGTTTGGTTTTTTTCTTTAAATATAGGGACAGACTAGTATGAAATGCACACACATTCTGGGACATTAGGTCTGTCCTGTATATGTAATACTTCTCCCTCACTGCTATTCTTCTGATTCCAGGACTTACATCTCAGTATAAGGCATGGCTTGCTGCAGCTGGAAGGGTTCATGAATCAAAGTGTTCAAGCCCCTTTCCTCACCATCTCTCTTAATATGCCAGTTACACACATTAACACTCTCTTGACATACATGAGAAAAGGTCTTAGGCTCTCCCTGGATGAACAGAACCTAATATGCAGGTCTTTTACTCTCTGGGTGATTAAAAAAAAAGGGAGGTACACTGCAACCATAATGTTTGTTTGTTTGTTTGTTTGTTTATTAAGTGACCCATTTAAAAAACCCAAAATATTAATGATCTATAAAAGCAGATGAAGTCAGCTTTAGTTAGGTGCAGCTAAGAATGTGTTTCATGAGACATGAACAATGATATTTTCTTGTTGATATAAACATCTGATAAAAGCTCAGAGAATCTGGAAACTAACACACTGAAGAGAATTCTTCAGCTTGAGATAAAAAATTTTACTTGAAGCTTCTTTATTTTTAAAGTATCCAACATTATCTTGATTGACTCAAGTCCAAATACTAAAAATACTTTGCTTGTCCATAGCTTCATGTTATAAATGTCCAACCTTTATAATCAAGAATTGAAATACTTGAATATTGTGGAAAAATAATAGTCAGCTGTTCTCCAACTCTGCTCAGCCTGATTTGCTAATCCAAGAGAAGGAAATTAAATCCAAAAGGCATTTAAAAAAAATTAATCGAGCCTGTTGCCGAGCAGAAAGAAAATCAAGTACCAGCACATCGTTACTGGAGAAATCGTGTGCTACAAGTAAATGAAAAAAGAGAAACCTTAATAAAGGTGCTTGAAAAATGGGCAACAAAGACTTTGCACTTCTTCTGCTTGATGATTCTTTAATGGCTGCAATCCTGCAGGATCACAACCAGGAAATAGAGAAGAGTGTCAGTCTTTTGTCGAACAATTACTGTGTAAGTGGTTAAAGAGATAAGATTATAGTAAGTGGGGACATTGTAATCCATTACTTATAAGAGTAATTTGGTCCTTATTTTCTGGGATCTTGATTGCACAGCAAAAAAAATAGCTTGCTTTTTCCTGTAAATTTAAAAAACAGACAAACCAGCAAGCAAAACTTCCCCATCCATTGAGCTGTAGGGAGCTTCATTGGTGTTACACCTGTCCTTCCTTCTCAATGTCATATTGTTCCCTACATTTCCATAATGCCTATTAATAAACTTTGATCCAACCTCGCAAAAAGTGTTATAGCCAGATACTGGGGGATGTTCAGACAGACCTCTTTTAAGCCTAGTGTTCAAAGTAGTGAGTAAATGTAAGTGATAAATTGTGGCAGATTGTTTGGCAAAAGGCTTTTGAAAATGCGGGTTTCCATAAGAGTACTGAAAGAGTGCTTTTACTTGATACCTAATTTTTTTATCCATTTGACTAAAACCCCCATTTAAGGGAAAGGAAGACAGGTGGTCACACTGTATAAAGTTTAGGTCAATAAGAAAGAATTTAGGTTCCTAAATCCTGCCACATTAGTGAAAGACAGCCTTTTTTGGCTCCCCCAGAAACAGTTGAGAGCAATAGGAAATGGATTAATTTTACCTATCTTTAGACTCATGACACTGCCTTCATTAAGTCCTTAGATGGGATGAATTGCCTTTTGGACATGTGTGTTTCTCTCATTGATTGTGAAGGGAGCCTAGTTGAACAAGGCAACTTTGGTCCTTCAGTCAGATGTCTCAGGGTAGGTGGGATGAGTAGACCTGGATGCATCCATAATTTGATGAAGGAAGCACCATTAAAGAAAAGCGAGCCAGGCTGAGTGCTGGACCCACACTGCTTCACTGTGGTGTGAGCTAACACCCACCACTTGATCTATTTTGGACTGCTCCAACTAGCTGCCTCCAACTAGCTGAGGTGGGCCAACATTAACAGCACGGATTACAAGTCAGCTGGCGCTAACTGGCCTCAGAGCCAACGGTCAGTCCCTGGCTCTGTTTTATTCAGCACAAGGACTAAAACTCAGAGTACTTAAGAGTTTAACAACTGTCAGACTTAGAAGTCACTTTTTTTGAATCACTTTTATACCTGTTTGTCCATCTCACTTGAGAGTCCAGGGAGCCTGAGAAACAGATTTCTAACTTACCATCTTAGTTCAGCATCTGAAGTTGGTGATACTGGTAACACGCAGCCCTGATGTGATTGCAGCTCCTGAAGGCCTCTGAATGTTAGATTTTAGCTGAGATATTATATATAGTACAACTGCTGTACAATACAGCACAGCAGCAGACTTCAGACTGGAAGCAAAGCAAGTGCTTGAGCACACTCCGGTCTGTTTTACTGAAGTCAGTTTAAATTTAGGGCAGGGATGTCCCCACAGCTGCAGCAGCAGCAATGTACCTTAAATTTCAGTACTCCATTTTATGCAAGCAGCAACTGAAATGCACAGAATTCAGCCAAATGGAAGAGACAAGAACAGAATGCAGAAGCCCCCAGTCTGCCCCTTAGTCCGTGCTATGTATTTCCTGAGATATGGTTTCATGACAGGTGAAAAAGAAGTACATAATTTTCATTTACGAGTGACTGTAATCAGAGGACACCGCAAATAGCCAAACACAGTTTACACACTGAGTGCTCCCATGTCGTCACAGTCACTGTTAAAATATGCTATTTGTATTTCATAAAGAGGAAAATTGAAAGAAGAAAAAAATAACATCAGCTATCCAAGGACAGAAGGCTTCTCATGCTCTGTTCCAAAATCACACAGCAGCTTCTATACCCCAGAGGAAGGGGGCTGGGAAGAGAAGGAAGCTTAGTGGTAACTGTGTGCAGTGCTCACCTGGCATCTCTTCCAGTTGAAAGCATATGTACCCAATGTAGATGATATTTAGTGTTGTTCCTATGTGTTTAAAACAGAAAATATCACCTGGGAATAGATCTTTTATTATCAGTCAGATTCTTTTGACAATTTTCAATTACATTTCTGAATTTTTATTATATGTTAATGGACTATATTAATTAAAGCAGACTGCAATGCACTAATAATGATTAATTCAACCCAGGGTGCCTTAAAGTGAGATTTTATGAGAGCTGAAATTCTCCATGGATCTCTGATTTACATTTGCAACACAGGGAACTGTACTTCTGGATGCTTCTACCTGGCATTCTCACCCAAGCCAACATGCAAGCATGGGGCCAGGATGGGAGAGATGATGAGAGACTAGGGTGAAAAACAACAATGTCCTGAGGTGTTACGAGAGGCAGTAGCTTTCATTGGTCTCAGTGGATTAACATGTGTAACCCTACCTGATAATATATACAGTTTTTAGAAAGCAGAGCACAAAATCTAATAGAATGTGCAATCAGTTATTGGTGAAGAGCATTAGCTCAGTAATAAACACACTCCAAACGTACCTACTCCCCTGGGAAATAGCCTCTCGTGCTGTTAGTCCTTTTGTCATTCATGAGTAATACGTATTTAACAGAAATCTTAGAACAGGAAATGAAAAAGTGAAGATGATAAATCTGTTTCACTTAGACAATAATCATATAACACTGTGGCCAGTTAGTTTAATTTATAGACACCATTCCCCCTGGAAATCTTAGGTACAAAAATTTAAAAAAAAAGAACAGGGGAGGGAGATGGAGAGTGAAAAGATAAAAATTGGTACAAGGCATCTTTTACCCACTGGAACAGTTAAATGAAAGAAAAACACTAATTAAGATTTCACTGCTGTGAAATACAGTTAAATTCACTGTATTTACAGTAGCTGGACGGAAGTTTTTCAGGGGCTCGTCCTCAGTTCCTTGCTAGAAGCTCCACACTGAAGTGTGAATTGATCACATTTAACCTGTCACACCTCTCCCCGTCTCTGGGTGGGGTTTTTTTGGTTGTTTGTTTTTTTTTTTTTTTTCCTGAAAAGAAGAAACACTTTTGGACACCTGTGGCCACAAGAGATTACTAATCCATAAACATGTTTTTGGTCTCTTGCAACCTTCCAACCTGTGGCAATAATTATAATGGCTGACACATACTTGTATGACTCTTCAAATGGAATTAAAACTGCTCTCCTTATCTGTGAATACAGCACTTACTTTCAAACTGTTTGGATAATATTCTTCTCTTTGTAGCAGGTACCACTATGTATCATATGTAAATGTCCTGCAAATCCTCCAGTAATTAACACCGTCTAAGCTCTGGTTTCCTTACAAAAATGTATTATGTAGCTCAGAGTGAAGAATATAGTATTTCCTTTTAATGGTAAAGATCCTGGGCATGAAGTACAATTATCAGTTGTCTAAGGGTTTTCTTTCTTCTTTATGACTAACTCACTTCTAAATAGCTTAGGCTAGCTGTTCTGCTTAGTTTTGTATAAGATCTAGAAAACGGATTACCATACACAAGAGAAGTAAAAGAGAAGTATTTCCGACCTGTGCTGTTGTCCTATTAACACTTTGTATACTTTGTATATACAAAAAATTACAAAATATACACTGAATTGGTGTAGCCAAAATGAATCAGCCCACTTAAAAAACCCAGCCAAACAAACAAAACACCAAAAAGTCAAAACACACAACAACAAAAAAAACCAAACCAAAACAAAACAGTGTCTGATGAGAGGAAGGATAATATTTTTCCTCTCTTTGTTTGGAAAGCATTTTTTTTTAACAGTTTGTAAATCAAGTTTTCAACGTTTTTGTGTCATGTTAGGAATGGTGATCCTAGATCTTCTCTGCCATGATCAAATAAAGTTTATGCAAAACAGACTGTCTACAAAAAATTCCATGCATTTCTTTGATGTTGTATAATTGGCTAAAAAGAAATTAGATTCAAGCACTAAATTCATAGGAAGTGATTTTTTCTTGGAGATCTAATTAAATTTGAATTTTATATATACTATACATGATTTAATTTGAGATTAAAAAAAAAAGCAATACCTTTAATGTATTCTAGATATATCTAGTTATCTGATGCAACAGTATTGCTCTCTTGCTAAGGTTGTGAATCCATGTTGTAAACAAAATTCTCCTACAACTGAAAGGTTCATATGTCCCCATAAATTCCATGGACACTCCAGAAACATCTGACAGTACAAAAAACATTGCAGGTTCATTCAGTAAAATATGGCATACTCCTATGCACATCTTAAAACTTCACTGAAATCAGTACTTAGCAGGGTCCAGACCTGCATGAGAATATAAATCAAATAATTCGTCATAAGTCTCTTAATTACTAGCCAATATAACAATTCAAGAGAGGATTTATGAAAATGCAAAACTAGGTCTACACCATATAATTAGCATATACAGACATTTCATTTTGTCATTTCTGTAATTTACATGAAGCTTTATAGCCATATTTTATTATTTAGCTGGCTTCTTCTCAGCTTACTAGCAGAGCTGCTTGATATTTCCAAACCAGGTAGCATTTTCTTCAATCAAGTCATCAAGAAAATATTTATCAACAAGTCTCAGTTTTAACTCTTCCTCACAACTTTTTTTTTTTCTTTCTTTCTTCTTTGTTTTTCTTCTTTTTCTCTCTAAAACTATTTCTGTACAAGGACAATAAAACCTTATGTGCAAACACTTACTGAAAAATTGCAATCTACAGCTGCATAACATGGAGGCAAAAGATGTTACGGCTACTATAATTCACAAACCAAACTTTGTGAACAAGGGGTAACCACAATAAAGTCAGGTTGGCTTTGAGGTCAATGCACTGATTTACACAACTGAAATTATACAGACATAAGGAAGCATTCCTTTTTTTACCATAAAATTGCTTGGGTAGAGTGAGATCTCCTGAGAGATTTATGCAGAGCCATATCTCTAGCAAGATGAAAAGAGCGTGCTGTCCTCAGAATCAAAGCCAAGGAAAAAGAAGAAAAAATAAGCAGCAGAAAGGACAAAACACCCCATCATTCATGCAAGTACTATGTGCTGAAAGGAATTTCCAGACCTTTCAGCAAGATCTGTAATACATGAAAATATATATATTTTCTGAGCTATAACTTTTTTCAGCTTATTTAAATCAAGTCCTAATTTTTTTTCATTTCTAAAAAAAATATAATAAGTTTAAAATCTCAAACATACAGTTTGTCGGCACCATAATCCTGTAACTGATTATTAAACAATATATTACAGCAGGGATACAAGTTCTTATTTCAAGCTGTATTTTAATTGAACGTTGTTATTTGCCACAATATTTTGAGACCAAGACTCCTTAAAAGCTTGTACAGAACCTTATCAGAGACCCTGATAGAGGACTAGCTTTCAGAGTTTAGTGCTGGGGCCTTGAGATACCTTTTCATAAAAAGGAAAAACAGGAGTGCAAAGGAGTAAGATAAAAGGCACCTCACCAAAACATTCATAATATGTTGATGTAGTTTTACAGATCTGTACTGCACCTTTCATTATATATTATTTTGTACTCCTCATTTTTTTCCCCTTTAGCTGGTACTTCTTGACAGCATATATGAGGAATGAATTTTTGAAACACTGATCTTCCTTTGTACCTCCATTTCAGTGGTCACAAGAAAATCTGCACTTCAAGGTGCTTGATGGCAACTATAAATCAGATCATTTGAGCTGCAAATTCCCTGACTTGCACCCCCAATGTATTAGGAAGCACAAAAATGCAAGTACAAATTTAGAGGAGTGAAAAGACAGGTCTCAGCTTTTTAGATGTGCCAGAGAGAATAAATGTGTAATTCCTTTTGTATGACACTCAACAATATACACTGCTGCCACATTTTTAAAGTATTGTCCTTTGAAAATGCATCTTCTGATAACCTACACCAGAAATAAACTACACAGAAGCAGATCCAGGGAGGGAGAGGGAGGTTCCTGAATTAAATTCCTCTTTGTGTTATCTGCTTAAGTGTATAATTAACACCTGCCAAATGAGGCTTTTTTGGATCTTGGTTAGGTATTCCTGGGTTTTGTTTGGTTTGGTTTTCTGCAGGTTATGCACATGAAAATGCATAATTGTAGAAAGATATAAATACAGTAATTAAGGTTAGTGGATGAAATTCAGCTTGAGGTAACAGTCTGGCAAAACCCTTTCCACAGCAGTTAATCCTCATGTTAGAGCAGTGACAGAAGACACTAATGGCATGTCTGTTTAGGATTTGTCACATGCCTGCACAGCCTGGCAAGGATTCCTATCTGTCACATGTAGGCATGCATTAAAAATGGTAGTGGGTGGGGTAACAAGATCAGTACTTTTGCAGACATAGACATGTCACAAAGTAAACTAATTTCCAGACAGATGGCTAGAACAGGAATTGTGGATGCCCCGTTTAAACAGTGCAGTGATCAGAGCAGTGCATGATCCCATCTGAAAGAAAATTATTTATAGAACCTGTGAGAGGAGTTTCTCCATGCACGTAATTGGCATGTATATACAGTAATATGCATAACGAGTAATATACATATGCAACTGGTAGAGTTAAAGTTCTAAAGCCCAGAATTGTGGCTGTGCCTTTTGCTCCTGTCTGTGGAGATAGCTACTCATGTCTAACACTCCAGAGAACAGTGACTTGTCTTACCTAGGCTTTGGGCAATTATATGAGTTTCGGTATTTTTTAGAGAGTCCTTTGTACCAATCTTGATCTATAGTTTTCTACTGGCTTCTAATATGGATTAATTGCCAGTCTGCTCTTCGTGGAGACAGGGCACTGTGGAGACAGTAAAATCACACATAAATCCTGGTGACGGGAAGGGAAAGGACGGAAGGAACAGAATGCCATACCATCCTGAGAATAGCCAGAAGAGCTGAATTAGAATAAGGAAGGAGGATGGCAGTCATTGCTTCCTCTCTGGACCAAAGACTCAGTTATGCCTCCTTTTATTTATGAACAACACTCCATCTAGTCGTTAAAGTGAATGCTGGAAGCTGCTGAGCTCCTCTAGGCTCTGTTTTCTTTCCTTAGGGCTTGTGCTGTCCACCTTTATAGTCTCACTTTCTGTTCCTCCAGTTACAATATTTTATGCCTCAATTATAAAAAAAAAAACCTTATTCATATGCAAAGACAAAAATGCAAGAAATTTGCATTGATAGTATGTCTCCAATGATGAAAACTTCTAAACACTGTAACTGTCTGAACCAGCTGGATGTAGATTATTAACATATTCTTCTACACAGCTGTCGAGAAACAGTTTGCCAGTTTTAGAAAAAGCCATATTTACTTTTTTACTGAAAATGTTCTTTTAAACAAACTTTTCCTAATATTGACCGTGCTGGAATATGAAGCTATATCGAGATGGAGATGGAGCTTTTACCACACCAGACAGCAACGGTCTTTTCTATAACATTGAATTTTCACTCATTCTTCTCACATATCTATTTTGGCTGATAAGGACTTGTGCTGTGTATACTCTGGGCCGTGCAAACTCATGTTAGGTATACATGTACTTTCACACTTTCTTCTGAGTATGTTTGCTTGGTTCTCTCGTTCCAAGTATTCCGTCATAGTCAATAGCCGTGGATGAAAATACCATAGGTGTTCATAACTACCACCTTCTGATGCTAATATTTTGTCTAACAGTATGTTAGATGACAAAAACACATTGCAGACTGAGCAACTATCATTAGTTTTCCGTCTAGCAACTCGAAGTAAAATGGAGTGATGTTTACAGATTGAAAGCAGAGTATTATGACAGTTTGGGACAGCACCGTGAATTTGTAATGCATTCTTTTGCTTCTAAATTGTAATCTTAATTCAACCCAGACTGCAAAAGTGAAAAATTCAAGAAATTTTGTCTTTATATTGTTTTTTATGAATGTCATTACTTTCCAGTTGGAATTCAGTCTTGGCCTGATATAAGATTTCTTTGCATATGGTCTACTTTGGCTGAGAAGGACCTATCATATGTACACTTTGGGGTAACCAAAAGTACCATGTGCTGGTACTTTCAGTTCAGTTCTGTATGTTCAGCACTGTTCATTAGCTAGGGCTTAATGAAATATTACGATGGTCATAGGGCTTTTGCTCTTGCAGTGTAAGCAGAAACTTCTATCCAGGATGTTCTTATTAGAGGTGTCATAGGGATACCACAGGCATCAGCCACCACGTCCTGTGACAGATCAGCACTTCCACAAAACTGAGCTTAAAGGTCCCATTGACTACTTGGTTTGAAACTATTGTTAGTATTAATTGCTCCTGGTCCATGCTTAACAACTGTTAAGTGGCTGATGTGAAGTAATATTTTAGTGTTAGTCCTAACTCCTTCATAATCCAGTTGCTGCTAGGCAGTCACCCCAGTTCTGTGGCTGGCCAAAAAAGGATTAAAGGAAGATGTTTTCATAAACAAAGTCATTTTCACTTTTATGTGTTATTCATTTATTACAGTAAAGGACATCTCAATATCGAGTATATTTTCAGCAAGAAAAAAATGAAAAAATTGCCAATGTAAAAAGAATAATTTATTCTATTGTAATTTTAGAATAAATCAAAACATTAGTAGTATATGAAACTGACTTCATAAATAATTCAAATAATTAGGAGGCATTGTATACACCATAATATCAAACAAATCAAAAAATTACTAGAGGATGTCAAATGCTCAAATGAGATCAGGGTGGCAAAGCATGCTTAAGAATTTCAGTTTTGTGGGGAAATGTAGAAAATCCAGCCATTTCTTCTGATTTGAAATTAACAGCTCTTTTTCATGAAGTGATAGAATTTCTGATGATGCCAAAATCTCAGTTTCCAAGAAGCTCACTGAGGCTCAAGTACTCTCTTATCCCTAACACTGGTCATTCCTGTGCACAGTTAAGCTTCTCAGGCAGAGCACTTCGCACTCTCATTGCTAAGATTGCAACTGTAGTGCACATGTACTGCATAAGAGGACTTAGTTTTCTAGCATTGAAATCTGGCACATCCCATGGGCATGAATTCACTTCTGAAAAAGGAGAAAAGAACATTTTCTTTTCCCATTATTCTATCATCTTTAGGCACTTACTTAAAGATGTTGCTGAGAAGGAAAATTGAAAGCCTTTAGCAAATATGAAAAAATGTATCCTTACATACTATATTTTATAAATCTACATTAGAAAAAAAAAAAAACCTTAACAGTAATACAAATTTTATAACACTAAATACTTCTCAAAGAAAGATGCAGGTGGGTGGGATGGGTCACTGTATAATTTTGTGTATGCATACATATGTATATGCATAAATATATGTATATGCATATACATATGTATATGTATGTGAATTTGAATATGAACTGTATAATTTTTTTGAGTGGGAGCTGACATTGATGGAGATTAGTGAGAACTGGCTTTACAGACATATAAGCTTTAAAAGATTTTTTTCAATCTATATTATGCTAAGCAATAGGCAAAGGGGATAATTCCTTCACTTTAAATAATGTATTTCTACCTGCTTTACTTGGCTTGAGCCATCTTCTTGTTGAAAGAAGAGTTGCATATCACCTTACTCCTGTTCTACCGCTTCACTCTAATGAGGTTGGGCAGATCTCATCAATTCTGAGGGCAAATGAAACTCTGATTTTTTTTTTTTTTTTTTTTTCATTTGCAAGACTAGGTTGAGTTCATGACCTTTCCCCTTCCAACCCCCAATGTCATTTAAACCCATTTATTCCCTTTCCTATGTATATTTCCACTTACAGTAGGTTTTCTAGAAAATGGGCTGTTGTCCTGGGTTCTAAAAAACGTGTGTGCGCCTTCATGTGGAGATAGATATACAGTTTAAATGAACTTAATGAACTCCCATGGCTGAGATTTCTAATCCATTGTGTGGGAAACCATACAAACGTATGATTAAAGTATATTAAAGTATTCTACTCTGAGAAATGTCCTTTCTTCCCCCTCTCCCTCTCTTTTTCCCTTTCCCCTTCCCTTTCCCTTTCCTTCCCTTTCTCTCTCTTCTTCTTTTTTTTTTTTTTTTCTCTCATTTCTCCTCTTTTCTTTCTTTTCTTTCTTTCAGTGTTGCCAATGCAACTTTTATTCTGACTCTTTATCATTGGGAAATAGGCACTGGAAATTACCTGCTATCATTCAGCTGCAGTCACTCTGTTAAGAATAGTGGTGGAGACTGACAGAGAGAATAGCTGGAGCATCTTGGCTGAGTCGTTGTTATGATACCAGGAAGCTTGAGGGATCAAAAATAGGCTGTCCCACCTAAGGAGGTAAAAGCCCTTCCTATTTGTCGGTAAGCAAAGGGAGGAAGTTTATGTGTCCATCAGGGATCTGATAGGTCTGTTTGCAGATATGAGCTCCACAAGTTGGACTAATTATGGTGTGTTATAGTTTTGGTGGAAGGATAATCAGTATTTATATAAAGAGCAATGACAATATAGTATTCCCTAAAGACTGCTGGTGCTACTGCATGATTATTCGTTATAGAATAAAAAGATATGGGAGATGTCTTTCACTGTGAAAAGATGGGGATATGCTCTGCATTGAAGGTGGCTTTTCTTCTATATAGGTCAAGTAAACACAAGTTTTATTTTTATGAAGGAAAAATTATCTGGACTACTGACTATTGTTATCTTATTTCCAACTCCCAAGTGATGCAAATTTTGCAAAAGCAAAATGCAAGCATGTAGTTATAACAAAAGAGCAAAGCTAAGGTCAGATCATCAGCTATTTTGAATTCCTAGTCCATACAAAAGGCATAAGCAATCTGTAGGACAATGTGCGGAGACCAGAACCCCCAAATGAGAGATCAAGAATTTCAGAGGCATTGATTCCACTGAATGTTCTTCTAATGAACTTCTAATGAATGCCTAATGAATTTTTAACTGCTTTTTCACAGTCACGGAGTTTCAGAAGGAGGAGAAAAGACTATTCTTCTATTTTTGGATTTTGGAAAATGTTTTCTGCAAAACCACTATCAATTTTAGAGATATTTGAATCACCTTCAGGCATTAAAAGAAACTGAGTCTGAGTCTTCCTTCTCTTGGACAAACATTCAAGTCACAAAACCTTATATAAATTGCTCTAATTCTTCCCTCATGTAAAGGAATGGTTTTTTTTTTTCCTTTACTGCACATCCTCTTCTATTAGATAAGATTAGATATTGCCTACATTTTGGAAAGGAAGGACTTCAATGTTCCTTCAGAAAACAAAAAGAAGGGGGGGGAAAAAAGAAAAAGGAAAAAGAAATTATGATCTAATTGGCATCCTCAGGCAAGATAGCTGTGAGATCTAAAAATTTTGCTTCCCTTTAGTGCTTCCCTGGTTAATGCTGGACAAATTCATATTTAGATTTTAGATTTTGATTTTTGTGAGGGCTAAATCTTCCCTCAGGGACTGTAAATGCTTAACATAGGGTTCTGGACTTTCACCTGTGAGCCAGAGTAGACATTACAGTGTTTGGACTTCTAGCAGTAAAATCTCTTGTATGACATCTAATTCTGTATCATCTGTTCTGTATCACAACGGATACATCTGACCAGTTGGACTAGATGACTTCTGGAGGTCCTTTCCAACCTCAACCATTCTGTGATGTGTAAAAACCTACAGATGATTCTCTCAAAAAAACCCAGATTGAAGTTCAGATCACTGGTCCATCTTTCTCTGTTGCCTTTCCATCCCATGTTCTGTGGAGCTAAAATCTAAAACTACACAACTTAGCTGAATTTTCAAACCTGTAATATCCAAGTTTAGGTAAAATGTGATCAGATTATATAATTCATCTCTTATTTTCATTCTCTTCCAATGCAGTATTGCGGCTACCCCTAACCTCAAAGAGAGCATCACTTCTAGTCCTGCCGTATAAAGCAGTACAATGAGGGACTACACACATCCATTACCCAGCTGATCTGTTGAATGTTTAAACTAATTATTACCAATCTTAAGAGAGAGGAAAAAAAAACCAACATGATTCCTCTTGTCTTTGCAGGAATGAATTGGAGCAGACAGATTGAATCTACTGCCAAGGTCAAATCCTTTATTTTCAATGACACCAATTATTTTGAGCACAAATGCTTTAATTATCTCAAGCAGGCAATTAATAAGTTGAATTCAAAAAATCAGGCACCACTATGAAACTGTCCCGCATTCAAATTCTGTTCTCCTTAAAGATATAAACCATGAAACCTTTTAAAAAGTTTCTTCAGCTTCCATTTTCACAGCCAAAGAGCTCGAGGATTTTCTAACTTTCTCTTTAACCATCATTCAATTTAGTGCCAAAAGAAATATGTTGACAAGAGGAAAAGCTGTTTCATAGCAAAACAATGGTATAAAGGTAAACTAGCATGCTTGGCAGCTCTTCAGATCTATATCATGTAAGAGCTACTTCAGTAATGTGTTCCCTGCCCCTGACATATGCATGTTCAATGATTTCCCCCACAAGAGCACACCTTCTGTGCGTAACACCTATTACATTCCAGGTACCATGTTTCTATAATACTTGCTAAAGGATTTATGTAATAAGCAGTTAAAAAAAAAAAAAGAAAGTAAGAGACGAAAGTTGGCTAAATGATGATTTCTTGTGAATGAAACTGGCTTGTTATTTTACCAAACTGCCTGTAGTCATTTTTTGTGTCGATGATGGGAACACAGAAGAACTTGATTTCAAACAGCAGAAGAGTAAATTGGGAAAAAGTGAGCCTCAGCCTATGAAGATGAACAAGGTTTTATGTATCAGCATAAGCTGTAAATAGTAAAAATGTCCTGTGATATATCTACCCAATTAAGTAAGGTAGGGCATGCAAATAGGAAATCCTTCCTGACACATAAGGTGATCTGTTGAAGTCCCATGACAGGAAATGAGGTTGCTTTTATATATTAACTTGCATAACTACAAAGGTTTCAGATGCCATAAAACTATACAAGGCTTTTAAAGTTCAGCCTCTATAACTACCTTGATAGCCTGAGGTAGAAGATTCCAGAGGTTCACTTTGCCTGGGTAAAGACTAACTTCTCTTTATTGGTTCTAATTTATTGGTATTAAGATGCAATATCCAAAATAGTTTCAACCAGGGTTAAACTGGAATTTGAAACTTACTGCAAAGCCCAAAGGCAGTAAGAGTACCTTACTGCAATATAGGGATCAGAGATTGTATCAACACCTCAGACTGGATACAACTGTACCTCTGAAGTCATCTGTTAATGCAAGAGAGAGAGCAAAAGGTTGGGATTTATTGGGTTCTGCTGGGAAAAATATGTGCATTTGACCCCACTCTCGGCTCTGTCGCTAACCTGCTAGTCTTTGGTAAGTCACTTCAGACTCTCTGGACCTGTTATTCTCCAACCAACTCATTGTTTTGCTGTTGTTGTTGTTTTTCCAGACAGAAAAAATTATAGTCAAAATTATAGTCAACCAATATCTACCTACTGGTGGGCTGAAAAAAGTGCAATCAGGAATGTAAATTACTTGCAGCCTTAGAAAACCAGAAAGCAAGAGGCACATAAGCAAAGAAATAATGGAAAGATAACCAATTTAACTGAGATTTAAACTAAGTTATTCTGTGTCATAATGGAGCAGTTTGTGATGGTGCACCTGACAGGTGGTAATCTAACTGCATGCAGTCATATATCTGTATGTATAGTCTGTCTACCATTCTTTCCCCTGCTCTGGGAAGACAATTCACATATACAGCACAATTTTCTAAGAATGTTGCAAGAATGAACAAGCTGGGTCAAAAAAAAAAAAGGGACAAAAAAGCAATAAACAAAACAATCTGGTCTACTCTCATATCCTACTGTCCAAAAATTAGAGAGGAATTTGGTTTATAGTACAGTTCTCTTTTTGGCTTTGTTCATTGTGAAACAAGCTGGAAAACCATCTAAGGGAACAATATCCCACAACAGGTCTGTAATCCCGTCTCAGAAGAAACGATAGTGTGGTTTTGTAATTACACTCCTTTTCCTTTTCCTTTTCCTTTTCCTTTTCCTTTTCCTTTTCCTTTTCCTTTTCCTTTTCCTTTTCCTTTTCCTTTTCCTTTTCCTTTTCCTTTTCCTTTTCTTTTCCTTTTCCTTTTCCTTTTCCTTTTCCTTTTCCTTCTCCTTCTCCTTCTCCTTCTCCTTCTCCTTCTCCTTCTCCTTCTCCATCTCCTTCTCCTTCTCCTTTTTCTTTTTCTTTCTTTTCCTTTTCCTTTTCCTTTTCCTTTTCCTTTTCCTTTTCCTTTTCCTTTTCCTTTTCCTTTTCCTTTTCCTTTTTCTTTTCCTTCTCCTTCTCCTTCTCTTTCTCCTTCTCCTTTTTCTTTTTCCTTCTTTTCCTTTTTTCCTTTTCCTTTTCCTTTTCCTTTTCCTTTTCCTTTTCCTTTCCCTTTCCCTTTCCCTTTCCCTTTCCCTTTTAAGAAAGAAGAAACGATAGTGTGGTTTTGTAATTACACTCCTTTTCCTTTTCCTTTTCCTTTTCCTTTTCCTTTTCCTTTTCCTTTTCCTTTTCCTTTTCCTTCTCCTTCTCCTTCTCCTTCTCCTTCTCCTTCTCCTTCTCCTTCTCATTTTTCTTTTTCTTTCTTTTCCTTTTCCTTTTCCTTTTCCTTTTCCTTTTTCTTTTCCTTCTCCTTCTCCTTCTCCTTCTCTTTCTCCTTCTCCTTTTTCTTTTTCCTTCTTTTCCTTTTTTTCCTTTTCCTTTTCCTTTTCCTTTTCCTTTTCCTTTTCCTTTTCCTTTTCCTTTTCCTTTCCCTTTCCCTTTCCCTTTCCCTTTCCCTTTTCCTTTTCCTTTCCCTTTCCCCTTTCATTTTTAATTTCTCCTCCTTCTCCTTCACCTTATCCTTTGCCTTCTCCTTGTTCCTTGTTCCTTTTTCCTTTTTCCTTTTTTTCCTATGCTAACATATGAACATTTTTTTGAAACATGAAGGCTGAGACTAATATATATGGTTTACAATTGCATGAAGTAACCAATTTCAAACCCAGACACAGGCACAATCTCTAAATTATTTTGGTCTATTTTTTCTTGTACCAGCTGCTTGTAAAATACTGCCAGAAAAACAATGTGTTTTTCACTTGACCGCAGACTTTTAACAATCAGTAAAGCTAGAGGGCATGGCCTAAAGTCAGTCATTCAATATGGTCAGGATATAAGGAAACAAAAAACAAGGAATCCTGAAGTACTGGAGAGATGTGAGGATGGTCAAAGGAGAACTGATCTGAATGGCAGCCTTGTGCTGGAACCTTCATTTCTAAGGACATGTAGCAAAGCTCCTGTTGTGATAAAAAAGATAGGAGATTGGGATTTTGTTATGTCTTAAAATGACACAGAAAAATCAGCTGGAAACAACATGCAGTTTAAGAAACCCTTTACTTACAGTATCACATTGGTATTGTGTTTTGACCCTTGGCAGGACACTGTGACTTGTTTTTGATGATGAAAGAAGAGAATTGATTAATTTCAAAAGGTTGCACTTTATACAGTTCACATTCAGGATTAAAAAAAAAAAAAAAAAAAAAAAAAATCCCTTGAAAGAATAAGGATCATATAGTCTAATTATCTTATATTCAAAGATGGAGAAGAAAGTACCAAGGAGCACATTTGGATCTTTCTGATTTTTTCACAGTGCATGAACCAGCAGCTGCGGCTCTGTGCAGTCCAACAGAACCTCCCATACCAGGGTCACATCAGGAGAATGACAGCAGGTTCCACAAGAACTAAGGATGCAGAGAAACGCAGGTCTTGGTTGTGGAATAATATGAAACCACAGGGACAGGTGAGACATCCTCCACTAGGAACCACCTTGTGCCCAGTCTGGCTCTTTCCTTCGGAGGAACTGCCACAAACTTGACCTCAGGTCCTATTTATTTCTGTCTCCTATACATGCTGAAAACCGTGCATCATCTCTCTGTACTATCATATATCCTATATTGTCCTTCCCTAGTACGTTTGTACATAACTGGTTCAAAGAATTTAGGACACTGGTAATTCAGAAGAAATATACCCAAAACATTTTAAAATAGGGGATGGCAGTGCTGTATTAATTAAATAAAGGTGTATTTAAAATTTAAAATGGCACTGTACTTCTGTGCTGTATCTTCTGTATCTCAGCCGTACAGCACACTCTGGCTTATAGCAGCATATGGGGCAAAAAGTATAATCCTTTACAAGACCCGTCCCTTTGTGACATTGGGGCTTTGGAAGAACCACTTGTAAAAATCACGGAAAGCTGTGCACAAACAAATCTCATTTGTAGCAATTAGCCTCAAGAACTGGGAACTTGCTTTACACTACTGTGTACTTCAAAGGCAACAGCAACATAAACAAAATGTTTACCTGTCTTTCAAATGATGACCTTTTCAGTGAAAGCAAATTGCTTGTATAGAAGATAATTCATATTCCAGCACTGTGTATTTCTCTCACTCATGATAATTTCTTATAAAAAAAAAAACTTTTCCGTACTTTTTCTTTGTATTTAACCAGTTTGTTTTCTTGTGAGCAAAGCTAAAGCTCAGGGAGCATGATTCATTGGACAGACCAAGTCGAACATCAGATTATGGCTGTTTTACCCTGTAGAGGCAACACTTTTGGATCGTAAAGCTGGTAGATGGCTCTAAGATATAGGGTCAAATATCACGGACACTTTCTAAGGCAAAGAGCTTTTGTCCTTACCTGCCACCTGCAGATGGGATGATTTTCATCAGTTTACCAATTTGGATTCCCACCTGTTGTCCTGAACCACCTTTGCCATCCTAAAGTCTGTATACTTACTTTAGGACAGAGAAGCTGTCACAACAAGTAAGGGCATTACAGAACCCCAGAAAATTTGGCTGTAACGGTTCTTGAAGGTTCACCTAATCTATCCATCTGTTTCAATGTAGGATCCATTATACCCGTATCATTCTTGACATATTTGTAACCTGGTCCTTAGCACTTCTGACAAAGACCTTCCTGGGCAACATATGCTACTACATCTGTATCATCATCATTAGAATGCTCTTCCTAATACATATCATGTTTATCTTAAATCCCCTTTGAAATGTAAGATGATTACTTGTTGTATTGCTCATAGGCTTGTACTGCTCTTTTGAACAACACTCAGAACTGTTGCTTTATGTCTTTCTATTCTGCAGAAACCTTTTACAGAATTGAACATTATCATCATGGACCCTCTGGGTCTTGTCTTTTTGGAACTAAGCTATTAATGGACCTGGCATAAAGCCCTGCAGAGCCTAGCAGAGATGTTTCGGTTCACTACTGAACACTGGACAGCAACAACTTCTCACTCAATGAGATTTTCTAACCATTTTACAGTCACATTACAGAAGTTTCATTCAGACTATATTCCTTACATTGCCGTTGGGAATGTTACAAGAGACAGCAAGCTCCGGGTAACAGAGAAGTATAAAGAGTTAAAAACACTTGACCTACGCATTCCTTACCAGGAACACTAGTAAGTTCATAGTGAATCTTTTTTCGATTATTAATCTGCTAAAGCTCTTCTTGAAGGCAAGAAGAATTTGTTCCATTTGGAAAATAATAATATCTATCTCTTCTATTCCTAGCATGGACTAAAATCCTCAGGAGTGGTACCTAAACTTTGTTTTCTCTGTCTAATTGTGCTGGGTACTCGTAGGACAGTTATCTTTGATATATGTTTAACTATTCTGACAGATGAATGTGTAATACAACACACACTTCTCCCTTTTTTAACCATATGGATGAATTTACAAGAAAAAATTCAATCATTTGTTTTAATGTGCAACTATATCATCTTTAAGTCATTAGGCAGTTTTCACATTTCTGCCTTCAGTTGTCCTGTGAGATAATGACTAAGGTAACACACATACAGGGAACACCATAATGTAAAATGCCTCATTAAAGACTAAAAGCAACAATGGACAAAAATCTAGTTAGAAGTCTTTGCAGCCCAATATCTACCCACTGTCCAAGAAAAGAATAAACACAGTAGTTAGGGCCAGGCACCTGGAAGCCATGCAATTTGTGATGATGCAATCATGTACATCCTATTAGATGGAATTAATGAAAGAAGTAATTCTTAGCAACGACTACATCTTAGCTACTATAGTTAAATTTGCACACCCACTCCCAGCCAAACACAAATGCGGTAATAATTCATTTTTGTTTTTTTTTGAAAGTGTGAAAACAAGTAATAAGAAGATAAGAGACAGAGACTAGAAATCAAGAGGGCATATATCTTTGGCTCTGTGTTCACAGAGCAGGCTATTAAAGAACTGAAGTGACTCATAAGCCACAGCACTTGCAGTGACACCTTGCATTGGAGCTGGTTACGGTAAGCCATCCATTATCTCAGGAGCAAATTGGAGGTTATGCAGCATCATTTGTGTTGGATATATATAATGTAACTATCAGTCTCTACAATAATCAGATTTCTCAAGTGTACTCCAACACTTACAATGACGTCTTCCCAAGATTTTCATCAAAAGGCTTGAATAAGAATAAGCTATTGTTAACACTGTGGATCCTGACAACTTGAAAACACTACTTTCTTGAAATGATTGCTCCTGTGAGAAACAAAATCAGAAAGGCTGAATTGTTGAGTACCATTTCCTGCTTTCTGACTTGAGGTACAACTATTTTGAGCATCTTTCACTTAACAAGGAAAGACCAAATAATTCTGCATTTTGTCTTTATTGGAATATTTTCCATATTTTACACCATATAACTTTCCCACCTTTATACATGTTTTTTGTTTTGTTGGGTTTTTTTTTTAATTTTCAGAAAGATTGGCTTCAGGTTACTAATCTAGAGTTTATTTATTTATCACTGAATTTAAGACTTCTGCTTTCTCACCAAAATCAACTGTGCTGGACTACACTTAACAGCATTGATCTGTATATGTATTATGGAACAAAGTTAGAAGTTTACTCTCTTGTTCAGAGATATGCTGTGCACATAGCTCACTACCCTTCACCATTATCTTGAGAACAGTTTTGGCAGCTAGTAATTTGGAAGGTGTAATTGTCCTAACAGCCATGAAATGACAAATTGTAGGCTACTGGCTATGACAAGTTCATCTGATTTTTTTCAACCATGCCTATGTATTCCACATGTGATTTAAATAGCTCAAACTAGAAAAGTCAGGAAAATATATATTTGAAAACTAGTCAGCTTTATCCCAGTACTTCTGCCTTTGTCACTTAGTTGTCCACACCTGCTTAATTTTCTAGAGTTGGTCTGGTATGTAAGCAACAATTAATGATTTTTTTAAAGTCAGTTTCTTGACAAAACACATACTGATCATAATAATAGTCATGTTTTTCTCTATCACTGGACAAACATTTTTATGACATACTACTCCCCAAATAACCCTAGTGAAGTCTCCAAAGTATAGTTTCTTGCACTTTTCCTGGTAAAATGATCTTTTTTCCATGAAATAAATTTTCTTTGCAAAATGTAATTCTTCTTCTCTTGAAAAAGAAAGTCTGGTGACTGCTGGGTATGCTTCTAGAGCAGCTTGATCATTTTCTGACACCGTAAAAGGAACTGGAGCTTTGGATTTTCAGTACCAGCCTGTCTGAGATGTAGTAATGAATCAGACATTGGTTTAAGGTTTGCAGAGCCTTTCCTAAGTTTCAGCTTCTTCAAACAGCTGAAATGTTCCTGCTTTAGTTACGCTGTGAGGGTGTCTAGACGGAGTATCAGCAATCCCAGCACCTTGCTGTGCACATGCTCTGCCTGCAGATTGTACTACATCAGGCACAGAAGTGGTCTTTGATATCTCACCAGCACACCATCTATGTCTTTGCTATTTGTCAAGGATAAGAGTCCTTTGCATTGTGTATAAAGTTGCAGCAATCTAATATGCACAAGTATTTTTTACAGGTTTTTCCTTAGCCACTGGCAGCAAGTCATTCCTTCTGAATATGAGCATGCAAAGTCACAGCATCAGTTAATGTGTCAGCAGCATATGCAACTACATTGGAGAACCATCAATCCTGCACCTGCATTCTGCAACGTAAATATAGTGCATGATTTATTATGTCTGATTCCAAATTCTTTCTCCCTCACTTCTGAGCCACTATGCCTGACTCTGCATGTCTAGCTTTCTAATTCTAAATTTCTAATAGTCATGCTTCATTCTAAAGGTTGATCAGAGAATTTCAGTATTTAGGGCAAGAATGTAAGGTTCAGTACTGTATGGTAAATCTACACTTTATCACAGTCTTAGCCTATGTTTACTATCACCAGTCAGAGCAGCTTCTAAAAGGATGCAAAACCCAAAACCCTGCAATCTGTTCATGTTAAGCACTAACAACTTAAGAAAACAAAAAATCTTAAATAGTGGTTTGTTTATTTTTTGGTCAGGGGTTCACTCGTGACCATAAACCAAGAATACCTTGATAATAACCTAGTACGTAACTCAACCCATGTTGATTTAGGAAATTCCTTTCCTCAGCAGCCCTTCACAAAAGAAATACATTTACTTTAGTTACCAAACACTAATTCACTACTAAATTCAGAAGTATTTAGTATTTTCTGACTGCCTACAAGCAACAAAGAACACCACACCTGGGGAACGTGTTAATATTCAGCTACCATACTTAAAATATATTTTTTTTTAAGACCTGAGTTTTAGAAGTTGAACATATATATGTGGACTTCTGCATTTCAGTTCTAATCATATTATGATGAAAATACATGGTGTCTTAGAAGAAGTATTGGTCTTTCCCTCTTTTCTCCTGACTCTGCCTGAATTTAATACCTGACAAGTGATTGAATGCAAATAACAGTTTGTATTAAAAATAATGCATTTTACTGTGTACTCTTTTATCTTTTTGATGGAAAACAAGTTAATATAATTGTGTAATTCAAAGCTTTCTTTCTAGCACAAAGAGTAATTAAAGTACCAGTTACTCAACAGACTTTTTCATTGGAATGATACTATTCTAGAGGCAGTTATTATTTTGTATTGAATACTTACAGAGATTGAACACCTTTCCTACTAGAAAAGCATACCAAAATATCACCATCCAGTAAGAAAAGCAAGGAGTACTTGTTGTTTCTTTTTTGTGACGTGGATCCTGGTATCCATTTATCTCTGATGTGTCTAATTTTGATTCTGCTCTGGGCTGATGACATAAACCAAGCACAGATCCTCTCACGACAGAAAGATTGGTGAGGAAAACTCTGCAAGTCACTTAGGATGGTATTCATCTCACTTAACTTCAGACATCTACATCCGAGTTAATCACTGCATACTCCCTTTATAGTCAATGGAGAGAAATAAGCAGTTTTAGGATGCAATTCATTTGCCCTATTCCAAATAGCTACTTTAGGATAGAATCAATCACCCTTTCAGGCTGTCTTCTTTCCACCATTGACTATAAAGGGAGTCCACAATGACTAGATCAGATGTAAATGTCTGCCTTGTAGACATTTATGTTTTATGAGGTAAATCTTGCCGTAAGATATAATGGGAGAACTGGTTACACACCTGTGGCACACAAACTGAGGTAGAACAGCCCTGTACATCTGTAGGAATACTAAGTTTGGCTCTACTCTCATTCTAGCTTTCTCAGTCTACTCTTCTGGAAACAGAAGGTGAAGTTCTGACTCAACGTGAGTGTCTGTAGTAAGTTATTGTGCTGACTACACATGACGAAATGTCATATACACATTTTAATTCTGTTGCACATAGATTTACACACACAACTTCTCAGGCGGGAACCCCAGATGACAATCAAGAGGGGCTTTGCTAACCATGCCCCTCCTCATCCAAAATCAGCACCTGGTCAATACTGGCACAGCACGGCAGGTGTCTCAACTGCTGGGATGCTGTGCCTGGCCATTCTGGTAGAGGAACAGAGATGGAAGAGCATTCAGTTCAATGGGAACCTGAAGACTGCTGTTTCCCCCACTTTGTCAGTTGTCTGCTGACCGGGCACTTGGAAACTGCTAGAACTTGAAGGCGACTGTGCTGATAAGGCTATAAAAGCGGATCGAAGCTAATAGATTGTTCCTCTTGTTTTGAAATACTATCATATGCATTCATGGCTCTGATTTTGCATAAAAAGATGAAGGAGCTGTGTTTCTTAATTAACTAGAGAAAAAAAAAAGAAGAATTAGCCAATATCATTTGCATGAACAACATTCTCTACGTAACCATTTCAGTTAGAATCCATTAATTATTGGGTGAGAGAGTCATAGATTACTGTCACCCTTTGCATACAAACAAAGAATTTAATGTTCCTCAATCAAAAGCTTGGTCTTATGCCATACAGCATTGGGATTTAGATCAGAAAAGTAAAGGGAGAAAGGGACTTCTAAATTTCAAGGTGCACGTACACCTGTTAACAAAGGTTATCCTCAAGCATCCCATATGCCACTAGACCAGTATAATACTTGAGCGACAGGAAAATCCAAAAGGCAACTCAAATCCTGGGTGGGCTGAATGGGTACCTTCTGAAGGTGTCCATGAGTGCAGCTATACCTGCCAAGATATACCATGGTACCCTCTGCCATCCTGCCCTGTTGTCTGTCCAGATCAGGCACTCATGGAATAGTGTGGTATTATCATAGCTCCTATTTCTGGTATAAGTTTGTGCTTTCTCTCCATGAAACCTGTACATGACTGCACGTACAGTTTACAAACGAAAAACCAGCATATGCCTACAGCACAAGAAGGTCTCACACCTGAGTTTTTTAATGCAGATACAGCTTATTCTTTTCCTACTCACCCATTACAAAGTCTACAGCTTCCAGTTTCATGAAATAAATGTCCCAATTAAGTGAGATGAATCCAAACTTTGTAAGTTGCAACTGCGGTGTACAGGTGGTGACTTTGGTTTCAAATGCTTCTGATGGGGGCCAGACGCCCATCTTTTCTGTTTGTAAGAAAAGAACACTAAGTTTTGAACCTGGCAACATGAGTCAGAAAAGTTACACGAGTTCGTCGCACCATTCAGAGTGGAGCAAGTGTCAGCAACGGTCAGATCGTAGGAGGAGTTGCTATCTCACAGCCTCCAAGACACTAACATGTTTTGATCAGGAAGAATCTCAAACTGCTTTTTGAAGAAGATGACCAACAGTACTGATTTCAGAATGGTATTCTGTGTTTCACTGGCACAAAAATTTGTGTCAACAATTTACCATGCTCTTTTTGGTCTTTCCCTGCAAGCACTGGTATTAAAAATGCCACTTTCTGAGTGGCATAATTATGTTTTGAGTCCATTTTTCTGTTACTATCTCTGTCTGCATAGAGCTTTTGAAAAATATCTCCTTCATCCTCCTATTGGCCACAAAAATGTCCTTCTTTTGAAAATGTGAAACCTGGGCAGTGACCTACACAGGAGCTTAGCAGCTTTTGAGGGAGGGTGTAGAGTTTTCCATAATATTCGGAATGGAAGAATTACAAATAATCTAGATAATTTGAATTAATAGCTGGTTTCCACTTTTTGTGGAGCAGAGAGTAAGGAAGTGTTAGAGTCTATTGTATACATAATCCACTTTTTTCACAGAAGGATTTAATGGTAGGCTGGGAAAGCTTCACATACCAGTGTTCTAAGGCTGCATAATTACAGACTTACCCAAGGGACCAGAATAGCTCCACTTTAGCCCAAGAAAGGAGTAATAAATACATATATATATATTTTAATTTTTAAAGCCTCGGAGACCTATGTGGATTCATAGGTAAATCTATTTTATCCTGCACCATGAAAATAAATATTACTTATATTATTATGTTTTCATTAAGGCACACAATTAAGTTAGACACAGAAATGGGCCAGATTCTTGATCTCACTCTTTGTGGTGCTTTAGTAGCATAAATGGGCTATAAAGTCAATTTAACAAAGCAGATGAAGATTCTCTTGAGGAGACAGAATATGAAATGGAAATACGCCATTTCTTTTGCAATACTGATTGGATTAGAGAGGCATGGTTCAGAATGCTTCTGTATTACAGTGAGCCCTTTGAACATAACGACCCTTTGGAATTAGACGCACAAAATTAGATCTGGAATCAGCCCCAGGACTGCTATACAATAACAAGTCCTTTATGTTTTACCACCTGTGTCCAGTGTATATGGGCCCAACTGAGAAGCTGAACCAATGTATTTAGCTTATTTACATCACAGTCTAATGAAAAAGCCAACAGTCACCATGATACACTAATGAGACACTCCTTCATTATGTCTGAACTGTATGTGGACATCCAGTTTGGCTACACATCTCCCAGTAACATACAGATAAAATACTCATTTGGGAGATACATGTTTTTCCATTGCCCGATTATTTGCTCATTGCCTTTATTCCTTCACCAAGGCAGACTTTACTGGTCTGAGTTACTATGAAGTGTAATATATTCTGCATCTGACTCAATCAGGCTTTTGATCTTTGCCTGACTGCAAGTATACAAGATGTGGGCAATTACAAGGGTTCATAGAAATTTGCATTTGGGGAAAGCAATGCAGATTGTAACTGTTTCTAATGTTTTCCGCAGCTTATGTGACAAGCCCCTCAGGAAACAGTGTTTTGGATGCTAACTCTCTTGTTACCATATTAATTGCCTTTGTCATGACAGTTTTGGCATCTGAAAATGGCTGGGAACATGCTGTGCTCCTCAAGAGACCAATCAAGGGCAGGGGAAATTGGTTTATTGGTTCCCAAAGCAGCCTGCGCTAAAGGTGCCGCTATTCAAGCATAGTTTTGAGTCTCCTAGCTTGAATGAGGAGCCAAAGACACTTCGGGCTAAGGAAAACAGAGCTTTCATTTAGAATGGTGAAGGGGAAACTGAGAAGTTTATTTCTCTGCCAGCATGTCTTCTGCAGTTAGCTTTTGTGTGCAAATCTGTGCGTCACAGTACAGAGGGTGGGTCCTGGAATCAAGGTTGCCAGAATGCAGTGAGGTCCCAGGCTTCCCAGGAGGGATCCTGAGCATCTCTGGTTTTAAGTGAACTTCAGCTAAGCTTGCTGAAGTATATGCTTTCAATCAAATTTTTCCCTGTGATCAAAGAATAAGTTGTCACAAGGACAGGCTGCAAACTGGAAGAAAGGGATCATGGGATAAATATCAGGGGATAAATAATTATGAATGTTATTTTAAGTGATGCTGGATTTATAATGTAAGAACAAGGAGATGTTAATTTCTGGTTAATTTTTCTTTCTTTGAGAAGAGTGGCAAGCAGCTGTTATGCTGTAGGTGATAGACTGTGGGTGGTAAAGGGATGGGTCAGGATGGCAGGTGGTGGGGCAACGAGGAGAGACTGGAAGAAAAAGAACATAAGGAGAGGAAGATCACATGCACATTAAAAAGCCAAAGGAGTTGCCACAAGAAGAAGAAAGGAAAAAAAAAGCACCTGATTCCATTACTTACTTCAGTTTATGCCCGGAAAACTCAGATTCAGTAAAAATTCAGTGATGCAGCAGAATTACGTCTATAATGTTAAATAAGGGAAGAGAATCCTTTTCGGCATGAACTGCAGAAGATATAGAGAACATGTGCAACCTGACCCTATTATCTTTCCCGTGTCTCAAACAGACAGGGAAGACATATTTTGAGTTTTTACTGACATATGCAAAATTGGTTTTTTGACACTTAGTGAAACTAGTGAAATGTTAATGCTGTAGGGCCAGAACAGTAAGCTTACTACAGACAGTTTCAGTGAAGAAGGGGGGTGGGGGTGGGGGGGAAGAGAGACTAAAAAACCAGCAGAAAAGGCAAGCTTGATCATTAGCTTGGTGTAGGCAGAAAGTAAGGGAAAAAACAGAAAGAAGTCTTTTTCTTTGATTTTTTTGTTTGTTTCTTCCTGTTAAATAATCACAAACCGTTCTTGGTCCTTAGGCCTAGCTGGTCAAAACAAGTAGGTGGAAAAACAGTATAGGAAGGCTGTGTCCCTGTCCTCTCACATTGCACTAGCCACCACAGCAGGCTCTGTTATGAGAGTCTGCTGCACTGAGCATCCCCTGTAAGACAGTGGCTCGCTTATCTCCCGTGCACTACCCATTCACGTTAAAACTCATGTATCCTTATATACGCACACCGGAGGTCACAGAATACATCTTTTATGTCCTGAAGCCCTTAGCAGAAGCCGTAAGTGCTTCTATAATGTGGACATGTCTCAGAATAGCACAGAAATCTGCAGAAACACGATAGGGAACACTGTGCCTCTGGAAAGATAATGCAATATTTTAGTAACCAACAAAATAGTAACTTTTACAGCAGAACTTAGCCCTAGCAAGCAATCGAAAGGGATGAAGCAAGGAATTATGCAAGACACTTCCTGTTCCCTTCTTCCCCTTATTTAAGTGATGTATTTTTGCAGCAAAACAGAAGCTGTGAGTCAGGGAGAGGCAGCAGGATCAGTAGGATTTAAGTGAGAGCATCAGTACGTCATGACAGATTTTGAATGGCGTTACATCTATTATTCATTACTTACTCACATCCAAGTCTATAGTTAAGGGAAGTGATTTGACAGGCAAGACATGTATGTAAATTGCCCATCAGATGCTATAATCTACTACTGAGGGAACATTTCAAAAGGCCCAAAATACAACAGAAAACATAATACACGCTGCATGTTAAGTACATAATTGTCCGAAATGCATGCTCTGAACTTTACAGCCCTTTTCATTTGCAAAATTTCAAGAATTCTTGGGAACTGACAGAACATTATATGGATTTTGAAAACAGACAATACTTCTTGAGGGAGTATCCCAGCAGCGGAGAAACTTCTGGCAGCAATGTTCAAGGATTTGTCAGGAGAACAGTTAAATAGGTATAAACCTATCTCTAACTACTTGTAGATTACAATGTAATATGCTACCAAGACACCAGTGTTTCTGCAGTAATTTTTGTTCAAGGGGATTTCAAATTGCATCTTTCCTAGGAAGTTACACTGATGAATTTAGTTGCATTTTGTAACATTACTAGCAGTACGCATTTTCCTCCTTTTTTTCCCAGCTGAAAAATAAATTAAACAAGATTTTTTGCCTTGAACAGACATTCTAGGATAAATATAAAATATCTGATGCCCTTGTTGTTTGCTACAGCACAGAATAAAATAGTTTCTTACAGCTATAAAGAAACTATTAGGAGAAACAGTTCTTTGTCATCTATGACTTGGCCTCTACTACAGCTCAGTAAATATATAGCTTGGTTCTTCCTCTACCAAAGAGATCAAAAACGGCTTCCAATTTTTCCACCTGTATTTCTTTTTTTGCCTGTCACAGAGAGCATTGCTCAGATGGTACTAAGTCTTCTTCAATTGCTACCCAACCTATAGGAATTTGTACATAATATAAGACAATGGTAAAAAGTACAGAGAACAAGATATTTATTTTTCTTCCCTGATGGGGCACAACCACCTGCCTCCCTGCATTATTTAGGCCCATAGAACAATAATATCAAGGACAGTGATCTGTCTAGCCCCCAACTACAGTTTTCATGGACTCCCAGTTAGTGAGTTTCTAGCTTATGTTCTCTCAGCATCACTATGACACAAATAATAATAATGAGAAAACTAATGGTCGTTATCATCATCATCATCATAGAGAGGAGGAACTGTGGCATCTTTTGATTTCTCTTTTCCATTTAACTAAGTGATTTCCTTGTTAGCATGACAAAAAAGGAGAAGAAATATTCTTTGTTATATTTAACCAGGAGATCTTACTCAATATTTAGTAGTACAGTACATGATGTACCTTGTATGACAGAACTGAACGCATTAATCCATATCCAGACTTCAGAAGGAAGGATAACCAGTCTATGAAAGGATTTATGCTGTGTTGGACTTCATAAGAAGTAAAGAAATTAGCTTATGCATGTGAATCAGTGCCCAGTGTATCACTTCGTATAGCTCACCACAGAACTATGCATTCAAGGTATACTAATGAAACTTGTACAAGGATTTGTTAGGTAAAATGAATTTGGCCCAGGGATCCGTAAAGGCAGGAGAAACATTTTTTTTTTTGCATCTCTTTGCAAACACTCTATGAGTCACATTTCACAACAAGGATATTAACTGGACTCTGCCTGATTTCCCTCCCTTTCAGGTATCCTAATAAGTGATTCTAAGTGAATAATGGGCATATTTTGACCTTAAATAGTTTTACAAATTTGGGGAATATCAAATATTAAATATCATTTAATTAAGCCAAACACAAAAATATTAAAAGCAGATTACGAAGAAAATAAGTGTTTCAGGCTTAAATAAGTATTTTATTCCCTTAAGATCTACTTTTTTATCCCATTCATGACCTTGTATATAGTTATTTCAATAACTGAATGAAAATTCAAAAAAGAACAAAATTTAGAAACAATCAATCAACATTTTGCGTTTAAAACATTTATTTTTAAACATGCTTTGGAAATAAACAGCCCAGACAAATGAAAATAAAGAAAAATTATTTTGAAAATCACTATTCTGTATTTTTTCAGAGAAAAACACTCTGTCCAAAAAAATTCATTCAACTTTCCAACTTAGAACCACAGACTATAAGACAAAGACAAGGTGCTGTCACTGGCTATGTTAGCTCAGATCCTCCTAAATATGATTATTGATGGTATCTAAACAACCATGTTTCTAAATTTATTTTACTACTATTAAATCTTTGCATGGAGCTGTTTTAATGCTTGCTAATCTTTTACACAGGCTTGAAAATTAACCTTAAGGAAAACCAATAAAAAATCCACAAACAAAACCATTTTATACAACCTGTAAATTCCACATTGTTTCCATGATTTAGAGTGTCTTTAGGATATAGGGCTTTTTCAGAGCTGAAACTTTTGTTTAAAAATGGGATACAAGAGGCTGTGGCTTTTTTGTTAAGGAAGTGTCTTGCCAAATATATGTTAATTCAATGTTGATTTTATGAGTCACTAACCAGAAGAGCTGACAACAGTTAGTCTTAAGGAGAATCACACTGAGGCAGCACCTATGAGTCCCAGGCAAAGGTCAAACACAAATTCAAACACGCACAATTCAAACACAAAACAAAAGCTGTGCCGTGCCCTATTCACCCAATTCAGCAGAATATCTCTATAAAAAATAAATTTTCTGCTGTTCCACTGTATATTGTTTTTATACAAATATCTAGCAGCAAACATCTTGAAAAGTGGCTTTTCCACAGTGTTTACCTGAAAAGGAAGAATTTATGTAATAGTTTAACAAATGCAAACAACTATTTTTTTTTCAGATTTGCATCTAAGGTTTTAAGCTGAACGAGGCACTAACCACAGCTACCCTGATTTTTCACAGCAAACACAAGACATTCTCAAAATACTGCTGTAATATGAATACTAAAAATTAAGCACCTTTACATCACCAGAGACACAAACCCCTTCATTTAAATAGTGTCAGTCACACATGAATCAGGATTCATTCCACAGAAATTGGTGGTGTGAAGTCATCTTAAGCAGCCTAGAAAAGGCATCCAAGGAAAAGACCCACTGCACCTAACGTTACCTTCTCTGAAGCTGGGTGAGCAGCACCATATGTAGCGGAGGAAATAAGCAGACACTCCCAGAGGAGATTTTGTGCCATCCTCAAATAGCTGTCCAAGGCTTGTAGGATGAATCACTCTCTTTTGCTCACTCTTTCTCAGCTGTAGACTACAGCTTTAATGACTAGCTTAGACTTGATGACTAACTTTTAGGCAGTCAAAGTTAGGTGAGATAAATCCTGCCTTGACTGTGAAGAGAAAGAAGATTTTTCTAGGGGTTTCATAAAGAAATTGAGGGACAAAGAGAGAGAGCAGTCTACGGGAATGAAAAATATGTTAGAAATGCAATGTTTTTAAACTCAAGACTGGTCAAAAGTAAAAAGCCAGAATTATCTAGAGCATCTCACTAAAGACAGGAAAGTTTCCTGGCATTTGCTAGGTTTTGTAAGTGTTAGTGAAATTGCCTGAAGAAATTTCTCATACATTGTATAATCTGCCACAGAATCCAGAATGAACAATATTTGGCAAAATCTGCCACAGACTTTCAGTAGCCCCAGCTCAGGCTGTTTCTGAAACAGTACAAAGAAAATAAGGAAAAATATTCTTTCTGATATGAACTTTTGGGGGGAATAATGCCTTATATCTTATATTTAGAAAGTATATGTAAAAATTACACCCCACCCTCCCCTGCTCCCTAAAATCAGACCAGTGCTGTTTTGCACTTGCAATGCACGATTTTAAGCATCTATACAAAGGGTAAATCAGGCACTACCTATGTGCTGCTTTCCAATCAGACTGGAGGAGGTCAGAGACATTAAAAGCCACAGTAGAAGCAGTCTTAGCTATACCATCCATTTTATTTGTCTGTTGAAGAAAACAATGTGCTGTATCCAAGAGCACTTTGTCCTGAAGTGACTAATGCTGTGTATTTGGAGGACAGCATGTTAGGCATAAAGAATCAGGATCCTCAGCAAGAAGCACAGCAAGAAATCAGAGAAGTATATTCTAACCATAGAGAAGAGACAGGAGAGATTAATAGGATACAAGAGCTGAATTCTTCACTTTTGCCTTAGGAAATGAGATAGGTACGTAACAGGTATGCGCTCTGCTAATGGCTTACTCTATTTACAGAAGAAATATTATGGATTGGGGTACTATTTGGGGTCCTGAAATGCCCACTCTTCAGATTTATATGATATGGTAAAAAAACCCCAGGGATTTAGGTAAATATCCCTAGATTCTGCTGTTCATCTTTTCTGTGTTCCACTGTTTTTTTGATTTGCTGCTGTATTTTACCTGGAGATCCCGATTGTTGCCTCACAGCAGCAGCAGCAGTTATCTCAAAGGAAAAGAATTCGTAGAAGTAGACAATCACAGAACAAGAGAAATGAGGGTTGGCACAGACCTCTGGAGGTCATCTAGTCCAACCTCCCCTTCACAGAAGGACTGTCGCTATAATAGAGCAGGTCAGTGCTTGGCTAGACCGGCCAAGTCTTGCACAACCCCAAGGATGGTGATAGCACAGTTTCACTGGGTAATCTTTCCCTGTGCTCCCCAACCCTCTTAGGATGACGCTTTTCCAAACATTCAGTCTGAACCTCCCAAGCCACAACTTATGTCTGTGATCCCTTGTTTTACCATCCTCATAATGCACCCTACACCCTGTTCTTCCTTCCATCACTCCAGCATGAACTATCTTTTACAAGGGCTCCATGTAAACTTTTTGTTTTCTATCTTTTGTAGGACTCAGTAATCCTATCACTTGTGCAACTGCTGTTGGCTTAAATAGAGACATCAGAATACTCCTGAATTATTTAGGAGATACATCACTGGAAAACTAATTTTTACAGTTCAAAGTTGTTAATTCATGAGAAGCTCAGTGATGATTTTATGATCTAATGGTTTGGGGGATAGGTGCCATGCCTGCATAACAGCAGACAAACTTCTAGATTTCCTCATGCAACCTTATAGGTGAAAGTGTACACAAAATTCTTCTTCTGTTGTGCCTTTAAAATATACTGCTGGCTCCCTTCATCACAAGCATGGCTTTGCCCTGTGGGGTTTTGTTTTATTGCTCATTTGTTTCTTTCTCAGTCTCCTCATTTGTTTTCCTGGCTGTAGATCTTATCCTACTCATTTGTCTAAGTAAAATTGTCCTTGACTGTTTCTCTTTCCTCACCCCCCACCTACTCCAATGAATTCCACTTACCGTTGTCTCTTTCCCTCTGGTCACTTTGTACCATGGCATCTGTGCAATATTGCAGTACTCATTAATAACTTCCCTGAGTACTTTAACAATGGAGGAAGGTAGTTAAAGAGTCTTTGAGGAGCAGTTTAGAAAAATACCTGTCCACATTTTGATAAAATAATGCACAGATTTTTCTTGACTCAGGTAATAAGCAATGGTTAATAAAAATTAGATGGAAGCAAGTGTCAGTTGTCACAAGTTACTTTGAAATGTGTTTGTCTTTATATTGTAGTGAATTCTAGCATGCCTCTTATAAATACTGTTCAATGTGTTTGCTCACCTGAAAACTTAACAGTCCATGCAGCTATCACCACTGCATCTTGATAAGATTAGGTGCTAATTGTAATCCCTAAATCAGAAACAAAACCGTGTTCAGCTATACAAATAAACCTTTTGGAGGCAAAAATGACACAGATATTGTATTATATTGCTGTCACTTTAGTTAAATACTTCTTCATCTCCAAGATTTGTTATACACTGTCCAGAAGTTAAATGAGCCCACAGATGATCTCCTGAGAGATCTGCTAAAGTGGATTTCCACAGCAGGTCCACTAAGTCAGACGCAAGGCTAATGCCCAGTCCTGACAATAGATCCAGTAAAAACCTGTGTGTCAGGAATCAGTGAGTTCACATGTTCCCAGCTAATGGTATCAGAAGTCTTCAATTATACTATCATAGACAAAGAGGCAGGCTTTGCCATTGATGAAGGTTAAACTTGGAAACCTCCTGATCTTTTTGTTACATTTGAACTCATGCATAAGGGAGTATGGCACTCTGAAACCTGAGTGTGTAACCTGGCTGGTTTTCAGGTAACCTCGTCTCAGGTTTTGAATCACATTTTTTTTCCTTTTCCCCTTCCTTCCTCCCTTCCAGCATTACACTTGGAGTTTCACATGTGGGAAACACAGGCAAATGGGTGCATTGCCACCAGCTCCCTGACTCAGGCAGTCAGAGGACCAGAAACAACAGACGTACAGCAGTGGAAACTTGTCTAGATGGTGCCTTTGAGTCACCCCTGCAGAAGTCAAGCTACAAGCAGCCTCTTGTCTCAGGGTGGAGTTTTTATATACTCATAACAGACTGATGTCACTAGCACTGATGTCCTATGGTCTCAGTATAAGGCATTCAAGAACCCAGTAAACAAATAATTGTTTCCTTAAAACCAGAGCATTTCAGAGGAAAAAATCTTCATAACAGTCTATAATCTGTCTATCTTTTCCTATGGCTTATTATTTTCTGTCATCTAGGGGTAGACCCCTATTACTTTGAGACTTATGTCCTTGTCTCTGACTATTTTCTTTCCATGAAAAGCTCAGCAATATACATGGTTCTCTCTTTCTCTCTCTTTCTCAAGAGTCTTTTCAACCCTTTGCAACATTGAACTAAACCAATATACTGGGTTACTTTATGCACTTACATATTGTTGATCCTGGCCAGGTAGCATTCAGGTCCTACTGTTAGGTTTCCATCATGAAGTGAAACAGATACTAGTCTGGTGCTTTTTTTGGTGCCATCCAGTTTACCTCCATGGAATGGGCATAAAGTCTCATTTTCCTAAATGAAGTAGAAGCAAACAGGAACTGACAGTTTCCTTTCTCACAATTTCTGACATGGCCAGGATTCCTCTCTCTGAGGAACATGCTGCCTGCTGGCTTTCCACATCTATTTCTACCTCAGACACAAACAGATTCGATCAGTGCCTGTATCTATGAATTTGCAGGGAAAGCTTTTGGATTCTCAGGCCCTTCTTTATAGCTCATTATATTGGGTCATGGCTATATTGTTTCAACTATATTACTCCAAAAAGAAATGTAAGTACTTCTTGCATTTAGAGCTTGTCTACACATGGAAATATTGAGAAATAATTACGCAGTAATAGCTCAGAAATGCATGACTAGCTTATAAATGTGTTCTTATTTCAGACCTAAGGAAGTGTTACATGATAAATAACGAAAAGGTACTCTTTAAAGTGAGTTGCCAGTGAGCTGTTGTAGAACACCTATGCCAGTATAGGTTAGCATTTTCTGATGGTTTCTAGATTATGCACATAGAGCTGGACATATCCCACATTACTTCACATTCTAATTGTGTTATTTTTTGATACAACTAATGGAACAAGGCAGATGATACCTTCAAGAAATGATTCAAATTTTAGAGAACAAGGTTCTTTTCAGATTTGCAGAAAAGGGCCTGGGGGTCTTGCTGGACACCAAGTTGAACATGAGTCAAAAATGTGCCCACGCAACAAAGACTGATGGCATCCTGGGTTGCATTAAAAGGAGTGTTGCTAGAAGGTTGAGGGAGATGATCTTTCCCCTTTATTCAGCACTGGTGAGGCCCTCCCCTGGAGTCCTGTGTCCAGCTCTGGGTTCCCCAGTAAAAGAGACATGGACATACTGGAAAGAGTCCAGGAAAGGGTCACAAATATGATTAAGGGACTGGAGCATCTGTCCTATGAGGAAAGGCTGAGAGAGCTGGGACTGCTTAGCCTGGAGAAGAGAAGGCTCAGGGGGATCTTTCTAATGTATATAAATACCTGAAGGGAGGGTGCAAAGACAGAGCCAGGCTTTTTTCAGTAGTGCTCAGTGACAGGACCAGAGGCAATGGGCACAGACTGAAACACAGAAGGAGCTATCTGAACATCAGGAAACATTTTTTTCTTCCTCCTTGGAGATATTCAAAAGTTGCCTGGACATGGTCCTGGGCAGCCTGCTGTAGGAGGCACTGCTTGAGCAGAGGGGTTAGACGAAATGACCTCCAGAGATCCCTTCCAACCTCAACTATTCTCTCATCCTGTGATTCTGTTCCTAAAAGTTACACACCTCAGTTAACAATGAAGAATATGAGCTCCAATTTGAAAATAATAAGACCTTTGTAAATGTGACTCTTTGGCTTGCAAAATTTTCTTTATAATACATATTTAAAATATTATATATACATATGTGTGTGTTATACCTATCTATATCTATCTTTATCTTAATCTATATCCATATCTGCATATATCAGAAATAACAGAAAAGCAAAAATTATTTAAAAGGTATGTAAAAGTGTATTATATGTAACAAATATTGTCCAAAATACAAAAATCTCCATACATCCGCTGTCTGGCAAACAAAAACCAAAATACATTTACAGATCAAAATAGAACAACCATCATTCAAACAACAGGAAAATGTGACTACACATCACTAGCCATAATTTTAAAATACTCATTAAACTGTTTGTCACTTCAGATAAACTAACACAGAGGAACTAACAGACAGCACCTAAGTGAGAAAAATATGAATGGTAGGAAAGGGTAACATCTGATGAAATAATATTTGGGGTTTTTTTGAAATATTCTGATGTAGAGGTAGGAGAGAATACATTTTATATTTTGTTTAAAGACACAGCAATGATTATAGATCAAAGTAATTCTATATTGCATTTAGATTGTGAAGGGACTGTACCTTTATGTATATATATGAGCACTCAACATGCTTACCACAATTAAATTATAGCCCTGATATGGAACTACAATAGCAACAGTAAATAATTAAAATGGTAATAATTTGTGCTTTGAGCAAAGGCAGAGTAACTTGTCATTAAAAAGATATGATTTGTAAATGGTGGAAATTCAATAGGAGTAGGAGCCCATGAAGATGATTCCCAGGTCTTAGCTACACCATACTAACTATCCTAAAGCCCAACAGTAGCAGTTTATAGTCAATCTGCTATTTTACAGGCAGCTAGATAAAAAATGAAAGCAGCCATTAAAAAATAGAGTAATCTGTGATGTGACTTTATCAAATATTTCAATCCAAGTGCTTTATTTAATAAGAGTAATTTGTTCATAAAAGAATTTTGTCCCTTTGTCCTAAAATGTTACTTCTAGAAATAAATCCATGTGTAAAAATAATTCTGTCAGGAAAACAGAAGAAAAACATATCTCAAAACTGCAATTACAGAAAATGATTTACAGCCATTTTACAGGTTTAAAGATAACTGTCTGTCTTTCTCTCTTTTTCCCTTTAAAATCCCTAACCCAGAGGAACTGAACCAAGATCAGCTCAGAAGGACTAAGTGTTCCCTAAGAACCTTTAGATATATCTGATGCAGCCACTTTCCAAATTCCAGCACAAATCTAAAACAATTTAGTCAGCACAGGATAAATGTTTTTGGTGATAAGCTTTCATGAGGAAATATCTAGAGAGAATGAAATTAACTTTTTTATTGGGTCTTTGGATTAATTATCCAGTGAACACCTATTGACTGAAGGTTGAGCTTTTTTTTTTCCTTCTCCCTTCCCCATTTCAGTGAATACTTTCCCTCATTCGGTTCTTCTTCAGTTATTCATTGTAAAGGTTGATGAAGCATCCCCTAGGGCCTCAGTTCCTCCTACCTGAATTCAAGAGCTTTGCTGAGATGCTGTTTAGGAAACTGTCAGTCTAACTTTCTTTATAATCAATGGTGAGAGAAAAATGTCTCAAAAGGGGTTTTCAGTCTACATCATCACTCGGAGATGCCTCCCTATCTGTTATGTAGGGAACTTGAATCGGCTGCAATCCTATATAAACAACTTATGTAAGAGCTTAAAGCTAGGTTGGATGTATTCAGACCTAAGTTCCTGAAGTCTTTCTCCCATTTTTTTTCCTTAAACATTTACCTAATTTTTCTTTGTTATTTTCTTACCTGAAGAAAATCAAAGTTCTGATCGTATGTTCATTCATTTACTTTCTTACAGCCATACAGATTACGGTATTCCAGCTCTCCACGTTGATAGAATTTATGCTTAATCAATATTTATGTAATACAAACCATGCCTACTTCAGTACATTATTGCCAGTGACTAAATATTAACCTGGCCAACACTCTCAGCCAGTTAAGTTGCAATACATATTAAAGTTCTTAAGAAAGTGTTATAGGATTAATGATCTTGGACTGAAATCTAGACACCAATTGTCTTATAATAACACCATCCTGCGTTACAGACTGAATACAAAGAGTAGTAAAAGTAAGGAAAGGTGGTGAAGTACTGTAAGTTTAAAATTAATTAAGTAGGCATTGAGAAAAAACAACTAGAGTACATATAGCAATGCAGTACAGTACAGAGCATTACACTTAAACTACAGGTAATTTTAGAAAGAAAATGTAAGAATATTAATTGCAGTCATCATGTGCTTTGGACTAAAAAAATATTAAAATGACTAATAAAGATTTTTCTTTATTTTGAAGTTTCTGCATTAGACCATTAATTTCTAAAAAATAAGCCTCTAGTAAAAATCAGAAGTTAAATCAATAAATAAAACCATAAAGTGTTTGAGAATTGGGAACAATTTTCAGTTGTTGATCTTAGAAGTCCTATGTGGAATTAAATTGTATGTATATCTTTTTTTGTTGTTGTTGTTTTTTATGCTGCCTGTCACCATTGTATCAGATTTCTGTCCACGTAAAATCAACATCAATAAAAAAATAATAATGAACTTCAAAGGTTAATAAGGAGGAAAAAACTGAACAAAATTTTGCCTAGCTTTGGCAGTTTTTTGTTTGGGGCAAAGGTTTGTCACAAGCTTATTTTCTTTATTTTTAGTGGTATTTCAGTGTGTCAGTAATGCAAACATCATTCTTCTATCCATGCTGTCCTGCAATGTGCTGGAAAGACTTTTTAAAGACAAAAATAATCTGAGTTCATAAAAGACAATGTCTAGGTGCATAAAATGATGTTGGAGAGAAACAGAAGACCAACAAGTTATCCTTCAAGTTGAATGCACTGCATCAGCTATGTAAGTTATACCTGCTATATAAAGTAAGCAGTAAGTAACCCCCCCCCGAAGTCATCATACTTGTTCATTTATCTTTTATTTCAGTTCTCAAATCCTCAGATAGATCCACTTAAAGGGACTGTATTTCTGCATGTTACCATTTTGAAGATAGTGGGCCATCATACAAGCACACAACTGAAAGATTTGAGGCTTCAAAAAGGATTCTCTTGAACCTTCCTCTTCTGCCACGCTCTTTTCACGCAATCTCAGATAAGTCAGCTAGAGTTGAATTCATCTCATCTGACTTCTATCACCTAATTTCAAGCTGATCAGCCAGCCTCCCTCTGCAAGAGAGAGAACCAGGCACCCTGAGGGACTAATTAATCCTATTGTAAAACAAGTGTTCACATCAAAAGTTATATCTAACCCCCAAAATTTATGGAGGATCTCTCCCTCAGTTGGTGATAGAAGGTACCTACACAACTAACTTAATCTATACAGGTATTTCATATGTGAGAGAATCCTCACCCATACAGAAAGATGTTTAAGTAGTTAAAGGTGAGACTTCTAGCTGTCTTTGAGATTTAGGCATCTAAGTTCCCTAGAAATTCCCATCTGAGTTGTTAGGTGCCTAATTGCATTATCGTCTTGTCTTGACCTTCATATTACCATCTTTATTCCTGAATAACAGAATGGAAACAATAGCACTTGCCTACCTCAAAGGGATCTCTATTGTGAAGATAAATGCATTGTTTGTGAGGTGATCAAACTCTATGATAATGGGGACCACACAAGTATAAAGATTTTATTTTATGTTTGAAAACTGCGTCATGCACAGTGGGAGCTTCTGAAGACTAGAAAAAACAGCAGTAACAATAACTTTCCTAGTCCTTTTTTAAAAGCTGTTTCTGTAGTATAATTATGGAATGACTAATACTATCACAATTTAGTGGTATTATTACAATGAACAAATTCTAAACAGGTTTTTAATGTATAAATGCAGAAGCAAGAGCTTTTGTTATATATCATGTAAATATGTATCATAAAAAAAGGAAAAAAAAAAGATGGACAGAACAAAACTGAAGTGATTTTAAAATCCTGAGCTTTTTGTGACAGGTACATCAGTAACAATACCATTAGAGTTTTCAGAACGCACCACAAGCCTGCAAAGTTTATTGTTTCACCACATGCTGCAGAGTTTATTATTTCAGGAGTGAAATCTACAAACATAATGAAATTGAATTGAATATACAAGGCTGGATATGTACCTTGAAGGCATTTCAAATATTCACATACTGAGAAACCATAGAGAAGGAATATAAGGATAAACGAAATGTAGCAAATAGAAGTAAGCATCAGAAAACTGAAGAGAGCAAGACTGGAGGAAATAAAACTGGTAGAATAACAGGATGCTTCTGGGTTTTCTTCACACTTTCTTTGCATGCTTTTTTACTATCTAGGTGGATTTTAAAAGCATAATTTTCTTTTACCAGAGAGAGACTACATAAGCAAGATTAAAATATCTAAGCAACCCGCAACTGTAAATTCCTCTACTGACCACTCTCCACCTGAGCCCACTGCAGTACATAAAATCTCCTTAAAAACACATTTATCAAAAGATATAGCTTTTGGGGTTAAAGTATTTGAATGGAAATACCTAGAAATTTTAAAGCTACTTAGGCTGAGTAGAGTGTACTCAGATGACTGGCTCAGCCATCACAGTCTCATAGTCCTGCTCAGATAAGTAGTCTAGCTGCTGTGAGGGTCCCTCCTCTGATAGAGGTCAGTGCCAGGTGCAGCAGAAAGTTCTGACGTAGCTTGTCTCCAGGTAAAACTTTATACTACCTTTCCATAATTAAATGTTGGCTTATATCTTAAAATCTAAGTTGATGGATTTCTTTTTTTTTACTAAAGGACTATTTCTGTCAAGGAAAGTAATCTTCAGTTTAGAAAATTCCAAAATTTTGAACTGGGAATTAAAAAAAGTTGAGAGGTTGAATTAGGGATTACCTTCTTGCTTATGTGTCTAGACCTGATGTTGCACTTGCTCAGGTGAAGTAAACCCTCAGGTAACCAAGGCTAGGGTTAAGAAGGGCTTTTCTTTTCTTTTCTTTGCATTTTTCCTAAGAGAAAGGAATTGGCCAAAACTAATCTAATGTCTATTGTCATTGGTCAAAATTCCACTGTCACGTCATTGCCTGTATCTTAGTTACTGGTCACTTTCACCATAGAGACATCAAGAGCTACTAATCAATGTGTTTTCCTGGCATTGGAGGGTAACATTGCTATGCAAGTGGAAATTAGGTTGGGCATTGTTTTTTGTTTGGGTTTTTTTTCATGTTACAATGTAACCAGAAGTTCACTAAGGCAAAATCTTGAAGAAAATAGCCTGCTATCTTGTGAGTGAAGCAACATCATCCCAGTAAGGCTTTGCACTGCAAATCTGCAAGAGAGATACAACTTATTCAGAGTAGCTAATATCTACTTTAAAAAGAAAGGAGCAGTGATAATTTGGAGAGCCTGTGGCTTTCTGCATACAGTGCCTCAAGCTTGATCAATCTGGTTCTGGGCCAGGGGAGGGATAAGAAAAGTATCTGTTTTCTCAGGAGTGGCATGTCCTGGGATTTGTGGTCATCTATAAGCTGTATGTTTCCAATAAGTAATAAAACTGCTGCAGGCTGCATTGCAGAGCTGCTGAATGTGGGTCACATTCTACCTACAAGTAATAATTTGGCCACCCTACAAGTTAAATATTTATTTTGTTAAAGGCAGTTTCTTACCATTTCCACTTTAGTTTCCAAGTGTTCTTTTGATGGTATTAACACCATAAGCAGAACTAAATATCTGCAGAATTATAGCAAGTTTCTCTATAAGATTTCACTTGAATTTTATCCTCCCCTCGATAGATTAAAAGGTCTTTCATCTCTGCAGTTTTAAGTAGTATTTTCCACAGTAACAGGGGGAGGCCACATCTCTGCTAGTCAGTTTGCTGACTGTTTTAATGTTTTATAATTTTGTAATGTTCTCCCCTAAGGCTGTCCAAGGGTAATGCACAAGCCCTGTTCCAATGCCTGATATTAGTTGTCCAAGACAATGTGTTGATTCTTGACTTTTTTCTTTCTTCCACTCAGCTCACTGAAGATAAAGGGAGACTATGCTGGTAGTGTCAGGGGACCTTGGGCTTTTAAGACAAGCTGTTTTTTACAATTTCATTTAGGAAGCTTCTCCTAACATTAAGAAGTAAGTCCCATCAAAAAAGAGAGAGTCCTGAATGATAAAAGGCTAACCGTTGTCACAATTTTTGCTGCTCTACCCACAGAGGCTGTTTCTCATGGCCAAAAATGCTTAGGATGAACTTGCTTTTTCAGTATGGATTGTGTAAACGTATTACAGTTGTTTTACAACTATATTGCTCAACTATGGCAATGTATAACTGAAGTTCTGTAAAGACAGATATGCATATCATCAAGGTATCAAAAGACTTTGAATGAGTTTGTTGCTTCCCAGTGACTGTATCAAAGCTATTGACATACTTGTTATTCACCAAAGAAAGAAGAAACCAGAAAAACTGTTAGCCTATTTATGGATATTTTTATTAGATAAACTAAGACTGTAATACCAAGGAAACACCCATACCAAGTAATCTGTGTTTAACATGATGAGGCAGAAAGGTATGTTTTTCTCATTTTTCCTGGGTCTCCAACAGCACAGTAATTCTTTGGATTGGCTGGCTTTTTCTCCCAGTTTAGAAAATTTTACGGAAGAAGAGGATAGACAGATGCAAGGTCTTTGTGCAGGTATTTCTAGCTGGCCAGATAAAAGTTAGGTCAACTCTGGAACTGCACAGGTGCAAAAGAACAGTGGTGTGTCCTAATGCATGCGACTGAAAGGTATGTGCAGGCTTGATACCACGCTAATGTAGCCCTGTGGCATCAGACTATAGATGGCTCACATCCAATCAGATTAAAGTATGATGTCATGGCTTAACCCCAGCCAGCAACTAAGCACCACACAACCACTCACTCACACCCCCCAGTGGAATGGGGGAGAGAATTGGAAGTGTAAAAGTGAGAAAACTCGTGCATTGAGATTAAAAAAGTTTAATAATTGAAAAATAATAATATTATTGGAACAGGCTGCCCAGGGAAGTGGTGGAGTCCCCATCCCTGGAGGTATTTAAAAGATGAGTAGATGAGGCACTTAGGGACATGGTTTAGTGGGTGGTGGTGTTGGGTCGATGGTTGGACTCGATGATCTTAGAGGTCTTTTCCAACCTCAATGATTCTATGATTCTATGATTCTATGATTCTATAATAATAATAAATTGTAATGAAAAGGAAAATAACAGAGAGGGAAATAAAACCCAAGAAAGACAAGTGATGCAAATGAAAATAATTGCTCACCACCAACCAACCGATGCCCAGCCAGTCCCCAAGCAGCATCTACCCTGCAAAAATCTTTCCTAGTTTATTGCTGAGTGTGATGTCATATGGTATGGAATATCCCTTTGGTCAGCTGGGGTCAGCTGTCCTGGCTGTGTCCCCTCCCAACTTCTTGTGCACCCCCACCCTACTCTCTGGTGGGGTGGTGTGAGAAGCAGAAAAGGCCTTGACTCTGTGTAAGCACTGCTCAGCAGTTACTAAAACATCCCTGTCTTATCAACACAATCCAAAACATAGCCCCATACTAGCTACTATGAAGAAAATTAGCTCTGTCCCAGCCAAAACTAGCACATATGAGTAGAGAAACTTCTAACTGAGTACTGCAGAAACTTCATAAGTGAGATTAGTCACAGGCAGACAGAAGACTCAGAGAGAGAGAAAAATAAAGGGAAAAGAGGCTGCCAGTCTGGAAACTGAAGCAAAAACCAGGAACCAACTAACAAGCTTGACTTATGCTCAGTAAAGACACTATCAGGGAAGCCCTTTCTGGACAATGTAGATTTTAAGAACTCTAGACTGTATCTAACCTTAATACAAATGAGAATGTTGACACACCGGGAGAGGCACAACACTAGGAATATTAAAAGCTGACAAAATATTTTGGCTGATATGATCATATTCCAGGTTGGGAGGAGAAACCTGTCCTGGTGGCAGTCAGCCAGTGTCCACCTGGGAGGGAACAGCCAACGGAGGAAGAACTTATGGTTCCAAATACACCCACATTGTCACAGGCACTTTCAGATCTGCCATGTTTGACAGGCTAGCATTTTTTACATGAGCAACTGCATTGGCAGCTGGAATCCTGGCATGCAGAAATGGTCAAAAGGTAGCTGCAGAAACAGCCAGTATGGGATTGGAAAATAGAAGATTTTCCCTGATGAATGGATAAAGTATCTTGGCTACCATTATTAGAAGCTAAGACACTTTTGTTCTCAGTAGTAGCTATGTCTTAAAGAAATAAATGTGAGAATGACTTTTAATGCCAGGACTAGGGATCCAGGGCACTCAACCATATCTTTCAGTCATATGTGGAGGCACAATCACAGCACAAAGGAATATAATTCTGTGTCTTGTGCTCCATATCATCTCAGATCTGTCTCCATTCCTTCTGGCTCCTTGTTAGCAGGACCCCATGGTCCAGAACAATCTGTGTCCTCAAACTGCTTCCTCCTACTTTTATCCTGTCAATAAATATGACTGTGAAAGATCACTTAATGGAGATACTTCTTCAATTCAGAAAATGTCATCTAAGTCTGTTTGCTCTAGGGGTCTGACTATTTTCTTAGATCTTGTTTCATCCTGCCTCAAGCACCAGTTTTATCTGCTTTGCAATGAATTTCATTCCCAGCTCAGTGAGCCTCTGCAACACCTGAGGATAGACTTTGGTGTTTTTCATCATGGAGACAAACTCCCTGGACTGTATTATTATTCAGATCCTCAAGAAGGGCCATCCTGCTGGTCTCAAGCCTTTGCTTGCTTGAAATTATTTCCTAAAATCAACAGGGTAAGAAGCATGGTGCTGAAAGAAGGTGTTAGAGAAATTCTGCAATAATTACCCAGGTGGATGCTGGCATTGCATCCTTAGAGCAATGCATCCTGATTAGGAAATCTACTGAGACTTTTTATATAACCAAAGAATTCCACGTAAGGCTTGTACATGGAGTATGGCATAGCAATGAAATAGATCTACAGTGCATGCACCTTGTCTTATACAATTTGGGAAATAAGTATAAACCACAACAATGCAGCCAGATATTATCTAAGGAATTACTCACTAATACTACCACCAGACACTTACCATCAAGAATGGAATTTGCAGTGAACTGTAACAGTTTTAGCTGACAGTAATGTTGTTAAGGCTGTATAAAAGGGTTGTTGTTTTTTTTTTTTTTTTTTTTTTCCTGGCAGTTGAAAGATGCACAACACAAAATATATGTAATGATTTATTACTTACTAGTTAAAGCATGTGATACTAAATGTCCCAAAGAGTTTCCTGTGTCATGCTCTGCTTGAAATCAAGTGCAGTATTAGAGACAGTATGATTAGCTCAAACCTGTGCGTGCATCTATCTGTGCATCTGTATGTGTTATTTTAATATTTCTGTAACATGCATATGTGTATTCAGGTTCTGCTTCAGAAAACTGCCAACCACAATCTCTATTGATAGCCTGATTCAATGCTGTCTATGGTCATATGCTGCCCTGGACTGATGAAAGGTTAGACAATTTGTTCTTAAATTATTACCTCAGTAAAGAAAAGATTTTAAGGACAGCAATTGTGGTCTGTCTTCAGTGCTGGGGTTTTTTTAAGTCACTTGTTTCACTGATTTAAGCTCTGACTTTGAAAAGGCCAAGCAGCAGGGGAAAAAAATATAAAACCTTAGGCCCTATTTCCTAAGGGATATGTATTATCATTATTGACCTGTTGAAGGAGAAGTAGCAGCTGGAGGTGGCGTTGCACACAGTGTTCCCTGGCATGCTTTTACTTCAACTGCAAGAACTCCTCTCCAGTTATCAATGTTTGTACCTAGCAGAGCTTTGACTTTCATGTTTCCTTTTCAATACAGGTCAAACAATCAATGCAGCAATACTGTTCCTCTTCAAACACTTCAGTTTTGTAGGGTACCACTGTTACCACAATCATATCCCCTTTAATTTTCAAATCAGCCTTAGATTTCTTCCAGCGTTCCCTTTAGTAAATTGATTTTTAACAGTAAGTGCCTTACATTGTCCATGTTTCTTCAGAAATTGTCTTGCTTTGACAACTTCAAAAAGTTTGAGAGAAGAGAGAAAAACTACTCTGAATCCTTGTAGAGCTAGAGCATCATCTAACATTTATTCTTTTGGGTGGTATTAAATCTCTCTTGCTGTCATATACTTACACGTACACACACCCCCACACACACCTCCTTTCTTTCCCATTAAGTGTACTTTACAACTTCCTTCCTTACAGAATCTTGTTATCAACTATAGGAACTGTCTTAATTCTCATACTACTTTTTCTGGCTACCTGTTTCCATCAGCATCACTTACATTGTCATCACCCTTTCATTTCTGTACTTGGCTGCTTACACTTTGATCCCTTAATTGGTTTTATAAATCTTCTTTCTCTGATGTTTTGTCTCTGTTCCGTATGAAAGATAACCCCTTTTGAGCACCATTCTTCCTGCATTTACTATCATATCTTATCATATCATATCATATCTCCAATATTCTACCAGTTGTCATTTTTCCTTTGTAGTTGCCATCTTCCTTTAACAATTCAGCCTCTTTCCCAACCTTAACCTATTTTTCACAGTAAAACTAAAAAATTTACAAGTGAAAATATACAGAGGATGACTGGCTTTATTATTTGACTGAGTATCAAATCATAGATATTAGTATTCACTTCACACTTAATACTTAACACAGTAGAATGTTTTCGAAGTATTGTAGAAACACTGGACCAAATTAATCCCTGATATAATTCCTTGGAGTAAATGGAATTATGCCATTAATTATGTAGTCCATTAATTAATTAATCATCCTGGTCACTTGATGTTACAAGTAAGTACTAAAAGTTAAGGTAACTTGCCCAAGGTACGAAGCAGTGGATCAGTAGCAGAACTAGAAAAAGAAACCAGTAGTTCCTGGATGCAGGCCCAAAAACTAAATTCAGTAGGCCATACAACTTGTATTTCTGAATACCAATAGATACTAAATAAGAATCTCGATATAAAATGCTGTGAGGCTTTAATGGATTCATGTTTTGCCAGTAAGAACTGGAGTTGAAAGTCTGTCTCAGCCACACACAATTCTCCTCCGTGGTAGAATCCATCCTTGACTAGGGATGCATGTCTGCAACAAGCAAAAAGCCAGGTATTAATGCTGTATTAATTAATGCCATATTAATTAATGCCATAACATTGCCTCATGATATTTGGAAAAATGAATGTCAGAGGGGAAATTATAAAAACACAGAAAATTGCTAGAGCTCCATGATGAAGAGTTTCCAGCCAACACCAAGCTCTCCTCCACCAAAAATACATGATCAGCATGTGTGATAGGGATTTTTCTTGGCAACATTTTGCTTCTTCCTTTCCAGAGTGATGCAGTCACTGGGACTCATTTTAGAAGAACACAAGCAAGATATCTTTCAGCAAGCTATAGGAACAAAAATTTGAGATAGACCACCACTTTGCTTCTCTATCCACCAAAAAAACCCTTGACAATAATGGCAGAGAGGGAAGCCCCCCCCACTGCAGTCTGCAAAATGCGAATCTAAAATACTTCACTAAATTGTTCAGTGGTATTTGCCAGAGATAAGGTGAGGACAAGGGGCACCTGTGTTTTCCTTTCCTATAGCCTAGTCTAGTCTGATGCTATTCACAGGTCATTCTTTGAGTGACTGACAAGGAATTTTAAATTCCTATTGAGCTAAAATCTTGACATTTAGTACATTCATTCTTTATGAGATGCTGAAGAAAAAATCTCCCAATTGAATTTTGACTTTTCTATTGCAGGTTCCTAAAAGGTCACTGGCCCTTTTTATTAGCTGCAACCATTGTCAAATCGTTGTACTAGAGGGTAACAGTTAACAAGAGGGAGGTTTTACAAGACCTGCGGGGAGTAAGGAGTCACACCATCACTAAATTTCAAGTTTATATTCATTTTTTTGGCACTACAGTTTGCTACATCTCTCATTTATCGAAATGAAAGTAATTTGGAGTTACAATTATCAAATTTTAGGCCCCAACAATGTATATTTTACTATTCCATACAGATATTCAGATTAAATTAAAAATTATCCATTCGTGATGCCCAGGTGATTCTTCTCTGCACGAGTGGGTATTAGACTATCAAATGTACAATCTTGCATCGTATGTTCTATTTCTGTAATCTTTAAAACAAATATGAAAAATGGTTATAACAACTATGATACCAAATTAAAATCACTGAGTGATGCTGAATATTTCACTGTGTTATAATTTCTGTCTCCCAGAACAACTATATCACTATAAGAAAAAATACTGAAAAATGCTCTTGAGTATTGGAGCTCACCAAGACTAAGCAAGAGTGCACAAATGCTAATTCTGATAATCATCGTAAGAACAAACCGTGCTGTAACATATGTATTTTACAGAATCAAAGGATCATGGAACATTTGACACTGGAAGGCACTTCTGGAGATCATCTAATCCAACTTCTCTTCTCAAAGCAGGGTGAGCTGGAGCAGGTTGCTCAGGGCCACGCCTGGTTGAGTTTTGAACATCTGCAAGGGTGGAGACTTCACAATGTCATTGGACAACCAAGTTCAAGTCTTCAACCATCCTAACAGTAAAACATTTTTCTCTTATGTTTAAATGCAATTTCCTGTATTTCATTTTTTGCCCATTGCCTCTTGTCTTTTCAATGGGCACCACTAGGAAGGGTCTGGGTCTGTCTTCTTTACCACCTCCATCAGGTATTTGCATACAGGGACAAGATCCCCCTGAGCCGTCTCCTTTCCAGGCTGAACAGTCACAGCTCTCTCAAACTCTCACCATATGTCAGAGGCTCAGTCCCTTCATCATCTTTGTGGCCCTTTGCTTCAGTATGTCTCTCTTGTACTGGGGAGCCCAGAATTGGACCCAGCACTCCAGATGTGTCTCGCCAGTGGTCAGCAGAGAGGAAGGATCACCTCCCTCAACCTGTTGGCAATGGTCTGCCTAATGCAGCCCAGGAGGCTGTTTGCTTTCCTTGCCGCAAGGGTGCATTGCTGGCATATGGTCAACTTGTTGTCCACCAACCCTTCTCTGCATAACAGCTTTCCAGACAGTTGGCCCCCAGCCTGTGCTGGTAGATAAGATTATTCTTCCCCAGGTTCAGGACTTGGCATTCCCTTCTGTTGATCTTCATGAGGCTCCTGACTTCCCATTTCTCCAGCCTTTTGAAGTCTCTGTGGACGGCGATACAACCACCTGGTTACATCCCTCTAAGACCATCAGTCCAGCCAATTTTTGATCCACCTCTCTGTCCAATTACCGAGTCTGTAACTCATCAGTTTGTCTATGTCAATGTTATCAGAGACATTGTTGCAAGTCTTACTTAAGACTAGACAAGCAATAACCCTGCTTCCCTGTTAATTTCTGAGATAATCTATTAATATCTGATTATCTATCAAGTAATTTTCAAAAAAGAGTAATTTCAAAGTTAATCAAGAGTAGTCTTGCAATGATATCGGCCAGCTTCCTCAGCACTCATGGGCACATCCCATCAGGCACCGTGGACTTCTGTATGTCCAGTTTGTTTAGGTGTTCCCTGACCTGATCCTTCTCCACTAAGGGTAAGTCTTCCTTCTTCTGGAGTTTTCCATTGGTCTTTGGGACTTAGGATTCCTGAAGGCCAGTCTTACCAGTAAGGACTGAAATGAAGAAAACGCTGAGTACCCCAAACTTTTCTCTGTCCTTTGTTACCTGGTCCTCTCTCCCATTCAGCAGCAGGCTGTTCCTGTTGCCCTTCACATTATTCCCAAGATTCAAATCAAGGTGGGTTTTAGCTTTCCTAAGGTGATCCCTTCATGTTCAGATAGCATATCTATATTCCTTTCAGATCCTGTACCTACTTTCACCTCTTGTACATTTTGTTTTTATGTCTAAGTTTAGTCAAGAGCTCCTTGCTCATCCATGCAGGCCTGCCCGCAGTCTTCACATCCCCTACCAGTCCTTCCTTGTTTGTAGGAATCAGGTCCAACAGAACATCTCCCGTGCCAGCTCCTTGATCACCTGTGTCAGGAAATTGTCCTGGATTGCCTCTTCCCTGTTGTATTGTTCCTCCAGAAGATATTGAGGTAGTTAAAGTTATGCATTAAGACTAGGACCTGCAAATGTGAAGTTTCTTCTAGTTGTCTGAAGAAGGCTCCATGTTCTTTCTGATCAGGTGGTCTGTAGCAGACACCCACCACAACATCATCCATGATGGTCTGCCCTCTAATTCCCACCCTCAGCTCTCAGCTGACTCATGACCCACCCCTAGGCAGAGCTTCATGCATTCCCACTGCTCTCTCACATAAAGGACAGTTCCCCCTCCTCACCATCAAGGCCTGTCCTTTCTAAAGAGCCTGTATCTATCCACTGCAGAGCTCCAGTTGTGTCAACTATCTGACCACATTTCTGTGATGACCATCCTGCACCCTTTGCTTGCCATCCCTGTCCACCACTTTCTTACTTGATTGGGTGTCATCTCTCTTCCCCATCATTTTTAGTTTAAAGTTCTCCTCAGCAGGTTAGCCAGCCTGTTGGTGAAGATGCTTTTGCCATACTTGGTCAGGTGTATCCCATCTCTTCCTGGCAGTTCTTGATCCTGAGAAAAGGTCCAGTGGTCATAAAAGTCAAATCCCTGTTGTTGACACCAGCAGCACAAATAGCTGTTAATCCACAGGATCCAGCCACTCCTTAAGCCCTCGCCAGCAGGATTGAGAAGAAAACCATCTGGGACTCCAGCCTCTGTGCCCTTCACCCTCACCCCCAGAGTCATGCATTCTCACTTGAGATATGCTCCAGATCTCCCTGACAGTATCATTGGTACCTGTGAGGAAAAGCAGCAGGGGGTGACAGTCCAAGGGCTTGGACAAACCTCAGCAGCCTCTCCACAGCATCCCAGGTCCAAGCACCTGGCAAGCAGGAAGCCCTCCAGGGCAGCAAGCCAGATGGGCAGACCGTGTCCTCTGTCCCCTGCTGCAGCAGCCTTCCACTGCTGTCACTCATCCTTTCCTCCTGGTGCTGCAGTGGGGCTCAGGCTCAGCCTGCCTGAATGCTTCACTGGACACAGCTCCCAACCCCTCATCTCCTACCAGGGTGCTGACCCTATTCCATAGCTGCAGATCTTCAAGTGGACCATTTTATAATGGTCCTCTAAACAAGAAGAACTAGATAGACTATGTGCAACATAAACATCCAGTAGAAAATATCTAGGGAATGTAAGTAAAAAGAATATCGTTATTGACAATGTTGGCTTGTATACACATAGTATTTCCTGGCATAGATATACTGAACTGATTATTCTGCCATAGTTCTATCAGTCTTAGCTCTCATGTGGACATCCTATATGCCAAAACTGTTATATTGTCCCAGAATAATTACTCTGGAGTAATTACTCCAAATAAAATGACTGTTATTTTGAAACAGAATGTCCATACTGATCTTAAACCAATACAGCTATAGCAGCATAGATTATAGATATGCCAGGAAATATCTATTTGTGGACAAGCCCTCCAGTAGTGTTAAAGTTGCTATGAGGTGCGACAATTTAACAGAGTTTCTTTTCTTTCTGTTTTTTGGTTGGGTTTTTTTTGTTTTGTTTTTTTAGTAATGAGGTAGAGATTTGATTCTGTGGTATGATTATGAGAACAAAATATCATCACTCTAGTGTCACTGGGATCATTTTATATGATTGTCTGTCTGTGATCTGAAACACTGTTCATTCAGAATAGATGGTTTTACAGATTGTTCCCTATGTTCTTCTGAGTGATTATGAACCGTGTTATCTACAGAATCACACAAAATTTCAGAGCTCAACAAGCCGTAAATGACCATGATTAATGCAACTTATTCTGTGACAGCTTTTGGGATCACAGCCCATGAGAGATGTCATGGTTATTGCTCTGAAATCGTTTTCCTCCATGCTACATGTCCTTATTCCTTTGTCTATTGTCCTCTTTCTATTGTCTCCTTCTTCTATTGTCCTCCTGTCTATTGTTTCCTCTTTCTTTCAGCCAATTTCAGTATGATTGGTGAAGCATTTTCCTTATATGGTACATTAAATATAAACAGCCATCTTTACATCTCTAGGCTTCTTAAAAGAAGTCACCTAAGAGTGAAGGGCAACAACCTCACATTATTTTTGTAGATGTTTCTTTTGTTATGAAATGAAGTAAATGACGTTCTAAGAACCTGAGATCCTCAGAAAAGGATTTTACTGATTTTATTTGGTAGCTCAGCTGATAACAAACCATTTGGTATACTTTTAGTACTGGTGCAGATATACATCAATTCAATGTAAACTACTTTCTCTTGTCATTTCCGCTAACCTGAAAGAGGGCATTGTCTCCTACAAATACTTTACTAAGGCAACCTTTTAAGTTCTCTAAGATTCTTTGATACCTTCAGCTTTTATTGATACAGAAACATTTGAAACTCATTCAAGAGTAATAACCACAGCCATATCTTTTGTTCTTTCAAGGATACCTCTAGGTTTTATACAGTGTATTTTTCTTGTTGATAGATGGAAGTACTCTATTCTGGGGATTAAAGACAGAATACACTCTCTGTTTTTTAAAAGTTCTTTGCTGATATAGGCATTTAGCAGCAGAGCTAACAGCTTGATTCTTCAGGAAAAAAATCAGGCAAACTTGCACTTTGCAGGGGGGTATCTGTCACTCAATGCAGTGAGAGCAGCAACAGCTTATTCTGATCTCATAATTAGCAGTGAAACCGGTAACCCATTTCTGTAAATTAGCACATTGAAAAAAGCAGTCTGAGGAGCCAAGTGGCTGAATAACTTCCTTGAGTTTCATAGAGAACATTTTGAGCTGACTAATATTGGTGCAGTGCAGCATTAAGAAGTTATAACAGACATCCCAAGAAAAAAAAAAACAATAAATCCTACTAAAAATGCCTGTCTGAGTGACAAAGGAAGACAAATGTCTAATTTGCCTGATGATCCCATGGAATAGTAAAAATCAAGCAACCAGGAAACATATAATATTAAAAAAATGCAGTCAATTGAACGTATAATCTTAAAAACTCTTTAGATTCATATTAAAAACATAAGAAGAAATAAAAAGAAATATTGGAAAATAACAAGATGTGTTAAAATATATACATTGGAAATTACCGAGCTATGTAACAGATCTCCTTATTTTAATAAAAGATGGTAAGCTGCAGGCTGTTTGTACCTATCCCAGACTAAATTAATTACAGAACAATATCTGAGGATGACAATTCTGTTCTAAATCCAATATAATTTTCTATTAAAATTCTCTATTTCATTTAAAAATAATGTCTGTTGAGTTCCATAGGTTTCAAAAATACTTCATTCCTAAAAGACAGAGTTCTAATAATTCTGGATCCAAACACAAGGATGCATCCTACCCAACTTTACTCACTGAAAAGTCAGATTCCTAATCTAAGCCAAATGCTTAGATTTCCTATATGGCCAATGGAGAGAGACAGGATTTCCAAATCACAATCCTTTCTGTGTATCTTTGCCACCTATCTTGATGAACTGCCAGTTGGAGATGCCTGAGAGAGCCTAACCAACTATCTTGGACTGGGCATCTAACTTTTAGATAGCCTGAGATGCATCCCAATCTAAGGCTTCTAAGATCTTCTCTTTTGGTTCTGAGAATGTATAACATTTTTTTGTTGATCTCCTTCAAATATTTCTTATGTGATCTTTCTGCAGATCAATCAGCAGTGTCACACAGGCTTATGGTTTTCATGGATAACATAAAGCTGTTCCATCTTTTGCTTACAAGCACTGAAGTAGGCAGTGGGTCGTCCTATCAATATGTACTCTATATGAAGCAGAAAAGCAGAACTAACACCAACAGTGTCTTACTCTCTCTCCTCTCTTCCCTTCTCAGTTAACACCAGGGTCAAGCACAACAGTTCAAACAAAAAGGATTATAATTTGCTCTTTTAAAGAGAAACACTAGTTTTAGAAAGAAAGATATATTATTGATTTGCTTGAGAAATTTTAAACACATAGTTTGTTATTTGTGGCTTGTTGTTCTCCAGTTTATCATTGTCACGCCCCACCTGCAGGAAGGGGAGAGTGACTAAGATCCGCAAATCCCCTCGGTGTGGATTAAGGTGAAATAGCACTCAAGGTCCAAAAAACAAACTCCAACTTTAATGGCACAAACACTTCTATAAGCATCAACCCTCTATGTCTTAATATATAACACAAGCTAAGCGGCTTTGTGGTGAGTTGAGGTAGGCCTTGTATTACTTAACAACATCAAGAACAGAGAGCAAGAAGGAGAAGGAAAAAGAGAAAGAGAGAGAGAGCTGAGCAGCAGGAAAGTAGAGAGAGAGGGACAAAGAGATCACCAGTCCTGGATCCAGCGTCGGACCTGCCAACGGGGGGGTCGGTGCGGAGAGAGAGTGCCCCCGGGGGCTCACGTGCGCCCCTATTTATTGGCTCCAGCCCAAGGTTTCTAGAGTCTTCTCTCACCCCAGCTCCAGGAGTGGTTGAGACATTAGTCAGTCAAGGAGAGTGACACCAGGCCCCTCCCCATGGCTGGCTTCTGGAGCTTTCCCTGGGGCATTGTCTGTGCTTACAGCACAGACACGCGGGCCTCGTCCCTTACACCACCCCGTGGCTCAAACACTCCGAGGTCCTCTTCAATGGTGGTGATCTGAACATAGCGCAGAGAGGAAGAGATGGAAGAGAAGGAGCGGCGAATCAGGCACCTCAGTACAGCAAAGCCGATAGCTAGACCGATTAATATTAACAGAAACATTACTAAGGCTTCTACTATCCAATCCCACCATCCCGTAAGTCCGAGGCTTTTGAGCAAAGTTGAAATCCATGAGGCTGGGTTCCAATTTCCCGTCCAATCACTCGGTAACATTGATTGGAACAAGTCTCCTGTCTTGGCTGTGATTTCCTGCATCCTCTGACGGGCTTCCTCGATCGTGGTCGTAGCATTGTGTATGGTAACGCAGCATTCTCCAGCCGTATGGTTTAGTACTCCACACACACCTTGTTCTTTAACTAGCAGCATGTCCAAGGCTAAGCGGTTTTGCAAGGCCATCTTCGACACCTGCTGTACCTGTAAGTTCAATTCTCCAAAAGCGTGTGAGGTCCAATTACTTAAAACATGCATTTGCCAGGTTAAATTTTCTAACACAAACTGGTGTCTTTTAAGAGTTACATATGGGGTAAATATATTTTCTAACATCAGAGATGTTGTCATGCCCCAAGTATAATAGTCAGGTATTTGGACTCCATGCACTGCCCACTCAGGTGCAGACTGGGGTTTTTGAGTATCTCGTTTCCTTCGGTTGTACCCAGAATTAATAAAGTCAAAAGTTTTGGAGGGGCACATTGATGGAATCCCAATGGCACAGCGTAAACCTGCCATTTCGTGTACATGTAGGTGTGAGTACATCTTCCCATTTGAACATGCCCAAAAGGTACCTTGAGGGGCTGGATATTTAGCAGTGGAGCATGTTGATGGGTCGTGAGATTCGGCTAGTTTGGCTTCCCCTTCCCACGCAAGATTCCATTTTGTTTCGTGGGTGAGTGTAACTCCACATTTTAATGCAGTTTCTTGATTGATAATGTTTCCATAACACATGGGATCTCCAGGCTTAAATCCTGGTACTGAGAAACCCCAACAAATGCACATATCTCGGATCAAGGTTCGTAGTTCTGGTACATACCAGGTCTCTATTGGATCCCATGATAACGAATCACAGCTAATTATTCGTGAGCAGTTCATTAGAGGAGTATCCTCATAGGGTAGGGGATCTATTTCTCGCGTATGAACTATACTATCTGGGCTGGATAGGAAATGCTTAAAGGACCAAGCATATTCATAACGAGAACGATCATGGTGGGCGTAGCCACCCCATTTACTAGGAATTTGAATACACCAACCGGGGGAAAACGGGACATTATATTCGTGGTCTAGGGGTTCACCGTGAGGCGGGGAATCCCACCACCGTACCAAGTTACAGGGGATCTCCACCTCTCGGGGACACCATGTCCATTCCAGTACAAGATTGCAAGGGATCTTCACTTCCTGGGGACATAATGTCCAGTTCTTTCGGGCTGCGAAGGCAGCGCTTGTAGTTCCCTTACAAAGTTGTTGCTTCCAACAGGTAGCATTCCACATGTCTCTCCAGGTCCTGTTAATTGGAAATAGGTAGGCCACTGGAGAGGGTGTATACCATGTTGTCCCGCTATATTCTTGGAATGGGAATGGATCTGCTCCCCACAAACATTTTCCTTTCCCATGTGGATTTTGGATGCACTTTTGGTTTAGTATCTCTAGCTTTGAATTTAGAATTCGTGAGAAATTTAACCAGATAATGGCAAATTTAAATCCCGCTGACGCAGATGTGGGGAGGTCCACACAAAGACCTTGGTCTGTTCGATTCCAGATTCGAGTAAAGCCAGTAATCAACTCCCATGCCAAGTTAGGTTGGTTATTCAAACTCCCAGTTAGTTGAAACAAGATTGTACATTCACAAAGTAAGAATATAAACTTCTCCCACACCATCTCTCTCCAGTAAAGAAACAGAGCAAGCTTAGTAAAATCAGACAAACAGTGCAAAGAATGACCCACTCAACAACTGAAAGCTTAAGTCCCACGGTGAGCTTCTGTCAACCTGCAAAATATATTCATAAAGATGAACAATGATTAATAGGATGGAACAATCCATCGGGTATGGATTCGGTGACCCTTCCCATGTGCGTCGGTGGCCACCCAGGTATAGAGATTTAGCGGCTTTTTCAAAGTTAAAGGCACCGCTCCCACCGTCGGTAGGTCCACCAGGACGGGTTGTCCTGGATAATGGAGCAGATTCACCGGGTCTTTAGCCTCCCTTTTCCCAGGGAGTATGGACGGAGGCTTGGGGCAGAATGCGGTGAGTCGTGGGCACCCGTTAATTCCCCAGCGGCTATTAACTTTATATACTGCATCTGATAGTCGCTGTGCCCACCCAGGTTCGTGCGGTTTCAGAGCTCGCTTTAAGAGTCCGTTGGTGCGCTCGACAATGCCGTTTGCCTGGGGGTAGTATGGGGTGTGGAAGATCCACTGTATTCCTTCGCTTCGTGCCCACTCTTGAACCATCCCGGCAGTAAAGTGGCTTCCATTATCCGATTGGATTGATTGGGGTTTAGGTAGATAACTGAACCATAACTTTAAACCTTTTACAGTATTATCTCCCGTCGCTCGTCGTACTGCTTCTGCTTGGGTCAATCCCGACACCACTTCAACTCCTACTAGTACATATTGTTTTCCTTCAGAGATCCGAAATGGACCAATGTAGTCCACCTGCCAAGTGTCCCACAACCCTTTATTATCTCTTATGTGCAGAGGCGGGTCCTTAAGGGGGTTGTGCTCCCCTAATCGGGTGCGACATAAGCTGCACGCGGAAATAATAGTGTTACACAGCTCTCTGGTTACAGACCACCCTCTGCTAATTGCTTCCCTAAATAGATCTTTACTTCCTGAATGGCCTCGTTTTACATGTAACCATTCCAACAGGTGTTCCCATTTTTCCCCCTCACCTTCTACAGCCATTCCTGCTAAACGGGTTAATGAGTCCACCTGATTATTCAGAAGGTGAGCTGGGTGATTCCCAGCTTGGTGTGCGGCAACCCACCCTACTAGAAAGGGTTTCTGCTTGGCGATATTTAGGATTTCTTCCCATTTTTCTCGTTGCCACACTGGTACCCGATTGACCTCCCACTGATTCTGTTCCCAAAACGGGAGCCATTCGGTGCATCCCTTGAATACAGCATATGAGTCTGTGTAAATAAACACTGGTTCTTTAGTCTCAGCCTCTTTAACAATCACGCTCCACACAGCTACCAATTCTCCCACTTGAGCACTTCCCTCCCCTTCTGTTACGATTCGGTTCCCGGAATCAACATGCAGGGCTACCGCCCGGTATTTCCACGTCTTTCCCTCTCTCCTGGAGGACGCATCAGTGAACCACACGTTTTTCTGGTGGGGGTCAAATGGAGGGGCAGGTTTTATATAAGATGGGGGTGGTCCCTGATTTGATTGGTTGTCAGGAGGTTCTTGTATTTGGAGCATTTTAGGTGCTCCCTCCTCTATCTGGCGCGTATGGCAGTAATGATCTAATTGCGCATACCACTTTCTTATTGTTTCTCGTTGTGCAACCCCTGCAGGGGGTGGGGTTCCGGCCAGTACCGGCTTCAAAACCTTAAAGGGTCCTTGAAGAATGATTGGTTGTTGCCGTATGATTTTTTCAGCTTCTTGTAGGGCTAAACTCACCACAAAGAGGCCCTTCTCCCAAACTGAGTAACGCTTTTCTGCATCTTTGAAGCTGCGTGAGTAAAACCCAATGGGACGGGTTGGACCTTCCGGTCCACGCTGCCACATATGTATAGATAGTCCATGGATTGCAAAACCCCATTCAATATAAAGCGGGTCTGTTGGGTGTATGGGCCCCAAGGCCTGATATACCCCAGCCTCAGAGATTAACAACTTTAAGGCTTCTCCATGGATGGGGGTCCAGTCCCAGGTGGCCCTCTTGCGAGTTAAATCATAAAGGGGGCGGGCTATGATGGAGAAGTCTGGGATATGCTTTCTCCAAAATACCAATAAGCCTAGGACATGTTGCAGCTCCTTTTTATTTCCCGGCATCCGTACTTGTTCGAGGGTAGTTAAGGTTTCAGGAGGAATACACACTGTTCCTCCCTTCCACCAAATACCCAGGAACTTTACCTCGGAAGATGGGAGTTGTACCTTTTCCGCTGGAATCTGAAGCCCCAAATTTTCTAGGTGAGTAATTATCTTAGATTGGGTTTGTCCCACCGCCGTGGCATCGGAGCCGCCGATCAATACATCATCGATATATTGATATATTTTGACCCCCTCTGTGGGAGTGACTCGGGCAAGCTCTTGTGCCAGTGCGAAGTGTGCAATGGTCGGCGAATGGCGATATCCTTGGGGGAGGCGTGTGAAGGTGAATTGCACACCTTCCCATGTGAAGGCAAAGCGATCTCTGTCTGCTTCCTGTAAGGGGACCATAAAAAACATATCTTTCACGTCAATGGTTGCTAAAATTTGGTGGGCTTGCTCCTGTATAGTTGCGATTAATTCGGCCATGTTAGGCACTGCGGCTGTCAAGGGGCCTGTGTTGGCATTTAAACGCCGATAATCAATTGTCAGTCGCCATTTTCCATTGGGTTTACGGACTGGCCATACTGGGGAGTTATAAGGTGAGTGAGTGGGGATGATTATCCCTTGTTCTCGCAGCTCGGCTATCACAGGAGCTATTCCCTTCCTTGCTCCTAATGGTAGGGCATAGGGTTTTACATTAACAATTTTGGAGGGGGGGAGCGCGGGCGCCGATTGTAAAAGTCTTATGAGAGCTGTGGGGAGTCCAAATTTCCACTCCCTCCCTTTCGAGTCTACCCAGGCTCGCCCCTTCAATACATCAAGTCCCAAAATATTCGTAGGCAATACACCCAGTATCATCATAACCTCAACAGGGAATGTGTCCCCCGGCAACCAGCACTTGACTCGAGCTGTAGGCTGCGGTTTGGAGTTTCCAAACACATCCGTAACCCAGATTTGCTTTTTGTCGGTGACTATACCATTGCGGTTAGCAACATCCGCCTGAAGTGCTGACATCTGAGCACCTGTATCTACTAGGAACGTAACGGGGGTTTTAAAGGGACCAAGGGGAAATGTTATCAATAGGTCCCCTTTACTATTTTCTGTGAGCCTTCTTAAATGGACCCACTGGCCGTCCCCCGGCTCACTTACTGGGGACGGCGCGTCCAGTTTCCCACTTCCAGGTCAATCAAATCCTTTTCGGGGGCGGTAGGAGCCTTAGAGGCAGTCATTGCCCCATAGTCCAATTGGGGTTCTGCCCTTATATTCCCCCGAGTGGGCTGTTCAAATTTGGAAGGCATTTTCTTTTTGTCTTTCCAGGCTCGGATGAGTTTTTCTAAGGCCATAGTGGGCATACCATCCATTATGTCCCGGGGAATCCCCTTTTCGATTCCCTCGGCCCACAATAGGTTTCTCTTTGCCCCCAAGGTTCGTGCAGGGGGCAGGGGTCGATCCTCCTGCTGTTCCGCTCTCCGCACTGCAGTTTTCGATTTGGTGGCTCCCCCCGTGATTCCCATCCTCCTACCATAATTTATCAACTCTTGGGCTACTTCGCCCCAAGTCATGGGCCCTCCTCGGGCTCGTCTCCCTCCTCGTGGGGCTAGTGCGTCCCGCAAACGGTCTTGCAGTTGCACTGCATATAGTTTCAAGGAATCAGGTAAACCTCGGATTAGGGGGGTCATTCTGTCGGGGTTAGCAATTAATAACATTGGGGAAGGCTGTTGAGGGACTAAACGCCTATCATGCATTAATTGAAGACAAGCAGCCTTTTGCAGACTCTCGATCAAGTGGTTCGTGGTCGGGGTTTCAATACACACAGGATCTCCCCTTTCCAAGGGGTCTAGACCCCCTGCCCAATAGGCAGCTCGCTGAGTTAATGACCACGGCTCCCTGGGGTCATCGGTAGTTAGGAAAACCCCTGGCCCCCAGTACCCCTGGGCCTCATCTTCTGACAACAGGATTCGGTCACCACCAGTTAGCGATACCCTCCATACATACTCTGTTTCAGTTTCTTGAGCCAATCTAGTATATTTCTCTTGGATTTTTGACATTTCGGCCGCTGAGTACGGCACCGTTCGGGTGGTGATTTGCGGAGCTCCCCCACCTTGGCCGTCATCAGTGGTCTCAGTTTTAATCACCGGCCTCATCACCACTTCCCCATTCTCAGGGTAAAATATTTCTCGCTTGATTTCTAGCTCTTCACTTGGGTACAAGGGTCTTAGGCTTTCCTTTTCAGCCATCTGGGCCAAGCTTGTAAATCCTGGCACACTATCCGGAACAGAAACAAGATCTGTCCGGTCGGGAGATTTTTGTCCCCCTTCCTCTAATTCGGACCGCAAAATTTTTTCTCGGTCCAGTGCATCTGATAGGGCCGCATGGAGTCGCTGAGTAGTGTTACGTTCAGCCACTAGTAGACCCTGCAGGGTTTTTATTTGTTCTTGTAAAGATTCAACCATTTCATCATTGGTTCGCTTAACCAGGTGCCTCTCCTTCTGGGCTGCCACTAGTGCTGCTCCCAACACCGCACACACCGTGGCTTTCCCTTTTCCCGGTCGAGCCTTTTGTTCTTTCATGAGGGTTGTGATTTTGTCCGCTACAGCTTCTGGGTCGTGCCAACTACTATAGGCCCATGCCATCCCTGGTGGGGAAGGGCATGCCTTATATTCCTTTAACTTTTCAACCACAGGGAGGCAGTCAAGCGCTGGCATTTCCCGGGCAGCCATGGCTTGCCACTGCTCGTACCTCTCCCGGCTTATAGCTGAGAGGTCACTTCCCGGCTCTCCCCGCCCGCACTCACCGGGTGGAGAGTCGGTATCCCTTAGGACCTTCCAACACTGAGGGGATCCTGTCCGTGACGCCAATTAATATGTCACGCCCCACCTGCAGGAAGGGGAGAGTGACTAAGATCCGCAAATCCCCTCGGTGTGGATTAAGGTGAAATAGCACTCAAGGTCCAAAAAACAAACTCCAACTTTAATGGCACAAACACTTCTATAAGCATCAACCCTCTATGTCTTAATATATAACACAAGCTAAGCGGCTTTGTGGTGAGTTGAGGTAGGCCTTGTATTACTTAACAACATCAAGAACAGAGAGCAAGAAGGAGAAGGAAAAAGAGAAAGAGAGAGAGAGCTGAGCAGCAGGAAAGTAGAGAGAGAGGGACAAAGAGATCACCAGTCCTGGATCCAGCGTCGGACCTGCCAACGGGGGGGTCGGTGCGGAGAGAGAGTGCCCCCGGGGGCTCACGTGCGCCCCTATTTATTGGCTCCAGCCCAAGGTTTCTAGAGTCTTCTCTCACCCCAGCTCCAGGAGTGGTTGAGACATTAGTCAGTCAAGGAGAGTGACACCAGGCCCCTCCCCATGGCTGGCTTCTGGAGCTTTCCCTGGGGCATTGTCTGTGCTTACAGCACAGACACGCGGGCCTCGTCCCTTACAATCATATACTTAAAGCATATTCTGTTTGGACTCGGTGTTTTCTGAAAACATCCTTATTCTGCAATTAGTTCTGGAGAAAATTTTAATCCCAGTTACGTTTTTGTGGAAGACCTGTGAAGATGAAAAAACTTCAGACAGGATACTGCAGGAGACTGAAGGAAGGTGCCCTGACTCAGGACTTTTTTCCATTTTTTGTTTGCATTTAATCCATGTTCTCTGTTGTGATTTATAGCAACATAATATTTGGATGAGTAAATCTCTACTCTTGTCCAGGGCAATGCAACAAATTAATTATATTGAAACATTTTATTAAATCACTTCAAATAATTTAAATATTTTTATTATCACTTTTTTGCTGCCCAGACAAAAAGATTGGGTATTAAAAAACATTATTCCTTTACAAATTCCCATTTTTTGCTTAGATATGATGTTTTAAGAGTCTAGATTTAGACTGAGTATGGCTAGAAACATTGACTTCTTAATACATTATTGGGCACTAGATTGTTCCTGTTATCTGAAAAACCACATTCCTCATTTACCTCCTATTGTCTGTTAATATATGATAGTCTAAATCTTTTTTCACTGGGGTTCTTCACTTCTTCATTTTCTTTAAAACATCAGTTACTAAAGTCAGAACAATGACCTTAAGCATTAAGTTTAAATTCTGTTTCAGTTGTAAGTATGCAGTGATGATCACTGATGTTTAGTAACTCAGTTGTAGTTACTCTTGCACATGATCCTATTCTGTAGTCAGCTTTATGAAAGGCTTTGTTAGACACATTCTTTTCCTAGGAAGCTAAAATTAGTTCCTTTTCTTATATCAAATCTATAGTCTGTGATTTCAGTCCCCTTCTGCCCTCTAAAATTTGCCCAAATGATTCAGGAGTCCATCCAAGCTTGCAAGCCACAACAGAAGTTAAACAACTCTTATACTCATGACCTAGAAAATTATTGGTTTTTCTTACTTTCAGAACACTTATCATAACAACATGGCAGTGTTTCATATCTCTGATTCTTGAAGAGATGGAGACATTTTCAAATCTCTTGTATGGTATTACCCCTGTAACACAGAGACCCCAGCAGGTATTGGTGCATGGGGTTATTCCTCCTCAGGTGCAGCACTTTGCACTTCCCCTTGTTGAACTTCATGAGGTTCCTGTCAGCCCATTTCTTCAGCCTGTCAAGGTCCCCCTGGATGGCAGCATGACCCTTTGGTGTATCAGCCACTTCTCCCAGTTTTGTGTCATCAGCAAACTTGCTGGAGGGTACACCCTGCACCATCATCCAGATCATTAATGAAGATGTTGAACAAGATTGGACCCAGTATTGACCCCTGGGGTACACCGCTAGTTACTGGTCTCCAAGTTACTGGTCTCCAACTAGACTTTGTTCCACCGATCACCACTCTTTCGGCCCCACCATTCAGCTAGTTTTCAAACAACCTCACTGTCTGCTCATCCAGGCCATGCTTCAACAGCTTCTCTATGAGGATGTTAATGGGAGACAGTGTTGAAATGAAATGAAATATGTAGCTTCAACCTTGACCAAGCAGCTTATCATCTTCTACTTTGATAACCAAACAAGGGATTTTTAGAGTGAACATGACTTTCTAGCCCAATAGCTTGGTCACTCAGCTGGGTGATGGAAAACTTGCAATCTGATTCTTGCTCTCAGGAGCATTTGCGTATTGACATTAAACAGACATTGGATAAATGACTTCAGAACAGTTTCAAGTTTGCTAGGTAAAGCAAAGCAAATCTTATTCAAGTTTGGTGGTCTATTCATGCTCTATCAAATTAATGACAAATTCCTATTTTAACTTGAAGAAATTAAATCTTTTCGTAGAAACACATAACTGTAACAGACTGCTGGAGTCACTTAGTTCTGACCCACATCATGTCAGGCAAAACCAACATATACTCTGCTTTATAATATGACCAAGTATTTGTAACTCCAGAACTCATTCAGGCATATAATAAAACCTCTTGCAATATACTGTAGTAGTATGTTTACATTCAGAGAAATGACCCTTGGTATGTAACAAATAACTGTAAACATTTGAGCAAGATGTAACACCTGAAACATATTTAGCAGCTTTATGAATGGAACTCTGATCATAGCTGGCATTTCTTGAGATTTCAGTAATTAAAAATAATAGTGTATTCAAAAATTTGCGTAAATTTCAGGAAGGCAGAAACCTGCATGTCAAGTATGAGAATTTGGAACCACTCAGAACCCTACCGAATTAATTTGCTAAATATTAGAAAATAACTAGATAACATCAAGTGAATTCTATATTTCCTAATGAAATTAAATATATGGGTTTATCCTTTTAAAGTATTTTCCACGTGAATATGTGCCTGCCATAAATAGGAGTTGGAGGGGTGGCAGGTTAGGCACCTTTAAATTTCCACTGGCAATTATAAAGTTCTTCAGTACTGCACAACCTATACAGATTTGATAACCTCTGTTTCTACCAAACAACAATGGAGGGGGCAAAATTTCCTGAGAGAACTAAAACATCTCTTCACTATTTTATGTACATTCATATTTCCATTAGATTGAGTAATAAATAGAAAAAAGAAGAAAAAAGCAGCAACAACAACAAAATGAATAGGCAGAGTCTGATTATTTTGGATCCATCAAAATATATTAAAATGTGGTTAGAAAAAGATGTTATAAATACCACAGAGGGGTATGTTCTCTTATAAAAAAAAAAAAAAAAAAAATTGCAGACAATTGTTTTCAAAACACAGCTAAAATGGATTAATAGAATAGAACCTTTCTAACAAGATAAAGTGCCAAAGACAGGGATACACAAAAAGGCAGCATGCTGGGTTCCTTTTACTGTTTGATCTGATCAGTTTTTGACTTTTCAGGTATTTACACTTCATATCCCTTTTATTTTTACATCATGGTTATACATTATTGAAAGAACCACTAACTAAGCCAGATTTTGGAACAGGACACACTAAACAACAGGGAAAGAACCAGCAGAATTAGTGTGGATTCCCAGAATAATGGGCCCCCAAACAAAAAGAACTGGTCATGAACAAATGAAAAATGCTTCATCCAGCCACCTCCACTCTGCTTGTTTTACTTCAGACTGGGTAGATTAGGAGCGTCCACATGGACAGCGACTGCATCTTAGCGGGTATAGTACAGCCAAAGGTAGTAACTTCTTCAGTTAACCAGATCACTTCTGTCATTGGCCTGTGCCATTTTTAGATGTGATTCTTCTCATCAAGTTTCGCAGACATGGGTGATTCTGCTGTCCCTGTGTTTTCTGTAAGTTAAAACTGCTGGGCTACAAGAAAGAACATGGAAGCGATGGGAGAGGTCGTATTTAAATAAGCTGTTAAACGAAAATGTAGAAATGAAAGAGACAGTTCCTTATTAATATTTTTTATTTTTAAAAAACTTCTAAAAATCAACAGGTTTACAAAAATCTGGAAAAGTAGAACATGTACCACCTTATGCAGATATTTGAAACAGGATTTGTCTCAGACAACTTTAGATGTGTATTTCTGAATTAATCAACTTAGTGGCTCTTGAAAGTCAAAGAAAATAAATAAATTCTTCATATTACTTTAATTTATATATCAAAATAGATCAGGAGAATTATGCAATAAATTGTTATCTCAGTGACTATAGTATGACCAGCTGAGATGCCAGTGTCAAAGCTTTATACATCTAAAATTAAACATATGAAATGTCATGAACCATGCAACTGTACACCTCCCTTAGTTTAAGCAGGTGGGCCTAAAAGCCATTTGCTCCTAAATTTTTTTTAACAGCGGTCTCTGTTTTGTTGAAAAAGAAAAAAAATCCTATAAATTCTCAAGCTGCTGATATTACATGCCAACATGTCCACAAAGACTCCCAGTGAATATGACCCCTTGTCTCAAGCTTGGGCTGTAAAGTCTTTAGGACAAGGCTCTTCTGTGCACCATGCTTAACATGGGACAGAACATTTTGTGCTCTTATGCTTTCTGATAATATTGTAATACCTGGATACATAATAGGGGAAAAAAAAAAATCAGTGAGGGGGGAAACTTATAATTTTAACATTCAAGGAAGGCAAGACAGAGATGGCCTGCAATGAAAGAAGCATGAACATGAGCATGGGACCTACTTTTGAAAACACTGCATGCCAAGTAAATAGTTTTCTTACCACTTTTCTAGCTATTGATGTTTGAGCCCTCCCCATTCAAAGGACTGCATGTAGTTCAACTCTCTGCCATACACCCATGGTCCTCATAGTGCTCAAGAGTAAGGCTTTTCTAATCAAGCAAAATCGCACCATATACCAGACTTTTTGTTCTCTTGGGCCTCCCTCTGCAGTAACAGCACAAAAAAGCAGTCTAACTGAGTGGATGATAGAACAGCTGCATGTGACTCCAGCTCGCTGAAAGAGGTGGGGGGAGGAGTACAAAAAATGAAATGTTTTTCAGCACTGGCTTTAATCTGTGAAGTTTAATATCTGCCTGTGAGAAAAACTTCCAGAACAGGACTTTGATACTCTGTACCATGTATACGTAAGCACTTGTTAGATGAAAGTATACAGGGAAATTAAGCGTCAGTTAACAAATAAAAATGGGAAGCAGATGTTCATCCTTTCAGAATGCTCCGCAAAGCAGGAAGCACACGCTTGTGAAGGAAGGTGCCCTGGTTTCAGCTGGGATAGAGTTAATTTTCTTCCTAGTAGCTGGTACAGTGCTGTGTTTTGGATTTAGGATGAGAACAATGTTGATAACACACCGATGTTTTAGTTGTCGCTAAGTAGTGCTTACACTAGTCAAGGACTTTTCAGCTTCTCATGCCCTGCCAGAGGGAAGCTGGGAGGGGGCACAGCCAGGACAGCTGACCCAAACTGGCCAAAAGGCTATTCCATACCATGTGACATCATGCTCAGTACATAAACTGGGGGGAGCTGGCTGGGGGGCAGTGACTGCTGCTCGGGAACTGGTTGGGCATTGGTCAGCGGGTGGTGAGCAATTGCATTGTGCTTCACTTATTTTGTATATTCTTTTATCATTATTATTGTTTTTCCTTCCTTTTCTGTCCTATTAAACTGTCTTCACCTCAACCCACAACTTTTACTTTTTTTTTTCCCCAATTCTCTCCCCCATCCCACTGCGGGGTGGGGAGTGAGCAAACAGCTGTATGGTGTTTAGCTGCCTGCTGGGTTAAACCACAACAGAAGGTTACTTTTAAGCATTGAGATTACGACTACTGCAAGAGAGTTTCGTTAAACTTCTGAAAGCAACAGCAAAGGAAGACAACCACTACTTAGAAGCCTCATAAGGATATGTGATATACAGGATAGAAAGTGGGATTTTTTATCTTGACAAAGGTAGATGTTTGAAAAAGGCAGATTAATTTTCAGATATATAGCTGGATTTCTGAGAAAGTATCCTGCCGAGATCCAGTATAAAAAAATCTAATCAAAGGAAATCATTTGAATGTATCAAAAAAGACTGGTCACATAAAGAGGTGGTTGCTGAATTATTTTTACTGGGGGAAGCTGACACGACTGTGCAGTGAAAGTAATGAAATATGAGAATCATGAGAGAGAACCCCCAGTAGAGAAATAAGAGTCTTTACTGTTTGCTTAAAGACACCAACCTGTACTACAAAGCTTTAAATCTTCCCTGAAGTTTTTCAAACACCTAGGGTATTTAGCTGTAGGAGTTTGGTTAGCACCAATCCATAGCTAAAAAGTGTATATTGCAAAGCTGTTACATATTTAATTAGTTTGCTGTGCAATTCCTCTAATAGAACTGAGGGAAAGGTTCATTTTATTGAACTTCAGTCAAGCTTGTAGAGAAGTGACTTTGGGAGATTAAATTAGTCATCTATGCTTTCTCTGAAGTAAATGGACAGAGATAGACACCTCCAGCAGGCAATTCATTCTAGCCTAAGTTAGCTGTCTAAGACTGTTTGGATGAATCACCTTCTGATGGTGTCTATCTCTCTTTATCTATTTCAGAAGGCATCTAGTTAGCTTCAGCTGGCTATTAAATTTTCAAATCACTCTTTTTAAGCACAATAAACCTTACCAATATTTATATACAGCTGCTTTGAACTGAATAAGCATATATATTTGATCTGATTTTTAGAGTTGTTAAATGTATTATTGACCCAGAACTGAAAAACATCTATCTGATTCTGGAGGAATATTCAAAGTTCTCATTAAAAACAAAGGGACCCAGAAGCTCACAACCAAAAAAAAAAAGAAAAAAAATTGGACTTAGTTTTAATTTACTCACTTTTGTAACAAGGTAAATCCTTACAGCTCTGATGTACTTCTGTCTAGGACCCCTGGTCAGAGCTCTTTCCAGTCAAACCTGGTTCATAAGACTTAAACTTCATGAACTTTCCCATTGCTATGGAGTATCTACAACTGTATCTGATCAGGACAGCAGTTCCTCTTACATTGCCATGATGTACAGCTTTCCATAGAAAAGACGACTGGAAAACTGCAAGCAACATGCACTATGCAAGCATTTATATAAAATTTAAACTTAGAGCAGTAGGAAGAACTGAGTCTCACAACACTGGGAAAGAAGATGAAAGAAGAAAGAAGAAATAAAAAGCCCTCTGCAAGCAACCAAAAAAAAAAATTGTTTTAATGGAGTGGATGAGAAGTAATAAAGACTGTATGTCCATATTAATTTGTATGTAATACTGTCCTCTTTCCACTATCAACAATAAAAATTCCATTGCATGGGAAAATGACACAGTCCTCCTTAATAATTGCCTAATGTTGTTGGAAATATAAGAAAAGAAAAATACTTGCACAGAGCAACATCTGGGATATAAACACCATACAGGAGAGGGAGTATTACTGTATTTCTTACAATGACTCTTTAAGTCAGAAAATTACAGTTGTTGTTTCAAATTTTAAAACAAATTATGTTCTTTTGTAGTGGGGAAATTAATCAGTTCAGAAAAGCTAAATTGGTGTATCTGAGGAAACGCTTTGTCTGGACCAGTCTGTGGTGCTGTCAGCTGAAATGTATCTGTGGCAGTCGGAATTTCTGTTTTTTACACATTCACCTTTCCTATGATACTGTATATTATTGATTTTTTTAAATTGTATGCATAAATCTTCATCCCAATCTCTGTATGCTAGTTCACTAGCAGGTACAAAGACTTTGATTTTCCAGATACTGGTACTCCTGTTAGAATGTGAATTCCTTTCCATAAACATTGAGCTATTCATCAACAGTGCTTAGAAACTTTTCAAAAGCAGATATTTCAGTTAGAGGAATTCCCCTCTTTAACACTGTCTTCAGACAGTAGAACAGAAAACGGCCTTAAATCCTACTTTCCTCTTTTGAAGCTACACTACCTTTGATGTTACACTGAAAGATAAGAGAAAGGGATGGGACCTCCACAATATAAAATTGTGTGAGGTTGCATGGGTGCGCAGGAAAATAGGCTAGGAGAGAAAACTGACTGGAAGACTGTGGATAGTATACGCAGTTGTTGCTGATTTGAGGTGCTAGTTATTAGGCATGCTGACATGGATCCCAACTCAAACCTGTGTGTGACCCATGTGATCCCTGCCGGCCCAAGACTCAAACTTAACCAAATGTGCCCTTACAGAGATACACTAAATGCAACCCTTTCCAAAATCTGACCACAGCTCTCACTCCAGCCCATTCAGACCCTGGATGCTTCAGATCTAAACCTCACAGGAAGGGGGGGAGGGAGGGGGAAGAGATGTTCCCAGATGCCAACCTGACCTTGGCCAAGCAGCACCTTAGGTTATGTCTAACATGTACTAAATCAAAGAAGGGAAAATGTTATTTGGCCCCGAAGCCAAGTGGCATTGACTGGCTTAAATCCATGCTTCTGGGCTACTGAATTTCATAATATGTTTTGGAAATACACCCATGCAGAACCCCTGAGTGAGGATTTTTCTGATTATTCCCGGGGTCTTGGAAATAAGTATATGGCAACTCAGGCTGAGTGCAAAGAGTGGTGTGTAGGAGACAGTTACAAAATTATTTACAAGGTAATAGCCATTTTTTTCTGTTATGCAACATATGACACCTAAATATTCCCATCTTGTTAGTGTTATCTTGAAAATTAATAACATGTACTGTTCTTGCTTTGTATGATAACTTTTGCTTAAACTTCCTTTGCATTACGTATTTGCGTGCACAAATACACAGATTCATACACACATGTATACCACAGAATTTCCCATTGAGATCCCTCCCACCTAGTACATGGATGATAGGGACAAAGCCAAACCCCTGTATCCCTCCCATACTTAAACTTAACACATGCATTGGTCCCCAGAGGCCGGAATCCAAACCTTAATTGTAATCTCATCTGTCCTTCTCAGATTTAGATCTATTGCCATCCAGCTACTTCTGCTATCCCTTACCATGCTCTGATAATCCACAGTGGACTCATTTCCAGCTATAACTTGTCAGATCCTCCTAAAAAGTAAGTCTCCAGTCCTAACCAACTCCAAACACAGCCACACAGCTTATTTATCAGAATTTGCTAGCTAAAATTTAACTTTTAGTACGGTCTTGGTCTTTGCCTTCTTCCTAGCTCAGCAGTCATAGCCATAACATGGTGACCTCTATTAACCCCTGTCCTAAACCAGCCACCCAGTCCTAAACTTACACCAATCTTAAACATATTCTAGTATTGGTATTGAAACATTCACTCGGCAGAAGTTTTCAAAGAAATTAAAAATTTTATTCATATATTTTTCAGAAAATGAAGGATGCCAATTTATAGTCGCAAATCATCACAAATCTTTAATAAAAGTACAATTGGTTTACTTCATAAGGGATCCATTTTTTCAGAGGACATATATTGCTTCAACCAAATACTGCTTCATATTGACATATAATTTAATGGGCAGTGTACAGGGTGCAGCAATCTGATTGGTATAATAACACTGTGAAGGCCTTTAAGAGAAGTGGTCTTTCCACAAATGATTTGAGGAAACCTGGGAAAATATTTAACAAAAGCAGAACTGATGCTAGTGGAAGTAATATCTACACCTTAGTTTACAAATAAAATTAATTTTATCTCTTCCCAACTGATTTTGTTACCCAGCTAAGTTAGATCAAACTGCTTATCTTGACAAAGATTGATTACCAATTAAATATCACATAAGCTAATAAAACAATACCTTGAAGTTTATCCAGATGGCTTTATTAAAAACAATAATCTCTGACATAAACACTACTTGGAAGGATTACATTGCTGAAATGTTTCACAAGCTACAGGAAGTTTTAATGATAACTTGACAAAGCAGGAAAACTCAGTAGATATGTAGTGAAACTTAAGGTGACCTTGTAAATAGCCTATATAAAACATTTTATAAAACTGTTGTTTCCTGCCATTCTACTTTTTCCACCATTTGATGTCAGGTTACATCCAGTGAAATGAAACTATATGAACAGCCATCCTTCAAATATTAAGTTCCATCATTTTTCCTGCCTCCCAGGGCATGAAATAGCTACCCACCACCTGCTGTTCACAGGTTGGTTTGTCAGGTTGCAAGTCAGAATTGATATGCACTGACTTTTATAGCACCCCAAAGTATATTATATCTCTGTAGTGCTTAGGATAGCCACTGCTGCCCTGTGTTGGTCTGCAAGCATCCCTAGAACTAAATTAAAGCAAAAATAATTCTAGACTAGACTGTCTGTGTTTGAATTTTACCATATGTCATGCAAGGACTTTGAATGAAAATAGTATATTTGGGGCAAGTTACAGAACAGCCAAGAGCAAATTCATTAAGCATCTGCAGCCGAAATTAATTTGGGTTCATTGATTCAATGTTTTTCATGAAATAATTTTATGTGGCTATTCAGATTTACAAACACTTCTGTTTTCCAAACTGATGACAGCTAGAAAGGACAAGAACTTATTCAAGGAGCTTTCTCTTAGCCAACATCCTCCAGGTGCACCCTATATATGCACTTATTCAGGTGTGTTTCCCTTTTTTTATTATTTATAAACAATTGAAATAGCAATAGTATTTGTTTACTTAATTGTTTTGAACACATGAGCTGAAAGTAAGTACAAAATGAATGAGAAGATTCAACCCAGATAAGCAATGGGAAAGTTTTCAGGCTGTGTTTTTCTCATCACTGTTCACTTGATGGAAAGAAACTAAATTCCTTGACCTTGGGTTAGCTATCATAAAATGTAATCAAAATTCTTTAAGCTTAGAGTAAAATGTTCTAAATAAGTTAGCAAGCTAAGTTTACTCCATTTCTATGATGTATCATGTCCTGAAACAGGTCATATTCCCCAAGAAATGAATGAAAAGAAAAACTTTTTTCTTGTAGAAAAAATACAGGTTAAGAGCTAGTGGCAAACTAATCATAAGACATTCTGCTATTTCTTAGAAACACTAAACAAAACCTAACGGGTTCTACAAGGAAGGATTTAGCTAAAAATCAGGCAGATTTACGGAAACTGCAAAATAAAAAAAAGCCCTAAAATGTATTTCTATTTTAAGAAATCCCCAATGTCGATATGGCTTGTATTGTTAGTAAATATATTTTTAATGACATACTTAGCCCACTACTGCTAGCAGCTACCAGTCCAGCGATGGTGGCCACCCCCAGAAGCTGGCACTCTGGCTGTTTGTGCTCTTTACATTACTACTTCTGCTGACTTTTTTTATCCTTCTTACAACTCTTCCTTTATTGACATGACTATCAAAAGAGTCCTGTAAGCATTGATTTCTCTAGGAAAGCAGAGAAATCTGGTAGATTACTCAGACTTGCAATAACATACACCGAAGGTATTACATGCTGTAGTTGGGGAAACACAGCAGGGAAACTTGACAGCATACCTCCATCCTTTTCATTTAAAAACCCCCAAACCACCACAACAACAACAAACTCCAAAACCACCAAACAAACAAACAAAAAACAACAGCAAATGGCTATTCTCAATTGGCAACACAGATTTATACCAGCTAGCCCAGAACATAATGCAAAGTAAAGACCATATACTCTTGACTGTCAACTTTTTTCAAAAGTGGTTTAGAAGATTCACCCATGTGATTTTATAGCTGCACAAACTAAGCAGCAAAGAAAGAACTATCTATAGTTTGATTAGAAGCTAATAAAAATGAAATTAAGATGAAGAAATGTTTAGCAGTGCAAATTAGAGATTTCCTTTACTAAATAACACAAAACCTTAGCTGGTCACACAACAGAAGTGATTGTGGCCGGATAGAATGAATTTTTACATGGTGTCCTTGCATTCTATTTGTATCCATTGTTTAAAAAGGTTCTCAAATGTTCAAAAAAATAGTTCCTCCATTACAGGAGGACATACTCCAAAAGCACTTTTAAAATTGGTAGTACACCCATGAGATCTATGGGAATGAGTGTTATTCTGCACAGTTTAAATAACAAATTTTGTATCAGTTCATATTTCTGAAATATAGCTGATGTGAGAAATAAATTTGCATAATCCACAGTAAATGGGTATATTTTTTACCAAACATAGTTTTTTGTGAACCTCATTGGGCAATATTTCTTTCTTTTCCATGAAAATAAAAATGCTTTTCTCCTGTCAATTTCGATATCCTGAATTGTGCTTCTTTTCCCCTGCACATCCAAATTGTTCATAAATACCTTTAAAATTTATTATCGTTTTATTGATTTAACTATTGATCTAAAAACAAAAACAAAGAAACAAATAAAAACCCAACAAAAAAAAAAAATGCCAGTGATGCAATAAGAGCAACTGTTTTCTCAGGCTGAAACTGATTGAAAGCATCCCCTATATAAAAATGAAATGCATTTCTGTGGATGCACTGATGCTTCGCCATCTGTCCAACATCTCAGATTTACTCTCCCAGATAACTTCATATTTCACCCTGCAGTCCCTAAAGAAACATCACTTTAAACAGGGCCACATGGAAAAATGCACTTCAATAACATCTGAAGGTCTTGCATTTAGCTGCAAGGGCTTCTAATCTAAATGAATGATGTGCCTATAGAGTAAGCTCCATTTAGAGTTATGGAAATAGAGAGGAGCAAATGTAAGAGAAAGAATGCTAAAAAAAAAGAGAGTCAGAAGAAAAAAGAAGGAGAAAAAAAGACTAGAAAGAAAAGGGGGGCTGGAAAAGGGGAATAAAAGAGAAGGGAAAAAAATAACAGCAACTCCAGAATGATGGCAGTAAAAGACACAGGGATTTACAGATAAAGCCAGAAGATGCTGGCAGCCATCTATCAGTCTGCCTTGATGAAACAGGTATTGGAAATTAACTCAGGAACCCTATGAATTACATTCAATCCATGCTCTGGGCTAAGCACTTGTCAATTTTAGCTGCTATTGCAACCTATTACTTACAGACTACATGTCTGGCAAGCTAATGACACTGGAGAGTGTTAAAGAATAGCAGCATAAACTGTATACAGCGATGCTTGTCACAGTCTGAGCATATCTTCCCATAGTCCAGTGTGAAAACTGAAAGCCCAAACTCTTAGTTCCTCAGTGAGCACTTAACCTCACATCACATTATTTCACCTAGGAGAAAAGTACATACCTGTAGAATTAATCAGTGATCTGCCTGTCCACAGAAAGCTTTTACCAAGGTTTTCTGAGCATTGTGAAAAAGTGCTTTGATTAATCTTTTCTTGAACCTTCTTTCCCCTCCCCATAGGATAATCTGCTCTGAAGCAGAGCTCTTGAAACTGACAATTTTTTGGAGGATGCTGATAAAAGAGTAGACAAATATGCTGTCCCTATAAAACTTCAGCCTCTCATATGTACTTCTTTGTTGTGGATTGGGACTTCCCACCTGACTAATGCTTGATTACTTAGCTTTCAAAACAACCTTCCAGGGAAGGTTAATTTAATTTTATATCTACAAATACGTACATTAATAGTTGTGCGCTGAAATACTAGAAATACATTTTATTAGAAAGGCACTCACCCAATATACTGGAACTTCTTTATTGTATTTTTCAGCTGATAAGCTTGTCTAACAGTGAAATATTTTAATAAGCAAGTACATTCAGAGTAAATGTCAGACAGTGTGATCGTGTGACTAACAGCTGCTGCTGCTGTTGGCGGAGAGGGGGGAGAGAGAGAGACAGAGAGAGAGAGAAGTACAAGTACCAAAAAACCAGCAAAGGCCAAATTAGAACAAATGTTTGTCAAGTAAAAAGGGCAGGTTTTTGTCTGATGGAAGAGATTTAATTAGAAAAGTCACAGAAAGAAGCTGCCTCAAAAGTACCAGATCCATTTTCTTCAGATAAGCTAATGAACCTCATTGAACTTTGCAAAGAATTGCTGAACCAATAATGCAAGGGAAAAAAAATCCAGAAAATCTGCTGCAACATCCCTTAGAAATGAACTAACCAATTATCAACGTGACTCTCCATCCCAGGAAAAGGAGTAATATGACACATTTACTTACTGATTTTTCTTCCATTTGAGTGAGCAATGGACAAATAAATGGTTACAGAAAGAAATTATTTTTGTACATTGTTTCTCTTTTACAGCAGACTATAAGTTCAAAATTTAAATCACATGTTGTATGTGTTAAGTGACCTACATGGTACATTACCTACCCAGTTTGTTGTCTAATTCTATCAAGGTTTTTTTTCCCCTAACAGCAACCATAACAAAAACCTATTAAGGAACATAATATTTTGCATTAGACAAGGGCATCTTGAATGTATTAAAGAACACAGTAAACAAAATTCTTTTAACAATGACAACGCAATAAAAAAAAATCCCAGCCCAAAGGAAGATGATTATGTAGAAATTCAGGGTAACTCAAAAATTCTCTTAAAAAAAAATAGTCCTTTAAATGCTTTTGGATTGTTTTATGCTTCACTGCTATTCTTCATGTGCTTCTCTCCTTGTTGTTTAGCCTTTCACAGTGTATCCATGTTTGGCACAAAGCTGCAGGCCTGGAATTCAAGTATACAGCATGTATGGAATACAATCATAAAGCATCTATACTCCCATACCACCAGTTAACCAAAAATATCTTTTTATCATAGGACAGACAACTACAAGAAAGATGTATTAAAAACAATCAGACAATAAAAAAACATTAATGTAAGTTAGGATTTAAAGAAACATTGAAATTCCATATCATATGGATTTTCAAAACAGAAAAAACAGGCCTTTAAGAGGAACTTCAGTGCTTGAGATCCAAATTTTCTTTCAGTACATCTTTGCTCTAAAGTTTTGGAATTGAGCCTTTGTGTATGGGGTTCTCAAAAGGCTCACTGAAGTCTATGGAATTTTCCTGTTTGTGTATGGGATGTCATTTTCAAAGGACAGCAAACTAAGGGTAAAGCTAGGATTTTCAAAGTTTTGGAATACATAATAAATCAAACACTTGTCTGTAACAAGAGATACCTTATTTAGCTAACAAAAAGCATTCAATGTACTTGGTGGAGAGCCTCCCACTCTGAGAGAGTAAGGAGGAGAATAGATTGACTTCATACTTTCCCCCTTTTATAATAAAGCATGTAACATTTTATAAAAAGATTCTTTTAATAAATGTGGTTTCAAATACTCAAAAAAAAATTGACTCAGCAAATGTACACTTCTTTAAGAGCATGTGCTTATTTTTATGAAGGTTAAGAAGATTGCTGGTGTTTGTAGTAGTACGTAAAAAAGAAGTACAGGTAAACTTCTCACCTTCCCCATTACTGCCTTTTTTTCCCAGTCATCTCAAGTATCTATATATGCATAATATATTAAAGACATAGTGCTTTAACTTGGGTTGGGAGTGGGAATATATCTTTTGGGCATTCCTACAGTTGCACCTTTTTTCCCCTTGAGTGAGTGGATGAGGTAGGAAAAGGAAGAAGACTTTTTTTTTTACTCTTTCCCACTCTGAAACCATACTACAGAGATAGTTACGTTCATTAGGCAAAAAGGAAAGGAGAGGAGTAATAGCATTCTCCCAAACATCCTTCTAACACACAAGCCAGTTGCCAAAAGATTGCACCTCTTGCTACATCTGAAACTATGTATGTACATAAATATTCTTCAAAGCAGATTTTGTGTAGAAGTAGTTGAACTTCCTGCATGCTATATTTTTTAATATCGAAATACCACTTTTCGGCAGGCATACACACCTGTAAAAGTTCTGGTTGTATCCAGAGAGGCTGAATATACAACAGTGGATATTTCTGGCAATGAGATATGTCATCTTACCACATTTGTAAAAGAGTTTTTAAGGTTAAAAGACATGCCTGATCCCTGAAGACAATGAAACTCAAACAGAATACATGAATAGTCCATGGATATGGAAATATGGGTATGGAAAAAAGTGGCTGGAATAACGGTAGCATTATACAAACTACTCCCACAGTGTCATAAAGTCTTGACAACAATATGTCAGGTTGATGGGGGTCACAGCAGCAGAAAGATGAAGCAATACCGGTGCTAAAATCTAAAATACTTTCTACTGCTTGAATAAGTCTTTTTTTTAATTAAGAATGATGCTGCTCTGTGCCAATCCAAAATGCCATTGTTCAGAATTCAAGATGTTGGCAAAGGTGATAATATGCTGTTGCTATGTCAAGTCTACTTGAACATTGATTTTGCCTGCAAATAGAAAACTACAGACAAGTCACCTCTCCTGAATGCTGACTTTTTGAGGTTTGGGCCTCTCTGTGGGAACACAAGTGAGTACACTTCTAAAACACATATTATTTTCTCTCCATTATCATTATTTACAGTTATTAATTACTGCTCTGTCCAGACCAGGATGGATAGGAATACACAATGTGTTCTGGCATTAATATTTCTCAGAGCTTCTTGATCCTCAGTACATACAAGGTGTCCAAACACTGGTAAGGATAAGAAAGCCATTTGTATAGGCTAGACTGGTTTAGGACTTTGTGGTTTTCTGGGTCACTATTCATTTAGGTCATGCCTTCTGGTAAAGAATAGTTTCTACTGCATTGTCCAGACACTGCTTAGCCTGTTGACTGTGTAGAATAACAGTTATACCTAGTGATGGCTTTTCAGCTGTGATGGTAGTGGAAAAGATTATTTATTCCTGCTATGGCAATGAGGTAAGAACTCCCAATGCTGTTACCTCATTTCAGTACACAGATGCCTAATAAAACCATTGCTGACCTACTGCATTAAAAAAGGAGGCAGGGGTCTAGTGCAGTGTTGCACCATAGGAGTAACAACCACCTGGTCTTACAGATTCCTGTAGTTTTGCTTTCTGCAGGAAACTAAGAAATCATTAAGCTTTGCAAACCTTTTTTTATTTTTATTTTTTTTTTGGTTTTGCACAGAAAGAAGGTAAATAACAGTCTTTGGCTGGACGAAGTGATAATCTGATTAAGTGTTATCTCTAGTGTTCTGTGCTGTAAGTCAAGACCATTCCTACATTCTTGTATGCATGATACCAGACATGAATCGTTTTCCACAGAGACAGCATTTGGAGGATGTGTTATCTGTAGGCAGACTGCAGTGTCTGATAATGAGTCTGGGGGAGTCATTGCCATATTGGGCAGCTAGCTGATGAGTTCCTCTAGAAACCCTGATAAAACCCTTTCTGAAAAATGTCCATATGCATGTAAATAATGTTTAATATTCCACCCCAATGAAACTCAGCTCAAAACATTGAAATTAATGGGAATATTAATTACTCTGTTGGGAGCTGACTCATGCATTGCAATGTTAACTAGTTTAGATTTTTCCTGTATTTCTTGTTTTTGCTATGTAGTATTATTGTCCATGTGGTACCGTGGTCAACATTAAAAAGCTGACATTCATTGTGTCTTGCTGTACTACTGAACACAGACACCATAATGTTTTCTATTAAAAAAAAATAAAGAGGCAACACCATGATACTTCAGACTCCCATGTGATAAAAAAAGAAATAAAAGGGGGCGGGGGGGGGGGGGGGTTTGCCATGTAGAAAACCCTTTTCAGGTCTCATCTCTGCCTTAACCACCTGGATGTGGTAAACCTGTGCACCTGGATGTGACAGAACTAAGGTGCACTCCAGCTCCCCTTGCAGCCTAGTTTCGGTGAGGAGGGAAGCTGGCTACACAGACTTGAAGGATGTTCCACTATGCCCAGGTTAGGTCCTTCATCTGGACAACTGAAAGACCATGAGTGCAGAGCTAACCATTGTTTTACAGGCTATATACAGGTTGTACATGCCAGCTTCAAAGACAGATAAATGATATCTTTATATATATTGCAAAAAAAAGTTAATTAAATGTAAAACACTGAGTCATATTTACCCTGAAGACAACATAAAAGTTACTTGGATATAAACAGGATTTGGAATTGTACAATTGGTTCAAGATTACCCTTTTTAAAGTTTGCTTTTAATGTATATTTATGCTAATAGAGCTAGACTGCAGTTTTGACGTATTTTCAGTGTCAGAAAAGACCATAATCTTGCTATTTAGATCTAATTTGCAAGTTAATATTTTCATGAATTACATGAAAAATGTATTTTGTTTTTTATACAGGCAACTATTTTGCTATGATTTAGGTAAGGTAAATTATTAGACTTGTGACTGGATCAGCAATTTTTATTGTATGGACTTCTCATTACCGTAAGTTTCTTTCATTTGCCTTGTATAGAAAATATTTATGTTGACCACCAGCTACCTGTGGTCAGTCACAATTAGTTTAAGTAATTTTTGATCTTTTCAATTATTTACAATTTTATTTGGCTCGGCTTACTTAAACCAGTGTGTCACCTTCTTTTCATTTTTTATGCATGGTCACAGCTTACAATGAACTTTCAGTAGTTCTTTATGCCTCTGTGAAATATACCTATAATTTTCCTTTTACTTTTATAAAAAATGGAAGCCAAACTGGGAAGAATATAGTGTGTGATAAATTGGTATATTTTTCATTACTAAGGGATGTGAACTATTTTCTCTACTATATATTTAGCTTGTTTTGACTTTGAACTTTTGCACTTCAATCGAAGTGCAATTTTGAACAAAACTGTTTCTTAACTTTTATGGGAGGCTCAGCTAGATTTCCTTTTTCATTGTAACTAACCTGAAGGAGAAAACATATCAGCAGAGAAGACCTCACTGTCAGGCATAGATCAAAATATCTATCAAAAGTAACCAAAGGTAAACACATATGTATATATGTTGCCAGGAAGTGATTACACCTTTGTGCCACAAAAGCAGTGGTTACAAGTAATACTTAAAAGACTTGCTGTCTTTATATGGTGTTCCTTCCCCTTAAACTTTTGCTCCTCCTGCTGCCACCATGGAGATAACAGCAGGAGCACTAGCAGAGGCAAAACACTGGCTGGCTGCTATTGTCTTTGCTCAAGTAAGGGCATCTGCCCATCACAGCAAAAATGTCAGTTACTTTTCTAAATATAAAGTTAAAAAAGCACCTGAAAGACTCATATTCACACAGCTATTTCTTTGTTTGATGAAGTTAACATGTTTAAATAATCCTGAAGTATTATTGGACTCCTACTATGTTCCACAGTGTATTTCTATTCTACGTATAGCTGCTGTTTGCCATGTTATTGTTATGCCTGGAACTATCTTCTGTCTTTTCCATTGATTGTCTTTTTTTTTTTTTTTTTTTTTTTAATTGTGATCATATTTCCCATGTTGAATAGGATAACATTTGGCATTGAGATGGTTATTCTAATGACTATACACTAGAAGTTTTATGAATGGCACATTAATTCTGTTTCTCCATAAATCCACAGCATAAACCTCCAAAGCTAATCTCGCAGCATTAGACAGTTTAGGGGAAAAGAACTGGCTATTGTCATGTTTCCTGATTTAAGAGAGATTATTTTCCCTTCTTTGTACCACAATAAAAATGCTGTGACATGACCTATTTATCTTTTATTGTCCAGCTCCTGGGAGGCAGAAGGTGTAGGCAGAAAGTGGAACTTGCATGTCCAGCTTGTGGATTTTTTCCACCTTGTCTCCTGTGGAACAATAAAAGAATGCGTGCAGCTGGGATCTGCATCCACCCCATTGTTCATCATTTCTCATACCCTCTAGAATTAAGGTGGTTTGTTTTTTTTTTTCCCCCCAGAGATAGGTTCATAAGACTTCAATAAATGAAATAAGACGCTAAAACTGAATTCTAAGGAACAAAATCCTATGCATTGTTCTCAAACTAGGGGAGAAGTGAAAGGGGAAGGAAAGACAAATTAAGCTGTGACTTTCTCCAAATTTGTCTGACACACTTATTCCCTTTCCTATACCAGCTCTGAGCAATGGGCTTGTGGCATAGATACAAATTAAGTAAGAAGACAAGAATAACTGAAGAACAGATAGGAATTTGTAAGTAAACAATAGAATAAGATAGTCATTTGCTCTTTGTCAGACAAACTCTATACTATCCCCATCTTTTGTGTGAAGAAAATGAGAAAAACTAAAATAAAACCAGTCATTTTCTACACTTGTGAGGATCTTGGAAAACTAACTTTTAAATGGAACTGAAAATCATGTGCCTCCAAGTTACATACAGATAGCTATCTCTTTTTTATTTATTTTAAAGCATTACAGATGCATTCAGAAGACAAGTCATCAGTCAGCAGTGACAGCCAACATGAGAATGTATAAGAATAAATTGGGCTTTAATTTTTCTTGACTAAGTATAGACATCTATCATAACTAATGCACTTCTAATAGCACAGCATTTTTTTCCATGAAGTAATCTCATCTATTTTGTTATGTGTCTTAAACCTAATTAGAAAGCAACAGTCCTAGCAGTTATAAGAAGAAAGGCAATATTTCTTTTGACCAATGTAGGTGAAATCTACTGCAATTAAAGTTATGGCAAAGTTTATGCAAGAACAGAGAGATCATATCTTTGCTAAATAGGCTGTGAAGTCCTCCTACTTTTGGTGCCTAATTACTGGTGTCATGCTTGTAATAGCGACATCTGTGCACACTCAACACTCTAATGGGCAGCTCCTACAGGACTAATGAATTTTAATTGATGGTGTTTAGCGTGGCTTTTGGTTTCTGTCTCTTGTAGAGGAGGCTATGCCCTTCTGCTCTTCTGTCCCCAAGTGAGCTGCATCTCTGTTGGGGAGCTCATAGATACAGATGGTCAACAAAAGGTGAAGAATGCCAGAACTCTCTGGGCATCAGTCGCTTTTCAGTAAAGATAAAGCTTGAATTGTTAATAAGCTTCCTTTTTTCCACCCAAGCTGTTTACGCTGTGGGCTTAATGTTAATCTCTTTTAGTAAGATGACACATTCCTTTTCAATTCAAAATATGCTTCCTAGGTTGACAAATCAGAAGGCGACTTTCTTCCCAGCCTCCTCATAGGTAGTTTTAAATGTAGCGTCCTTTGTCAGAGGCAAAACAAAAACACCTCATGGTGACACTTAATCATTTTACCCACTCCCAGAGTTTTTGCAAAGGACTGAAAAAAAATACATCTTCCTAACAGTGAAGTTGCCTCTCTAAATGTTAGTTTTTCTGTAAGTATTCTTTTTTCTCAGATCAAATGTTCATTCTTCACACTGAAACGTCCTTCATTTGTGCTTCCAAAAAAATGCAATTGAAGGCAAAACTTATTTGGGGGAAGTATCATTATCTTAATAAGTCCCAAGTTTCTTTTGCTTGGTATAGAAGACTTTTAAAAGGGGTGGGGAAGTCATTTGAACAAACAATATGAGTGGCATGAACTTATTGAAAAATTCCTCCTTCAGGAACAACAAATCTTTAAATCAGCAATATGTCAGAGGCTACGTAGAGATATGCTATAATCAAAACCTGGTTTATATAGAAATAGGAAATTGTCCACCCCCTGTTGGCTAATCAACAGAGTTGTTTGTTATTAGTTTTAAGACAATTGCTTGCCTGCTTTCCTGTAACCTATCCACCTAAAGGGAATAATCAAAAAGTAGGAATGAGAATGTGCTGTTTGTGAGTGATATCTCTGAACTGCTGTCATCTGTAGTCCCTTTTTGCTAAAAAAAAGCCAAAACAAAACCAAAAAGAAAACCGCAATGCCCCTTTCCTTTAAGGATAATCTCATATTTTTTTTAAAGACAAAAAGCTGAGGAAGTTTTTTTATCTCAAGCATGTATTAAATATATTAACTAGGTATCATCATGAATGAATGCTTCAAATAGTCATCATTTAGTATTTTTCAGATTAAAAGAAGGCTGAAAAAGTTTAATGTGCCATTTGTTGGTTTGAATACTGAAATAAACAATATTTGTGTTGCTTTCCAAAATTAATCTGTCTCACCTTCATGCTGCCCACATCCTCCATCAATTTGTCAGCATGCAGCCATGGTGCTGGAACACAAGGATGGATTCATGGCACCCAATGCTTTCTGTCTATACACCATACACGAAATCACAAAATTTTATTACAACGTTATCTACAGCACAGGCCTCAGCTTCCCCAAGGAAGTCATGCTCCCACACACCTACCCCAACAGGAGCTGGAAGAGGGGAGGCACATTAGCTCAGTCATAGGCAAGGATGGGTCATGCTGACCATGGTACAGTCTTCCACACAGCAATCAGGTCTACTTGTGACCGATTCCTGGGAGCCTTCCCCAAAGTTTTCTTTGCCATGCAGGGCTTATGCCACTAGTCTTTTGTTCTGAGTGTTACATGGGTCATGAAATCAATTACTTCTGGTGATTTCATCCAGTCATTATCCCTCTCATGTACTGGTCACTTCCTCATCTTACTTTTGCATACTAATTTCCAGGCTCAGTTGTTTACTGCTGGATGTTACTTCTGGGTCACTATAACTACTTATCTCCAGCCAAACATTGCTTGCTTCTTTCCACCAAATGCTCTGAGTTCCCCTTTCTTGCAGCTGTTCTATAACTAAAAAGTGCTACTTCTATACGAACTGTTTCTTAAGATGAGTGTTACTTTTTGGTCTGAACCTTAGTTCAACAAAGAATAAGAAATTTACTGGAAGATACACATATGCTTATTTATCTTACTCAGCCTACCTATGAACAGAAATGGTTCTTCCAGACTCCTAACCCTTAATCTAAAAATTTACAGGAAAACCTCGTTGGGTCTCAGCTGTAAGGAATCCATTGCAAAATCAAGACCTGAGTTTGGCTCAAGCGTGGACATTTGAAATCAGCATCTCCCAGCTGTGGCTCTGTCCAAGCTTCCACAGAGTAAATGCAAGATTCTCCTCATCTAACTTTGGTTATCTGAAAAGCTATATCTGCTTTAAGCTAGGTATGCACGCTTCCTCTACAGCCATCAGAGACAAGTAGAGATGTTTCCTACCTACTTTAGACACCTGTTTATTCAAAAATATTGCAGGAAAAGTATAGTCCAACAAGTTTGCATTAACCATTTTATCTCTGCCAAGACAGTTGTTCACACCAATTTTGATCTACAGAAAAAAGATGTCATAATGCCAAATACATGCATTCAGCTCTTTAAGTTGTACCTTTTTACATGTGGCTCCATTTCCTAGCAATAAGGTCCATGTCCATCAAGCCTTAAGTACACGGGATTAAGTCCACTGTGACTACTAGAAATAATGCTATAATAAGCTGCTCCAGAAGAGCTGACAAAAAGAAATTCATAAAATTAGTCACTAAAAAGTGCTGCTTTTTCTTTGTATTCCAAGCTCCATAGCAAAAATATGAAAGGATTTCTGTGAAACCGTCAGTATTTGATAACAAGGACATATCAGTTAAAGGTGATATAGTTTTATACAAAAGATGTTCAGAAACTCAAATCTATTGACTTTAACTTGCAAGTAAAACTTTCAAAACAACCTTTAAGAAAGATAATTCTATCTATTATATTTGCCAAGAGCAGGTCTTAATAATTCAGTCAGGATTTGGTGGGTAACAAGAACTGCACAAAAGCTGGAAAAAAAAAAATCCATATATGCTTATGAAAGTTTTAAAACAAGCTAATCTTCTATCATGTTTGTGCATATATTGGGCCATATGTATTAATACTCCCTGGCTGTAATGGCTTGCTCTATGGGTGTAAGACAGCAATAAAAAGAATTTAACCAGCTGGTGAAGCAAGGCTTACACCTGCTTTGAACTGATTTTCCCTGTAGTACCAAGTCTCCACGTCACAACTATGAATGTGGAGGAAGAACTTGATATCTACTTACATTCTAGGAAACAATATCCCCAGAAGGAATCAGCATAAAACAGACAGTTAAAGGAATGTTGCTGAGCATTCACAAGATGTGAAGTTTTGTTGTGAAAATCTCCTAAAACATTATTGAAAGGTATATTTTCATTCAAATATTAACATTATGTGTTTGCTCTAAACAATGAACATCAAACACTGAGTGCTTGGAGTAATCCCCTCACTGCAGACTAAGATTTCTAATTCAGGAATTATCTGTGCAGAATTTCATATGAAACAAAAGATCTGTTAAAAATGCTTTCAGTAAGCCTGCTTTAATATCTTCCATGCCCAAGAGGGTTGGTAACAATATGTGAGGATCACAGCTGGGGTGATCAGACCTTTCTGTTACCAAACAAACTGTAGTTATTGCATTTGTAGAAATGGCAGTCCATTTATCAAGTGAGTTAGAATGCCAATAAGTGGGCAGGTGAAAAAAGTTACAAAGATGGGGTCAATGAATGAGGTACGAAGAAACAAACAAGAACAACAAAATACTCCCCAATGCAGCTGAATACTGAAAAGTAAGGTACATGGGAGGTTTCGTGACACCATACCAGGTAAATCATCTCTAAAGTGCCAAATTTCTTAGAGAATTATGTATGTCAGCTTCGGATAGGGTTATACTCTGTTCTCTGATCATTGTGCAATAGGTGGAAAAAACATTCTGTGTATTGTTTTTATTTAAGTTTGAAGATGCTAAAAATATTTCTACAGCAGATGGAAGGCAGCCCATCAGATCACCATCAGATCACTCTATGTTGTTGTTACACACTGTCCTGGTTTCGGCAGGGATAGAGTTAATTTCTTTTCTAGTAGCTGGTACAGTGCTGTGTTTTGGATTTAGGAGGAGAACAAAGTTGATAACACACCCATGTTTTAGTTGTTGCTAAGTAGTGTTTACACTAGCCAAGGACTTTTCAGCTTCCCATGCTCTACCGACTGAGAAGGCTGGAGGTGCACAAGAAGCTGGGAGGGGGCACAGCCAAACTGGCCAAAGGAACATTCCATACCATGTGACGTCATGCTCAGTACCTAAACTGGGGAAAGCTGGCCGGGGGGGCCGCTGCTCGGGGACTGGCTGGGCATCGGTCGGCAGGTGGTGAGCAATTGCACTGTGCATCACTTGCTTTGTGTATTATTATTATTATTATTATTATTATTATTATTATTATTATTATTATTACATTATTATTGCTATTTTTATTTTATTTTTATTATTAAACTGTTTTTATCTCAACCCATGAGTTTTTCTCACTTCTACTCTTCTAATTTTCTCCCCCATCCCACCGGGGGTAGGGGGGGTAGGAGTGAGTGAGCGGCTGTGTGGTATTCAGTTGCCGACTGAGGTTAAACCACAACACACACACACACACATTCACACACACACACAAAAGTCTATAAAACACAAGATAACTGGATAAATTTATTGAAACCACTGAAATCTGGGAAGCCTATCAAACTCACTCAGAAGTTCTGTGCTTACCATGAACAAAATACGGGCACAGAATGCAAATCTGCAGGGGGGATATTTTTGAAAGATGGGCAGTTACTCAGCAAAAATGTCTAAGGCTTCACAGTATAGTTATGCCAATATAATAGCTCCCTGGCAATGAAGGAACAACCCTGTCTCCCAACCCAGCCTTTTTCCTGATCATATAGCTCTGTCCCCTCTTTTGCACCCGTATGGTTGCTCATCAACTCTTCAAGTGATCCAGAGCAAAGACCTAAAACAGCAGAAAACTATTCAGTTTTTTTTATTCCCATTTATTTTGGGTGAAGTGGGAAGAGGAGACATATTTAAATGCATTTTACATTTCTGAGTCTACTCATGATGTGATCAGACATCCAACACAAGATAAGCATGAAGAGTGTGGCTACTCCTATCAGTAGGAGCTATTTGTTAAATCATGATAGCTGAAACACAACACTTAACTTTGGGATCTTCTGAAAAGGAAGAAGACTTAACTTTACTACTAACAGGACCTTGTGAAGTGGATTGCTTAAGGTACCCAGTACTAGGCAGAAATATCCTTGATAAAATGACAAGTGATTAAAGAAAAAGAAAAGAAAGGGGAGAAAGACCATGTTGTAACAGACATGTTTGTTATGAACTTTCATTAATAGACCTCCTGTATAAAAATTTTGTACCATCCTTTCTCAAAGAAGGTGTAGTATAGACGTGTAGAGGGTTTCAGTTGCTATTATCATTGATGATAGGGGCTAAAGTTTCAGCCCTATTTCCTTTGACATGCATTTCTTCCTGTGCTTCAGTCAAAAGCTGTCTGGATCTTCACATCAACACAGGAGACCTGGACCCAGGAGAGGTGGCAAGCAGCATTTCTGCAGCCTCCTCTAGCTGTTCTGGCAGTAGAAGGCAGCCTTTATTTAACCTAGGAGATAACCAAGAGATATTCCAGCTACGAATGAAACAAATCAGTATCAAATCAGAGCACCCTGGCAGGCTTTCTACCGTGGAATACTGCCTGCTATTTAGGCCTCTTGTAAAGGGGGTTGTATGCTGTAAATAGTTTCTTGGCAGATCACCATTCAAGGCCCAGTGCCAGGGGTTTACCCCTGGCCTTGTTGTAAGCCTGGACCCATGGGATCACCTGCCATCATGAGGTCAGAAGTTTGAAAGGCACTCATATTATTTAAGGCAACAGTTTAATTTACTTTAAACATCAAAAACAAACAAGCATAATGAAATCCACTGCAATGGTAACTCTGTGCACACTCACGTTGAACAAATATATCGATCACCCTTTGCAAAGATGTACTTTAATATATTGTAAAACCTTGCTAATATAGTATAGTAAATAAAATGGGGGAGGGTTAAGTGCATGATATTAGATCAGCATGTTCTGTAGCAGAGATATGAAATAGCTCAGGGCACTTGCTTCCTAAAGGAGCATTAACTAGCTTCCATACGTTAGTCCAGTGATCAATAGACAGTTCAATTCCCAGACCTTTGTTCTAGCTCTCAGTAACATGATATTATCTAATCCATGCCCTACCCGTTATCAATAAAAACAAAGGCGGTGTAAATTGGCATACGTCCATCGCCTCCAAGGGAACCCTGTTGAGATGCTTTGGGCCAGACCTCGGTCAGGGTGTCTGCTTCCCAACTTTTCTTGTAAGAAAAAGAAGTTTTAAGGTCACTAAGGAAAGATTGTGCAAAACAGCTGCTCTGCAAGCTGATAGAAATATTTTCTTCAAATGGGATGAGCTCAAAGTCAACTACATGGAGGTTTTTGGTGTTCAAAACTTTGGGAGATGAACATTCTGTATTTCTAGTTTTCTTCCCTTTTTCATTTGTTGTTTCTGTACATCCCACTCCTGGGTTCTATCTTTTTTTTTTCCCACATCAGCTGCTCACTGGCAAGAAAAACATTAAGGTAATATTGGAAACAGTTTTGTTTCCCAAGACCTTTGACTACCTGAATCTCTAACAAGACATTCATGTGAAATACCATATCTACAAAGGCACTAGTGAAAAAAGTAACATGATCCTGAGATTCTGTCCTCTGCTTATGACATGCAATTTCCACCCACCTGTGAGGTCTTTAATCCACACATTTTCACATAATGCTATTGACTGAGGAGAAAATGAACCTTGGCTTGAAATGGCAAGGTTTCTTCTAGAGTAAACATAGACTAATTTTTGTTCTGTAAAAACCTTCAAGCAGGATTGTGTGATATGCACAGATGATCAGTATCAGAATAGAGAGTAAAGTATCCTTCCTGAGCATCTAGCAGGCCACAGGAGTACCTGTCGACTCCACTTCTGCTTTGCTTATTCCATGAGTCACACAAAGCAGTCAGAGACCAGGTTTTACCCCCAGAAGCACCAGCCAGGATTGCCAAACCACCATAAGGCAGAAAAGGATGAGGTGATGGTTTGTATCACTGGTAGTAGAAGTCATCATCATTCCTGCCCCACCTAGATGGTAGGAGGGAGTGTGTTGTTGTGCCATACCCACATTGCTCACTGAAGGGCACAGAACTGAGTTGTCCCTCACCTGGAGCAGAGCACAGGGACACAGCAGGCTGTGTTCTGGCATCTGACAACAAATAAAACAGTTTCCATCAAGTTTGTCTGTGTGGCTTGATGCAGCATCCATATGCAGCCAACAGTTTGCACAGAGTTGCTATGGCCTTGATACATTGACTTTAATGGAGTAAATCCAAAGCATATTGGTGTAACCAAGTGAAGCATCACAGTTCCATCGTGCTGAGGCTGAAATCAGAGTAATTGATGTCATTTCTAGCATACCATTTTATGTTAAAAAATTAGGGGTTTTTGAGGAGTTGAATCAGTACATTAATTCTGGAAACCTTCTGCAGCAGAATGTTATTTAAATGTCTAACAATCAGAACAATCAGTACAGATGCCTAGAAAAATGGACACAGTTCAAAAGTCTGTGCTGTTTGGTTTTGTTTTGGTGGTGCTTTTTTTTTTTTCCTAACAGCTAAAGCAACTGTGTTTCAGGGTCTGAGCACAGCAATACTTAAATGTAGATCCTTTGGGGGAAAAACAGCAGCTACCCCTCACAAACCCACAGAGGAAAGCAGACGGAGGATGTCTTTTTGACAGTCAAAACTTTAACAGGAAGAAGGCACAGACAAAAGCTGATGATAATATGGCTATCAGAAAGCCTGCAAAAATCTCACGTTTGCACAATTACAAGGTAGTATTGCTGTGAAAGAGATTAAATCAATAAAGAGAAAAAGGAGAGAACAAGAATAGACTGCATTTATTTCTGCCTCTGTTGGTGCCGGTGTATATAATGCAGAAGCCTGGAAATTTCAAATGTTCATCCACATCTTACCAAATTACATCTATTTAAATAAATAAATAAATAAATAGACAAATAGTTAAAAAAGGGAATACTAAATAAATAAATAAATAAATAAGTACCAAATAGGGATGCATTTACTCCATTTTTGCCAAGGCAACTTTATTTAGAAAGCTGTTTACCTTTCTGAAAAGCCTCATTAGGCTTAAAAACAAAGAGTGAAGTTGATTAATGTGCTCTAAGTGTGATGTTCAAATTGTAATTTTCATATACGTAAATGGATGCTTCTGCTGTATTTTGTTTGATAATTTACAGAGTTAGCACCGTCCAAACCAGTAATCAGTTTCTTTTTATGAAGACAGCTGCAGAAGATCCTTTTAGAATGCTAATTTTCATTAGTGCCTTCGCTTACCAAGAACTAGGGCCTTTCTCACAGATAACCTCATCACTGTAAACTGGGCTTGGGGAAATTTGGTTCACTTGCAATTCAGTTGTTTGGGGATTTTTTTGTTTATTTTGTTTTTTCAGTAGGGTAATCTGAAGAGAAGAAGAAAGAGCAGAAAAAAAACCTCAAGTGGATGGATTTAAAAGAGAGGAGTGCCTATAAATCAAGACCGAGGTAGTTTATCTTTTCCTCTTTTTTTGATATTATCATCTGCTGAGCTGGCAGGAAAAAAGCAAATTGCACAAAGGTAGCATTTCTCTAGGTACTGTCTGTATATTTTGTAGGATGGTGACATTAATACAGATTAGTTTTAACACACCACTTTTCTAGTAATTCTGTTCTAAAGCTCCTTTAATGCAAAAAGTAGTGCTACAACCATATGCACTGTGGCAGGAAGCAGAAAAGACAAACGGATTAATACACTGGGTTACCGTGTATGAAAAATCAGGTTTAAATCAGAAGTAGTTATATCACGCTATGCTATGTTTTACAGAATTACCTCAGTTTCTCTCAGCAGTGCTAAAGCTAGCTCAGTGGCAGCATTAGTTTCTGTTAATTTGGAATTTTCATGCTCCAGTGACAGTATTAATTTTTTATGCCTGTGTAAATAGTAAGTAACCAATCAAATGGTCTAAATATATTAACGTTCTGCCTTTGCGCATAGGTATGAGAAGATTAGACTAATTCTGCTGTACAAAGAAAACAGCCTCATGGAAGCGCTGAAAGTACATTTACTGTTGCAAGGAAGAATGATTTTCCTCAAAATATTTTGCACAGGACCAGAACAAAATTAGAGGTACTCCCTTAGCTTTAATACTGCAAACAGCAGTAATGAAACAGTCTAGCAGTTTTTATAACAAATCCAAGTATAAGGGTGTTAAATAAACTCTGACAGTTTCAGAAATCAGTCTGAGAACAGCTGACACATGTTCAGGAGCCCCTGCAGTATCTCCACAATGATTAGAGATCTGAATCTACATTTCAAAATGGAAAATGACCTCTGTTGCCTTTCACAGAATGGCATGCTTATACCCATAAACTCCAACTTGAGTCCTTTCCATTAAATCTTCCCATCTCTTCCACTTAGTCTATACTTTTCTCATCTGCCTCTTGATCTTTGCAACTGCATACAGATGCCTGTCCACCCTGATCTAAGTCACTGAAATGATACTTAGGGTCAAGCAGGCAGATTTGGGATCCCTCTTGTGGAGAAAGAGTCACACTGATGAGAGTACATAAGTAGGATGGGATTTTCCAAAAGGCAAAATGATATTCAGTGGTTAGGCACCTCGAATACCAGTCTGTACAATTCCTTCAAGAATAAACTTTGCACTTGTGAACTCTCTGTCTTTCAGCCTAACTTCCTTAATTCATTGGCTCTATGTGATGAGTTTATAAGCAATTTCACAGAAGAATGAGAGAGAACAATTATGGAAGCTGTGCCTTAATGAGAGCTGGGGTCGGGGAAAGGATTACAGTGTACTATTGAACTGAGAGGATATATACTAAAATAGCTGGCACAGAAGACAAGAAAAGAAGATTCCGTAAAAATTAGGGGCATGTGAGGTGCAATAAATGTAACTGACAAATTGAGAAAGGCTAAGAACATCACTTAGGTTGACTACTAAAATGTGCAAGTAGTACACTGCTTATGCAAAACTGCTTATTTTAGACAAATGAACTGCCAAAGTAACTGCCTTTTTGGGTGCATGAGAATGTCAGTCTTCAGCCCAGATATGTGGAAACAAGACTGTGTTATATAGTTTATGTTATTTGTGATAAATACAGCAGATCAGGATGAGTGAAAGAAGAGGAAATAGAAAATGGTCTCGGGTCATAAATGATTATCAGAGTTAGGGTGCCAAAGGCTGATAGCAACAGAGGTACTGGAGTCAGAGAGGCAGAGTGTAAGAGAAATGAAGAAGCACTGCTACTATTAAAGAAACACAGCTTTGGAGGTGCTACAAAAGCCTTCCTTGCTGATTTCTGCCTATTTTCTTCGTGTTTCAGATATATAAACAGTTGGGACTGCTAGATTATCACTATGTAACCCTGTTGCTGCTACTCCTGACTGTGGGATCATCCCAGGCTATAGAAGAAGTAAGTTAACAGAAAGAAAAAAAGAAAAAAAGAAGTAAGCAAGTAGTTAAGCAGTAAGAGATAACGAGAATCATGGCAAAACAGACCTCATTTGGCTTTAGAGGGACTTTGACAGTCATTTGGCACCCGCAGAAATAATTTCTCACATGTTGACAAGCCAAACGTGGCACCTGATACATGAGCTGTATTCAATGCTCTTTGTAACATCTGCAAAGTAGGGGTTGCCTATCCATTCCTTATGCTTCATTGGTTTACTGCACAAAACCCATAAAAGTGTAGACATGAGCTATGAAGTGTCTTAATAGCAGAGACATTTTAATGGAATATTCTGAAAATCTAGACTACTCGGAATGATATAATAATTATATTATTGTTAATTTATATTTATTCTCAAGAAAAAAATGTTTTGATAAGAATAAGCACAACATTATCAAATTGACATAAGTTGTCCTGGTTTTGGCTGAGACAGAGTTAATTTTCTTCCTAGTAGCTGGTACAGTGCTGTGTTTTGGATTTAGCATGAGAATAATGTTGATAACACGCTGATGCTTTAGTTGTTGCTAAGTAGTGCTTACACTAGTCAAGGGCTTTTCAGCTTCCCATGCTCTACTGACTGAGAAGGCTGGAGGTGCACAGGAAGCTGGGAGGGGGCACAGCCAGGACAGCTGACCCAAACTGGCCAAAGGGATATTCCGTACCATGTGATGTCATGCTCAGTATGGGGGTAGTTGGCCAGGGGAGGGGTGACCGCTGCTCGGGAACTAGCTGGGCATTGGTCGGTGGGTGGTGAGAAATTGCATTGTGCATCATTTATTTTGTATATTTTTTTATCATTATTATTATTGTTACTAATTTTCCTTCCTTTTCTGTTCTATTAAACTGTCTTTAACTCAGCCCCCAAATTTTACTTTTTTTTTCCCGATTCTCTTCCCCATCCCACTACGGGGAGTGGGAGTGAGCAAATGGCTGTGTGGTGTTTAGCTGCCTGTCATGTTAAACCACAACATAAGTACAGAAAACAAAGTGAAGTATGCCAAAATGAAGCTGTCTAGTAACATGAAGCAAAAAAATCTTTGTGTGCTGGTACATTGTGTCTTTTGTTTCTGTCTGAATCACGATTCACTGAAAATACAAAAGTTATGGGCGAATTATATTTTCACCTAATATAATCATTAAGTGAAATCTCGTCTTTTCACTGAAAAGACACATAGATGCCCTGGAATAGATGAAAGATGTTGTGTTAGTTTATAGCAACTTTTCTTTAGAGTGATAACTGAATCCAGCAAAACAAATTCCAGTGTTAATTGTCCCTGCTGATATCTAGGGTTTTAATTCCATCATTATCAAAGCTCACTTTGATCCCATATGCTTGCCTTTTGCCCTTGAATGTTGCTCATATAAAAGATAATCTAAGAGAAAATTTATTTCCATTAAAAATTTTGCAGTCACGTAGCACATTTAAAAGACTATAGTAACTGCAGTACATTCTGATGTACAGTCCAAAATTATATAGACTCAGACTATAATGGACAATTTCAAGAACTAACATTAAGGAAACCCACTCAGAAAAAACTCTAGGAGCAGAAGTTATTACACCTTGGTCCAAGTATCCATATCCACAGACACATAGGATAATTTAGGCAGTAAGAGACCTTTGGGAGTCATCTACTCCAAACCCTGCTCATAGCAGGGACAAATTCAGTTAGAACAGGTGACTTGCTCACTGACCAGCTGAGTTTTAAATGTCTCCTAGGAGGGGATTCCACAACCTCTCTGGGAAACCTCTTCCAGTGATTAACCACCCTCACTGAGGACGTTTTTTGTTTAAATCCAGGTGGAATGTGCCTTGCTGCACCTTGTGTCCACCACCTCTTGGCTTTTCACTGTGTGCATCTGTCAAAAGTCCCTATGACCACCCATTAGGTAGTTGTGCGTGGCACCTAGATCCCCCTTAGTCCTTTCTTCTTAAGGCTGAACAAACCCAGCTCTCTCAGACTCCTGTGTCACGTGCTCCAGCCCCCAACCACCATGGCGACTCTCCTCTGGACTCATTCTGCTTTGTCAACATCTATTGTGTACTGGGCAGCCCAGCACTGGATGCAGTAACCCACTTGTTGTCTCACAAATGCCAAACAGAGGGGAATAACCACCTCCCTCAACCTGCTGGTTATGTTCTTCCTAATGCAGCCCACCCTGCCATCAGCCCCAGGCCACGCTGCTGACTCATGTTCAGGTTATTGTCCTCCAGGACCCCTTGTCCTTTACTGCAAACCCCCTAAATCTATCATTTCCCTGAGGCTAGAGCTGGCTCCCAGGCCATACTGGTGCATGGGGTTATTTCATCCCAGGTGCAGGACATTGCATTTCCCCTTACAAACTTCATGAGGTTTTTATCCATCCATTTCTCCAGCCTCTCAAGAGCTCTCTGAATTTCAGCCTTGCCTTCCAATATATTATCAGCACTTTCCCATCACAATTTCTGAGAGTGCACTCTGTCCCACTGCCTATTTCCTTAAGAAAGGCAATATGTACCTTTCAGCCTCCGTATTGGCCCTTCAGGTATGCCACTCATAACTTGTCATTGCTGAACTTTGAACATTGACCCACCACCCTTTGAGCCAGACAAGGTCTCTACAATTTGAAAAAGATAAGTTTGTAATTCTGGTTTTCATTAAAGAATTATACTAGACAGGGTGAATGGGGACACTGCAGGCTTATAGTAAGGACTAGGAAGAACTGACAAAACAGATGTGGGTGGATAAAAGTATCCACAGGGAAGAAAAAAGATTATGTTATTAACTTTAAAACTGGAGAAAACTTGAAATCTTATGTACTCCCAGAGAGTTAAGACAACACCTTTTACCCCAAAAGACCCAATTTGAGTGTTTGGCAGGGTTTTTTTGGGGTGTGTGTGTTTTGGTTTTTTTTAAAGACAACTAAGTCTGTGGATACATTTCTACAGAGTTTAATAGTCTTACCTCAAAAGAACCGAACAAATTTCCCCACCTCTTTAGTTGGCCTTTGATGAATAATCTCATTCCTTTCTTTCTCCTGAGATCAATGTAACCTTCCCACCATTTATGGTGTCTATACTCAGTTTCACTTTGGTCTCTCCAGCTCAGATCCACTCCCTTTCTCTTCATCCTCTCTCCATAAATATAAACCCAGATCCTACCTGGTTTGATGAAACAACATAGACTCCTCCCGTAGACAGAAATCTGCCTATATACCTCATCATAAAATGTTTAATAACCTTTATGATAGTAAAAATGGTTACAGAAGAAGAGGAAGATTCATTGTTCTTCATGTTTACCCTTATAAGACAAGAAAATTAGCTTGATTTGTAACATAAAACATTTAAGTGAGAAATTAAGAAAATATTCCTTATTAAGTACACAATAAGGCTACCTAAGATGTCAGCTTAATCCTTAATTACCTTAAGGTGATGAAGAGGGCCACCTGTAAATATTTAAACTGTGCATATTTTGTAACTATCTATACCATGATCCATTCTCAAGACACTTAGTTTTCTGGCCTGAGAAACCTCAAAATAGAATCATAGAATCATAGAATAGTTTGGGTTGGAAGGAACCTCTAAAGGTCATCTAGTCCAAACCCCTGCCGTGGGCAGGGACATCTTCAACTAGAGCAGGTTGCTCAGAGCTCCGTCCAACCTGACCTCGAATGTTTCCAGGGATGGGGCATCCACCACCTCTCTGGGCAACCTGGTCCAGTGTTTCACCACCCTCAGCATAAAAAATTTCTTCCTTCTATCTAGTCTAAATCTACCCCCCTTTAGATTAAAGCCATTCCCCCTTGTCCTGTCACAACAGGCCCTGATAAAAAGTTTGTCCCCATCTTTTTTATAAACCCCCTTTCAGTACTGAAAGGCTGTAATAAAGTCTCCCCAAAGCTTTCTCTTCTCTAGGCTGAACAACCCCAACTCTCTCAGCCTTTCTTCAGAGGAGAGGTGTTCCAGCCCTCTGTCCGTTTTCATGGCCCTCTTCTGGACCTGCTCCAACAGGTCCGTGTCTTTCTTATGCTGAGGGCTCCAGAGCTGGACACAATACTCCAGGTGGGGTCTCACCAGAGCAGAGGAGAAGGGCAGAATCACCTCCCTGGACCTGCTGGCCACGCTGCTTTTGATGCAGCCCAGGATACGATTGGCCTTCTGGGCTGTGAGCGCACATTGCTGGCTCATGTCCAGCTTGTCATCCACCAGTACCCCCAAGTCCTTCTTGGCAGGGCTGCTCTCAATCCCTTCATCCCCCAGCTTGTATTGGTACTGGGGGTTGCCCTGACTCAGGTGCAGGACCTTGCACTTGGCCTTGTTAAACCTCATGAGGTTCACACAGGGCCACTTCTCCAGCTTGTCCAGGTCCCTCTGCATGGCATCCCGTCCCTCTGGCGTGTCAACCGCACCACTCAGCTTGGTGTCATCTGCAAACTTGCTGAGGGTGCACTCAATCCCACTGTCTATGTCACTGATGAAGATATTCAACAGTACCGGTCCCAATATGGACCCCTGTAGGACGCCACTCGTCACCAATCTCCATCTGGGCATTGCACCATTGACTACTACCCTCTGGATGCGACCATCTAACCAATTCCTCACCCTTTACCGGACAGTCCACCCATCAAATCCATACCTCTCCAGTTTAGAGAGAAGGATGTTGTGGGCCTTACAGTAGTGTAAGGCCTTACAAAGGCCTCACAGAGGTCCAGATAGATGACATCTGTAGCCCTTCCCATGTCCACTGATGTAGTCACTCCATCATAGAAGGCCACTAGGTTAGTCAGGCAGGACTTGCCCTTCCTGAAGCCATGCTGGCTGTCTCGAATCACCTCCCTGTCCTCCCTGTGCCTTAGCATAGCTTCCAGGAGGATCTGTTCCATGATCTTGCCAGGCACAGACGTGAGACTGACTGGCCTGTAGTTCCCCGGGTCTTCCTTTTTTCCCTTTCTAAAAATGGGGGTTATGTTTCCCCTTTTCCAGGCAGTGGGAACTTCACCGGACTGCCACGACTTCTCAAATACGATGGAAAGTGGCTTAGCAACTTCATCCGCCAGTTCCTTCAGGATCTGTGGATGGATCTCATTGGGTCCCATGGACTTGTGCACCTTCAGGTGCCTTAGATGGTCTCAAACCTGATGTTCTCCCACAGTGGGCGGCTCTTCATTCTCCCAGTCCCCGCCTTTGCCTTCTGCGGCTTAGGCAGTGAGGCTCAAGTACTTGCTGGTGAAGACTGAGGCAAAAAAGTCATTGAGTACCTCTGCCTTCTCATGTCCCGGGTAACCAGGTCTCCCTTTTCATTCTGGAGAGGGCCCACATTTTCCCTCGTCTTCCTTTTATCCCCTACGTACCTATAGCAGCTTTTCTTGCTGCCCTTGACGCCCCTGGCCAGATTTAATTCTACCAGGGCTTTAACTTTCCTAACCTGATCCCTGGCTGCTCCGACAATTTCTCTGTATTCCTCCCAGGCTACCTGTCCTTGCTTCCACCCTCTGTAGGATTCCTTTTTGTGTTGGAATTTGTCCAGGAGGTCCTTGTTCAGCCATGCAGGCCTCCTGGCATTTTTGCCTGACTTCCTCTTCATTGGGATGCATCGCTCCTGAGCTTGAAGGAGGTGATCCTTGAATATTACCCAGCTTTCTTGGGTCCCTCTTCCCTCCAGGGCTTTGTCCCATGGCACTCTACCAAGCAGATCCCTGAAGAGGCCAAAGTCTGCTCTCCTGAAGGCCAGGGTAGTGAGATTGCTGTGTGCCCTCCTCGGTGCCCTAAGGATCTTCAACTCCACCATTTTGTGGTCACTGCAGCACAGGATGCCCTTGAGCTTCACATTCCCCACCAGCCCCTCTTTGTTGGTGAGAACAAGGTCCAGCATAGCATCTCTCCTCGTTGGCTCCTCTACCACTTGGAGAAGGAAGTTATCATTGACGCATTCCAGGAACCTCCTGGATTGCTCATGCCCTGCCGTGTTGTCCCTCCAACAGATGTTGGGGTGGTTGAAGTCTCCCATGAGGACCAGGGCTTGTGAGCGTGAGGCTGCTCCTATCTGTCTGTAGAGGGCCTCATCTGCTTGGTCTTCCTGGTCAGGTGGCCTGTAGCAGACCCCCACCATAATGTCACCTGTCCCTGCCTTCCCTTTAATCCTGACCCATAAGCTCTCGGTCAGCTCCTCATCCATCCCCAGGCAGAGGTCCATGCACTCCAGCTGGTCATTGACATAGAGGGAGACACCCCCTCCTCGTCTCCCCTGCTTGTCCTTCCTAAAGAGCCTGTATCTCTCCATCCCAACATTCCAATCATAGGAGCCATCCCACCATGTCTCTGTGATGCCAATAAGGTTGTAGCCCTGCAGGCGTGTTCACATCTCTAACTTGTCTTGTTTGTTCCCCATGCTACATGCGTTTGCATAGAGGCATTTAAGTTGGGCCCCCGATGAAGCTGTCTTACTGGCTGGAGTTCCTTTGTGCTGCTCTTCAGGTGCTCTCCTGCTGACCTGTGTTCCTTCTCCAGGCTCTGGGCATCTATTGCTGGCCCTGGCATCAAACTGGTAGGAGTGGGATGGATTGAGGTTCCCCTCCCCCGGCATCTCTAGTTTAAAGCATAATAGCATAAAAGCTACTGTGTGTCATGGCTCTGTTCCTAGAGTTTGTGCATCCAGAACCACACAGAGCCTCAGGATAGATGTTGCGGAAAAACTTTGCATGCAGCAGGTCTAGCAGGCAATTCTGGACTGCAGCAATGATATAATTTTTTTTAGCCCTTAATGACATGTGCTGTTGGGAAGGGTCTGATCTGAGGGGTCACTGAGGTTTGTGGAACAGTGCTTGTGCTGGCAAACACTCCTGTTGAAACATGCAAGAGGCTTTGTGACCTCCTGAGGTCCTTTCCAACCTGAATTATCCTATGAGCTTATACTACAGTTGCAACATACCATTTCAAAAACAGTGAGTCTTCCTTTTACTAATACTAGTCAGGCCTGACAATTATAGTACACTTCTGTCTCTCAGAGGGAGTAAACAGAGACTTGAGGTTGTATTTCAGCCCTACATTGTTATTATTTTTTGAATCTTTAACCAGAATGGCCTTTTGTCAAGCATTTGCTACATGCTATTTAAAGTGATGTTGAAATACTCCATTCTAATGACTTAAAAAGATGTTCTCTTCACAATATTGTATACCCAGATCCTGCAGCTCTACCTCCATTTACCTATGTGAAAATTACACACAGGAAGATCTTGTAAGACTCATTGCTTACTCATCTGCAAAGATACATCATTGAATTTGTGTGAACAGGTAAGGAAGCCTCTATAAAAAAACCCAAAACATCCCTCCACCCCCCAAACTAATTTATCAGGAATATAATTTAGTGAACAATATTAATAGAGTACAGTTTTAGGGCGGAATCTGAAAAAGAATCCAGATGGGAAATTTAGGAAGGCAGAATGTAATTATCCAAACTGGACTTTAATCAGGACACCAGGGCTGACATCACTGTTCTGGAAAAAGCATGGAATCTCTAATGACAAAAAGTGATGTAAACAATGGTTTTACTCAGCATCTGCCATGCAAGTGTTCTCCCATGTTCTCCTGGGGCATCGGCCTGATGACGACTCAGAGAAAACTGTGCTTGAGCCACCTATTAAATTACCAGTGAAACTGGATGAAATATCACCAAAAGAAATACAGGATAATTAATGTGAAGAAAATCAGCCACAACTCTTTCAATTCATTTTTCTTAAGCTGTCCGTTTAAGGAATACAAGGAATGCTGTCAGTAAGCATGGTCATGGAGAATTCAGAACTCCTACATATTCTACAGAAAGATATTTGCAGAATTCACAGTATATTTGCAAGTTATTCTTTGTAGGGTTTTCAGGCATCCAAATAAGGAATAGAAACAACTCCATGCAATCTATGTAATCATAAACTACTGGTAGTGAAATCTTACTCAAGGCAAATATACTGAAGTCTGTTAACATAAGTTGATCAAACAATTCTCAACAACCAGATTTCTAAAAATCAAAGTATACTTGTGGGTAATTTACAAGTAGGAAAAGGTCATGATTTGCTGATAAATGATTCATTATATGTAGTCTGCTCAGTACAGATCATTCACTCCATTAATAAACAGCAGAGATGACAATCTAATATTTTTAAACCTCCTTTTATATTCACCTTTTCAGACATCTAGCTTTTATTTCAAAGTTTCAGGAGTCTTCCTAACTATGTTATTGAAAAGGTGCCCAATGTTAAAAACGCACCTTATTTTCCCAAACCTAAATCCACCATCTGCAGTGATCCACATAGTTCTCTCTTAGTAAAAAAAGCTGATGAATCAGTCAGAGAAGAAGAAACTTCCAAATCCAAGGATTCAAACACCCTTCCTCTAGCTCCTTTGCATTTAATCCCCAGGATCTGGTCTTGAGCATATTATCTAATTAGAGCTCATACACTATCACAGAGTCAAAGAGTGCCTTGGACGTGTGCTATTTCATTGTATTTAAGGTTTTATTCTGCAGCACTGAAGGCTACAGAAACACTTCCTTTGACATCTACAAAGGCTGTACAAGGCCATTGTGCTTTATAAGTAGAAGACAGGTTTAAACTTACATCTAAAAATACAGTAGAGCCATATTTTTTTGTAAGAAACACCACTTACTGAGAGAGCAGCTGTGTACTGCACCAGATCAAGTTTGAGTGGTTTTAAGAAGCCACCCCATGTAGAGCCCCTTATAGTAATCCAATTTTGATGGATGAAATCCAAGCATACATGTTCTCCTGGTGATTTCCTGCGCAAAAAATATTTCAATACAATGAAAGAATTACAGTATTAAACAAATTTCCTTTTTGATATTCAATAGGCATTGAAATAAGAAACTCCTAAGTGCATGGCAGAACCCTTATACTTTAAGTGGTACAGTGTATATGCATAAGCAGCTCACCACCATCAAGATTTAACAGTTATTCTTAATAGCCACTGAGTTCTTTGCCTTCATGAACTACTGGCCTTTTTCTACCTTACAATCAGCATTTATGGATGGCACGTCATTCTATGACTGCTACTGTACCACTTCTGTGCTCTGCATGTACCACTTGCACAAAAGCCCAATGGAGTTTGCTCTTTTTGGAATGCTGTCTGAAGAAACTGGGCAATTGTATGAAATATTCTCCATAACACAAAGCAAGTCTTATTACCAGTTTTGCACTCAGAAAGGGACATTTCAAGTTAATGACTTCAAGATGCTTTCCAGTAGGTATTTCATCACAGGAAAATAGTATTGAAACAATATACAGAGAAGCTAGCATGAGATTACGACGCACCAAGACTAGAATTGCTCCTTCCTTCCTTCAGGTACAAGCAGTCAGAAATAATCTTGAGGATTTCAAGAATGGTGAGTGATTTTTCCTGCCATTTTCTCTTTAAAAGACAGGAGCACCAAAGAAAAACTTTTTTTTTTTTTCGGTGATCTTTCCCCATATATGGCAGTTGCCACGTTAGTACATACTTAGAGCCAGGTTTTGCCAGCCATTTTTATTGCACTAAAATTGGTAACACAGATTACACCCAGACTAGCAAATCACAGCATCAATTCAAAATCCCCTGAATGTCTAGCAGAGTTTCAGTCTCATTTTGACAAGACACCCAAACATTCACCAATACTTCAACAGTTACCCTTTCTGAGCCTTGGCTTCCCTGTTAAGGAAATCTTCCTGAAAGAACATTATACCTTAGCATCTGTCACAGCCATCAGAGGATCAAGACGAGGTTGGCGAGTTTTGATTACGTATCTGTAGTTACATATGAATTATATTTTGCAGGGATAACAGAAACATAATATCATGAAGCAGGGTTATTTTAAACCTCTATGAGAAAACCAGAACAAGAAAGAAAGAAGCTAAAAAAAGAATTCTGGGATTCATATGTGGTTTTGATACCATTTATCTTGGATATGTCTTGAAACAACTCTGGAGCCACCCTTCTGGTCTTTTCAATTTGTAATTTTTAACTAATAAGAATCACATTCCTTTTGCTTTGTAAAATTGTCATGTGTGACCTCACCCAAAAATTGTAATGTGCAAAACATCAAGCATTTACACAATAAAAATAATTGCAGTTATTACCATGTAATACTATAAAGGAATACTGAAAGTTAGGGCAGGACTTTAGAAAACTGCTATTTACGATGCATGGACAAACAACAGTGTTCTCACAAAGTTCTACTGACATCTCTAGCTCATAGTTCCATCACTGAAGAAGGCGTCTGCACTATCGCAGGTACTAAGGTCCCTGACATGAAGATCTCATAATAAGATATTTTTTCATGTCATACAAATAATAATGACAGCTAAATTTTTATATGTACATGTCTGGAAATTTCTTTTATTTTGTAGCACTACCTAAATTTTAATAAACTGACTTTTTACTGAGAAATTTACCTTTTAAATTCTTACATAACATTGCTTGCATTGGCATACAACAATAAGCGTAAAATTCTCCAATGGAAGCAAGTGAACTTGAAAGATAATCAGAAATGAAAAATGTATCTGCATTTTACATATGTTGGTATTCTGAGAACTAATGATGAATTAATAATAATAATAATAGTAATAATAATAATCTCTTCTAATTTCAGAGCAGCTTTTAAAATATGTTCCCTTCATATACCTTCATGATTCTAGTTTGTTTTCTAGAATAAACATTTTAACAACACATTTTATGGAAAGGAATATTTACTGAAACAATGAATAGTAGGCCAGAAATATATCCAGCAGTTTTTGAGTGCAAGTTCATACGAAAACAAAAACTCTATTTCTTTCCTTGACTGGGTATTTGTAGCTCAAGCTATATGACCAAACAGAACCGCATAGATTATATCAATCGTTCTACTTGAAAATGAACTAAAGCACAATTTGGAATCATGATTAAGTGAGGATATTTATAGAAGAAAATCAGAGTATTTTTTCACAAACTGAGGAAGATGTGATATTCATCAAATACAGTTCAAAATTAATAGCTAAATTATTCACAAGGTAGTAATGAATTATGCTTACCACATATATTCTTATAGAAACAATAAAATCTTAGTTTTTAAACAAAGTCCTATACAATTTTGTGCCTCCAAACCAACTTCTCTCCTCAAGTCCTTGCCCTAACCAAAACAGTTTCTACCCTAGATGGAAGACAGATTGCAAGTCCACTGGGTTTACACTGTACTGACCACTGTTTGTATATGATATCAGACACAGAAGTGATAAGTATGATGTCCAAATAACCATAGCTGTATATTCTCCAAAAACATTTTAAAGCAAATATCTTGATTAATGTGACTAGAACAGGCTTAAACACAAGCCTCTCTCACATCACTGTGAGACTTTGCTGATGTCAATGGATGTTGCTTAAGAGAATACTGGCACAAGAAATCAAGTACTTAAAACCAACCACAAAAATAAAAGCATATGAATATAACTTTTAAATGAGCCTAAGTAATTCAACAACCTAGAGTAGCTTCTAAAAAACTTTACAAATATTTGGCAGTATGAGTATATTCAAAACATACCTTTGGATTGTACCTTATATTTGAGTCATGAATAAACAGTTCTTACATAATTATGAACTTTTGAAATTAATGACCTACATTGCTAGTTGAAATGGAATCTTACACCATTAGCGTTTGGATAATAACAGTATGAGAGAAATCTGGGAGTATAATAGAACCTTTCATACATCAAGAAGAATTACACCATGTTTCACTTCCATTATTCTCATCCTCTTAAATTTAAGATCCAGGGCCAGTTTCTTAGCAGATAGGATTCACCATAATAGTACTCAACTCAACATAGTCACAACAGTCTGGCTATGTTGTGAGTTCAATGACAGACCATTCCAAAAATATCACTTTGTTAGCCACTGCTGTAAATAAACCTTTCACTATGATGTATATAGGTATAAAAATCTAGTAAATGACAATATATTTAGTTGGCAAATATTCAGCAAAAACTTACCCTAAGAGGTAAGGAAGTGCTTATCCCATTCCCTAAAATTGACTATTCCCCTGCAAGCAGCAGCACCTAATACTAGTGTAGTCAAGTGATTAGGAAGTCCACACTGCCATCTGATCACTCTCAGAGAAGGCATGAGACTTAACGGTTAGTAGGCTGATCCAATAGTACTTTCTTACCTTAAGTGCTCAAAAGTATAACTGCCTTTCCTACAAGAGAAATCCATGCAATTACATATCAAATGTGAAGATTAGAGGACTGAAATCAGTGAGAAGTGATAACAAAACACTGCATGATGAAGTTATATCACTAGCTCTTTAATGAAGAATATTTTGTTCCCTACTGAATATTTTTAGTGTATGAAGTGAGGTGCAGGTCAGATGGAGACAATACTAACCACTTCAATGAAGGAAGTATAACCTACATCCATATTCATCATATAATGAAAATGATATTTCATGTTGGGTGGCAAGAAGATACATAAAAAGAACCACAGCAAAGAGCAGAGAGAGTAAGAGTAACTGCCCTCATTTAGTAGCCCATACTTATACTATTGAAGTCATGGGGGAGAGTAATTAAATTTAGTAGAAACCACCCATGATTTGAAGCTGCTCTCATTTTAGGAATGCAAGGGCAAGGAATTCACTGCACAGTTCAACTTCAATTAACCAAATTATTCAGTGTCCCATGGTAATCAGATAAAAATGCTTGTATCATGTTAGAAGTAACAGTTTTTGGGAAACATACACAGTATATAGAAATACATGTCACAGAAGGAAAACAGATTAGAGAACCTTTGATGCTCAGCACAGCTGAATTGGGTAGAAAACTTAATGAGAAGAGTATTAGAATAGATTCAGTTTTGAAAATGAAGATATGGGTTAAATTGGTGGGTTTTGATCAAACATTTATAGGGCATTCACTTCTGTGTGTGTTTTTCCAAAATTGCTTCAAAAAGCATGTAAAGGTCAACATGCAAGTGAGATGTGATGCCCTGTAGGAGGAAGGTAAGGAGAAGGAGCATTGAGCTGACCTGCATGCCTTTTGACAGTTTACTATTTCTGCCCCTCAAGGACATGACAGTTATAATCTGATAACTCCATTTTATTTCAGCACTGGAGAGTCTCTCAAGTCTCGTTTGTTCTTTGGTTTAACAGCGATTTCATCCATACTTGTATCCAAATCTTTTAAATATTTTTTATGGCATTCATTCACAAGCTTGCTAGAAGCTGTCCTGCATGGCTGCTAGCTTCCCGGTCATCAACAAACCTAGCTTTTTCAGAACAACTTCTGTCATAAACATTGCATCCCAAAGTGGAACAAACAAAAATTAGTGGTGACTATATTTTACAAACAGAAGAAAAATCTACAGATTACTAATTTAAAATTCTGCTTATGCAGGATGGGGATACTAATAGTAGATAATTACCCTTATTATTTCAAACTATTGCAAGAGTGCGATGGTGAAAAAATTGATTTGCACAACATCCATCCTTGGTCATCATAAGAGCTTGGTCATCATAAGAGAATAGGCTTAGTGTTATTTAAAAAAAAAAAAAAAAAAAAGGAATCACCTAAAGATTACTTCGTAACTTATAAATCAACACATGATTTGACAGAGAATTTTCAAAAAGGTTTGGCAGAAAGTAATAGGTGGGGAGGATTATTGAAATACTGACATCTTGTAATAAAAAGTTGTCATCTTCTTAAAGTTTCATCTCTACAAAGATGACAGTCATCATATAATTTAACTCTAAATAGTATCCTTGAAAGCTCTTTTAATATTAAGATACAAAAAACTGTCCAAGAAATCTGTAATAAAAAAAGAAAGTGTAGGTGGAACAACAAAAGATGCATTATGATAGACCTGCAAAAGTGCAACCAATATTAAATATTTTTCTGTTCATGTATGAAGCAATTCAGGAAGAAAATGGAAAATAACAACAGGGAGTACATTTATCATGTTCAGACATATCTGAAACAAAGACCATAAGTATTGCTGGATAATAGCATGAGAAAATAAAAAGCAAGATATAAATCTATAGGAAGTGTAGAGAAGAATATAAGATAAATTATCTACATCTGCTGCAATATCAGATGATTTCTAAATAAAAAGAGTAAAAAAAAAAGTAAACATTCAGGAAAAGAGTGATGTGTAACCCACTGAAATACCACATAAATGTTGACTAGCTGTATGAGAAAAACAGGTATGCTAAGACAAACTACCCACAGAAAAAAAGAAAAATCTTGTTTCATTTATTAACCCTAGTGTTTAGTCTCATGCATTTATAGCAATGGATTAGTATCTAGTATTATAATAGCCTGTAAAATGAAATTTAAGCAAATGAAAAGCATATATACTCATATTGATATATTAATACTAAATACAAAGTAATAACATTCTAGTTATATGTTAGTAAATTATACTTTAGTAAAACAAACATGACAAAAAAAATCCAGAAAGACTGTATTACCATATACCTATATTTTTAAAACAGGTTTTTATTACAGCACATTGAGCATTTGTTGCTGCAATGCACCTTGAAGTCTACAAAGCTTCAGGATGATCAATGATTGTATCTTGCTACTGTGCAAAGATTTGACATACTTTTTTCCACTACCTTGCACCTTTCAGCACCAGTTATCTGCATTTTTGCAAGGCAACAGTAAACAAATTTTAAAATGACACTATTCCATCTGAAAGCATTGAAAATATTAGAACATATCTACCAAGGAGAACAGCAGAATCTAGATCATCTGGAGCAAAAGCCAAGTGCAATGCTTTGTCTTCTGATATCCAGTTTAAAGGATAACTTATATTCCTCTGTTGCTTCTGTGTTCTCAGCAAAAAAGAATTTAGTGTATGCAAACTTGCAAAAGGACATCACGTAAGTCCATTTAACTTAGCTATACTATTATGAGTTCCTTCATTAATGAAATCATTATTATTTTTATTATGCCTGCCTTAAAGGCTTGATTTATTTACAAAAATTCAAAAATATGCTAAAAACCTATTAAAGAAATTGTTTTCCTAGGTCTAATTTTGCAACAGCTTTCTCCTTTCTAACTGGTTCTTATGTACATTTTTGGCTGTTGACTCTTTCATCCAGGCCACTAAAGGTGTTTTGAAGAATTTGCCTTGCCGCAATGCTCATGACAGAGCCAATTTGTTGCAACAGAGATTTCAGCATTCTGTGCAGAGGCTATCAGAACAAAGCAAAACACAAGCAGTCTTGGAGATACTGTCTTGAAATTTGGCACAATGTTCAAAGATTGATCTGTACATATTACATCCTGTCCTTAAGCACAACTCTGAATGTCATTCTTATTAATTCCAAGGTCCTTTCAAAGACTGACCTAGCTGGATTCTGTTTTACTGGTTTTATAATGAAACTCTTTACACCCAAAACAGGTATTGCAACACAGTGTTATGCTGTCTGCTGTAATCCGCTATTACCTCAAAGAGATATATAGAGAGATATATCAATATGTCAATTACCTTTAATTAAATGAATATCATCTTTTTAGAATCAGATCTTTGCCAAAATAAAAAAAGAAGTGTTGCAAGTTGGCTAGCCAACCCTTCATCAATTGGCTGATTGCTGACAGCTCAGTGGTACATGAATCAAGAGCCAGAATGTCATTTGCTAACATATCAGGAAAATTATTTCTGGCACCAAACTGCACCTGCATGTGATAAGAAAATGCTTCTATACATCTGCACAACCAGGGCAATAAGACCAACAGAACAAGTTTGGTTGTCAAGTCTTGTATGCATGTCACTGTATTAATATGGCAGTGAAAAATATTTGATTTCTCTAAATAAATCCTAATGAACAAAAACAAGAACAGCAAATTGATACAACTTGAAAGTCAGTAGATAGCATTTACAAAAGACCCTAGGTAGCTTAAAAGCTGAAAGTCACTACTGAAAGGAAAAAAATAGAGACTTCTATCCCTAGTGGAGTGAAGTCCCTGAATCCTAAGAGTGGCAAGACTGAAGACATATGCTTTAGCATTTCTCTATTGAGTAGTTAGTTCAAGCCTCTCCTCCTCTCCTTGGAGTGCAAAGGCCCCCTTACATCTTTCTGCAACCCCATTCCCAGGCAGTGTATATGACTGCAGACCTATGAATTCTAGCATGGGACCAGGCAGCTAGAAGTTAGGCACCCTGGTGTCTTTGGGACAGATTTAAATGATTTGAGTACCTAAGTAAGAACTTATGGGTAGAATTCAGAGCAAGTGATATCACCAGTGTAACCTTAGGCACTTCATTGAGATACCTAAGAAATATTACCTTAGATTCCTTCTGCGTAGAGAAGCAGCACTCCAAGAAGCTAATTTATCTCATTAAAATCATGCTGTCTTTCTTTATGGAATACTAAGTTTACAGCAATAGGTTCTTGACTTCTGTACTTGTTAGATGGGGTGAATTTTCTGTAGAAGTCCTAGGACAAACTATCAGCTAAATTATTTTATCTATATAAGTCCCACTATTATATGACAGTAATCTACCTTCCTAGGACTGTATTTCTAAGCATGTTTGGAACGGCTCCTATCTGCGTATCAAGGTGCCTGTCTCTTGCTTCAGCCTAACTAGGAAGAAATACAGCATTCTGCCTAAGGACGCCCATGAGGTAGGATGAGAGGTGACCTCAGAAAACATGAAGCATTCACTCCCAACATGAGGTATCTTTACTGCTTGGTTTTGTTGGTTTTTTTAATTATTATTATTATTATTTATTTACTTATTTATTTAAATAACTTTTTACTCTGTTGTTCTACTGATGATGTCTGTTTTTATAACAGCATCTGAACATTACAAACACACTTTGAGGAGATAGGGTCACTAATCTCTATGTCATGAAGTAGGCTATGGGTTCATCATTCCACATCTGAAACTGTGTCACTGTGCAGAATCTGAGAGACCTGGGATCAGAATCAGAGAACAAGTCCTTCTTTCCAGGATTGTTTATTCAGTTTATTTTAAGATGCTTCTTGAAAAACAAATGAAGAGCCAAACAATCCCCAAGAAGCTAGAAATCAGCAGGAAAACAGAAGCCTGAACTCCTCTTTTGCTAAGCAGTAGGGTGCAGGGTCACAGTCCTTTCATCTTCTTCTGATGCATCTTGCACTCCCCTTCTCATGAAACAGCGTTAGTAAGGCAGATACTCACCTAGCATATTCTATAGCCTGGTAAGTGTATTATTCTTCTAGTACATATAGAAAGGTGGTTTGAGGAGAGCACTGAATTTAGATCACCTTTTCCATAAAGTGACTACTTTAAACACTCTGCCCCAATTTTTTTTTTTTTTAAATAGTGAGTACCTTCTTTCCAGTTTTCAAGGTCTTTCATGGTCCTGGCCCTTTGACTGTACCCTTCTGGGTATTTCTGATTTTGCTCTCCAGCAAACTCTTTCCTTCCAAGATTAAACTCAGGGAAATTTTTGGGGAACAGTTTACTACATCCTATAGCAATATAGTAACCACATTGATCTGGACTCCCTCCAACCTATATAATCCTCTAACAAATTCCCAGCAGGTCTTGCCACAAACGTTTCTGCAAATCTTCATACCATGCTACAAAATATGTAACACATATTCTTAGACCTATGCTGTAAAATTGTATTCTAGTGGACTGCAGGCCATTATATCTTAGTTCATGCACAAATTCCCGGGGAGACCAGTGACAAGTGATAGCCAGTCTGGATTTGGCCCACCTGTTCAAGAGAGAGCAAGTCTTAAACAGTGTAGAAGCCAAGCCTTTCTGCACTATTTAGTCTATGGGACAAGAGATCATTTCCTGCTGCACATGCAGAAACAAGTGAGTTTTGCTTATTCCTTTTGAAGAGGAGACGCAGCTAGCTCCTCTGAAAAGATGCAAGACTCTTGATCCAGATGGACATAGGTTCCTCCTTGCAACTCTATGCTATTGTCCTGGTTTTGGCAGGGATAGACTTAATTTCCTTCCTAGTAGCTGGTACAATGCTGTGTTTTGGATTTAGGATGAGAACAAAGTTGATAACATGCTGATGTTTTAGTTGTTGCTAGGTAATGCTTACACTAGCCAAGGACTTTTTAGTTTTCCATGCTCTACCGACTGAGAAGGCTGCAGGTGCACAAGAAGCTGGGAGGGGGGCACAGCCAAACTGGCCAAAGGGACATTCCATACCATATGATGTCATGCTCAGTACATAAACTGGGGGAAAGCTGGCCGGGGGGGGGCCGCTGCTCGGGGACTGGCTGGGCATCGGTCGGCGGGTGGTGAGCAATTGCACTGTGCATCACTTGCTTTGTGTATTATTATTATTATTACTACATTATTATTATTGCTATTATTTTATTTCAATTATGAAACTTTTTATCTCAACCCACGAGTTTTTCTCACTTGTGCTCTTCCAATTCTCTCCCCCATCCCACCGGGGGTGAGAAGGCAGAGGAGTGAGTGAGCAGCTGTGTGGTACTCAGTTGCCGACTGAGGTTAAACCACAACAGCTATACATCCGAGCTTTGCTAAGGAGGACACAGTGAAGGTGTATTCTGGTGTTTCCCAGTGGGTAGGTCTAAATTGCTCCTGACTCGCCATAGTCATTGCTGGGATCTGAAGTGCCTGTGAACTCTGGAAATTGCTCTGAATCGTAAGAGCGAGGTTTTTTATTTGATATAGCCTTAAGGCTCATTTTCAACTGGACCCAAAAGTCTTAGTAATTTTTGAAAATGGTCTTCAAGTCTAGCATCCAGTATCTTCAAGTGTTTTTATGTTTTTTCTATAGGACTGAACAGATTATTACAGAATTAAAATTGTTGTAGATCTATGGAACACAATGTTTCCTAATATAAGTGCTTTTAAAAAGGTACTGTTCATCTGCAGTGGTTTGGTTTGAAATGTTAAACATGAGTAGTATAATGTCAATGTCCATATTCATGACTGATGCTTAACCATTCTATGTTGTGCAAGTGTAGCTGGAGTTATAGAAGTACTGAAAAACTCTGCAGCCAGAAATGCAATTTTAAAAACTTCTTTTGCATTCAAACATCTTTAAAAAAAAGGCAAATTCTTTTTTTTTTTTTTTTTATGTTCTCCATTTCAGATACCAAATTTTAGCCCACTGGTCATTTCTGAAGCTAAGTTATGAACAACTGGAATACTGAAAACACTGTGACACTTTCCACTACTGAATTCTGAACAAATATTATTATAAAGACAGACAAGAACAGCTTTCTAAACATTTCATCATTTTAACATGTAACATGCATAATGGCTGACTGCAACATTTATTCATATTGTGAAAACATTCTGGGGACAGACAAAAAATAAATTTTAATTCTTGCATTAATTCTTAGTTCAAACTTAAATGATCTTAATTAAGTTTCTATTGGAAATGACTTAAGGAAATTTAAATCAGGGCCATTTTATTTCTTCGTGATAGGAGGAAACTCATTGGACCAGATGATGATATTGGCATTAGAGATGTCCACATCTGAGAGTCATCCAACACTGCACCTCCAACCAGCACAGACCGATGGGCATTTCTTGGGTGCAATTCATTTGCTGTCAATCAGATGAATGGCATCTTTGAAAGTGCCTCCATCTTTCCAGTGATAATAAGCAGACCCTAAGATAATCACGTATATGAGCCTAGTTAAAATACAAAGGACTGCATTTTAGATATCTCAGAATCATTTTATTTTAATCCTCCCCTGGATATCCAAAATTATTTCAATGACTATTATACTATGTACAACCTATTTTGATTTCTAAATTTTTTTTTAAAGACATACCATATGAAAAGATGAGTTACAAATATTCATTTGTTTTTGAACAGAAGTAGGCTGATACATGGTAAGTTCTTTATTCTTTTAGAGAAATTTGTAGTAAATTTGTAGTAAATTCAATACTTGCATGAGGGCCCAATATGCCGACTGGACCCATCCCACAGGGAAGTCTGCTGCCTCCCTGAGGCCCGGGTCAGAGACATTACTAGGAAGCTCCTTGGTCTGGTACAGCCTTCTGACTACTACTCGCTCTTGGTTATGCAGTGATGAGGTTATACAGTGGTTATGGCAGTGATGAGGTTCCAGAGAGAAGTCCAGAAGCGATGAAAAGGGAATTCAGGGCACTGGGGCCACTGGCTGAAGGATCAGGAGCACAGGTAGTGTTTTCCTCTATCCCTACAGTGGCAGGGAAGAATACTGAAAGGAGCAGGAAAACACACCTGATCAACACGTGGCTCAAGGGCTGGTGCCATCGGCGGAATTTTGGCTTTTTTGATCATGGGGAGGTTTACATGGCATTGGGCCTGCTGGCGGCAGATGGAGTTCAGCTGTCTCACAGGGGGAAAAGGATGAATTGGCGGGGCTCAACGAGAGGGCTTTAAACTAGGTTCAAAGGGGGGAAGGGGATAAAACCAGGATCACTAGAGATGAGCCTAGGGGTGGCGTGCCGATGCCGGGGGTGAAATTGATAGCCCAGCTCAAGTGCATTACACCAATGCACGCAGCATGGGTGGCAAACAGGAGGAGCTGGAAGCCATTGTGCAGCAGGATAGATATGACTTAGCTGCTGCCATCACAGAAACATGGTGGGGTGACTCTCATGATTGGAGTGCTGCAATGGATGGCTATAAACTTTTCAGAAGGGACAGGTGAGGAAGGAGAGGCGGTGGGGTGGCCCTGTATGTTAGGGAGTGTTTCGATTGTCTAGAGCTGAACGATTGTGATCGATCGAACGATACGGTTGAGTGTTTATGGGTAAGGATGAGGGGGAAGGCCAACGAGGCAGATAACCTGCCGGGAGTCCGTTATAGACCACCCAACCAGGATGAAGAGGTGGATGAAGCATTCTACAAGCAGCTGGCAGAAGTCTCACAATCGCTAGCCCTTGTTCTCGTGGGGGACTTCAACTTCCCAGACATCTGCTGGAAATACAACACGGCAGAGAGGAAGCAGTCTAGGAGGTTCCTGGAGTGTGTGGAAGACAACTTCCTGACACAGCTGGTAAGTGAGCCTACCAGGGGAGGTGCCTCGCTCGACCTGCTGTTTACTAACAGAGAAGGACTGGTGGGAGATGTGGTGGTCAGAGGCCGTCTTGGGCTTAGCGACCATGAAATGGTAGAATTCGCAATTCTTGGTGAAGTAAGGAGGGGGGCCAGCAAAACCGCAACCATGGACTTCCGGAGGGCAGACTTTGGCCTGTTCAGGACGCTGGTTGAGAAAGTCCCTTGGGAGACAGTCCTGAGGGGCAAAAGGGTCCAGGAAGGCTGGACATTCTTCAAGAAGGAAGTCTTAAAGGTACAGGAGCAGGCTGTCCCTGTACGCCGTAAGAAGAACAGGTGGGGAAGACGACCAGCCTGGCTGAACGGGGAGCTCTTGCTGGGACTCAGGAAAAAAAGGAGAGTTTACCGCTTGTGGAAGAAGGGGCAGGCAACTCAAGAAGAGTACAGGGATCTCGTTAGGTTGTGCAGAGAAGAAATGAGAAAGGCAAAAGCCCAGCTAGAACGCAATCTGGCCACTGTCGTTAAAGACAAAAAAAAATGTTTTTACAAATATATTAATGACAAAAAGAGAGCCAAGGAGAACCTCCATCCTTTATTGGATGTGGGGGGGGAACATTGTCACTGAGGATGAGGAAAAAGCTGAGGTACTTAATGCCTTCTTTGCCTCAGTCTTTAATAGTCAGATCAGTTATCCTCAGGGTACTCGGCCCCCCGAGCTGGAAGACAGGGACGGCGAGCAGGATGAACCCCCCATAATCCAAGAGGAAGCAGTCAACGACCTGCTACGCCACCTGGATGCTCACAAGTCTATGGGGCCAGATGGGATCCACCTGAGAGTGCTGAGGGAGCTGGCGGAGGTACTCGCCAAGCCGCTCTCCATCATCATTTATCAGCAGTCCTGGTTAACGGGGGAGGTCCCAGATGACTGGAGGTTTGCCAATGTGATGCCCATCTACAAGAAGGGCCGGAAGGAGGATCCGGGGAACTACAGGCCTGTCAGCCTGACCTCAGTGCCGGGGAAGATTATGGAGTGGTTTATCTTGAGGGCGCTCACAAGGCATGAGCGGGACAACCAGGGGATCCGGCCCAGCCAGCACGGGTTCATGAGAGGCAGGTCCTGCTTGACCAACCTGATCTCCTTCTATGAGCAGGTGACCCACCTAGTGGATGAGGGAAAGGCTGTGGATGTGGTCTACCTGGACTTCAGTAAGGCCTTTGACACTGTCTCCCACAGCATTCTCCTAGAGAAGCTAGTGGCTTATGGCTTAGACAGGTGTACTCTTCACTGACTTTCAGAAAATTTATTATAACTCCTATGCCAATTGATTGAAAAAGCCAGTTACACCAGCACAAATGGAAAAGCAGAGATACTGCTTTTAATGCAATAAAATATAAGAACAATGCTGCCTAATAGCTGTATTGCCATGATCTTGCATCACTTCTAGCTTACACTATGTGTGATGATAACTATTGAAGTCTTTGCATCTCACTTCCAGTAGGCTCTGAGCCATCAATTGCGCTAGTACATAGGAGACTAGAATTTGGTCTGCCCTATGTCCTCTTGGTCTCAGGCTATGTAAAATGTCCTTAATGGACTGGAAACAACTAAAAGGCAAAAAAACACTCTAGTACTTCCTCTCCTATTTGAAGGGAGGTGAGTAAGCCCAAGAGACAAGCAGGTAATTTATAGTTAAACATTTTCCTTTGATCTGTATATCGCTTTTTCTATTTTGAGCTAATTTGATTAAGTACGCACAAAGAGGGAGCCAAAGGAGAAAGGTTTTTCTGCAGGCAGCCAGCCAGGAAACACAGCAGCAGAGACCTAATTTTTTATTATTATTATTATTATTGATCGATCTCCAAGTGATACACATAATTGACTCAAAATAACAGAGGAGCTGAATTAAATCTGAAACATTTGAGCATACTTAATACAGGGTTTTCCAGTGCTAAGAGCTTGGATAGTTTCAACTACTTTCAATACCACAGAAAATGTAGGTAAAATAGTATTATGGCCTCACAAGTTATTTTGTGTCAGCTGAACTTCAATAACTGACAATATGGATGCTGTTACCCCACTGCAAATATGAAGAAAAATGTTCTAGCTTATGTCCTTTCTTGTTAAGACTTAAGCAAATGCATTTCATATTACATTTCCTGTCAGTTACACAATCAAAGTACAAAGTAATTACCTACATCCGATTTAGTCATCTAGATGCCTTTTATAAAGCACAGGGAGAAATGGCAGTTGTGTGGAGTGATCCATTTCATTCTAAAGTAAACAGCTAAAATATATCAGAAGAAATATGCCTTAAAAATACCTATTTGGTTTTTTTACTACAGACCTTACCCATTTAGATGCAGACATCTAACCAAATTTGCATGAGACAAACTCAGCCACAGTTACAACAGCTCAGCTTACACACGACAATTCATGTCTGGCAATAATTCATTTGTATGTTTGAGCTGCAGACTTTTTCTATGTAAAGACAGAGAAATGTAGTGTTGGCTCGAAGTACTTATTGCCTATATACACACCACATTCTCCTGCTTGGCCCAACTGTGAAAACAAAAACATGATGAATCATGGGTTAGAAAACTGCCACTCACTTCAGTCCTTCTGGTGCTCCAAGGGGACACAGGTATATGTCCTCCATGGTAAGTGAGACCCGCGGGCAGAAGAAGACCCCAGTTGTAGCTTCATAAATTATGAGTTCAGAACACACACTGTTTTTAACCGACTTCAACAGGAAATATACAGTCGTGTAACCAGGTAAGATAACCAATTCTGGTCTTGCCTATATTGCCATCTTACCACTAATTATATACTTTTATACTTTTTTATACTTGGAAATTGTGAAAGGTTGGACAGCAAAATTGGATTAGGTATACATCTACTAGGCATGTACAAAGTACTGTGACAAAGAGGGGCTGTTATAAAACAAAACAACCAAAACTAATAAGAAACAGTCAGTCATCATCAGTTAAGTTAGCCAACAATTTGCAACGTTTGCTCATTCTTCAAATCTCTGTTCTAATATAGAAAGATTTAATCTTTACTTGATGGGTCAACCTCACACAAAAACCCAGACTTCTCTGACCCAAAACATTAATGTGTATAGTGTCTAGACTAACATTTTACCAGGACAGATGTTACCACAAGTCAACTACCAATGAATTTACACCAGTTAAAGGAGGAATATGAACAAACCATTACAAGAAAGTAAAAAAATCCTATGCTTCATATATAAAATATATAAACTGCTCTATTCTAGGTAGCTTAGAAATTATTCAAAGTGTTTTAAAAGAACATAAACAGTATATAATTTACCTTAAAAATTAAAATAGCTCCTTCACTGCCAAACAGCTATTGCTGTCGATACCTTGTCTAATACTGTGATTAACGGTATTTAGAAACAATACTGCTGAGATATAATATGTTTTGTAGGGTGGATCCTGGATCTTAGCTACTTAGGAGATTATCTGCTAATTGCTGTTCTTCATTTGAATTCATAACATCACCACTCTAGCAACAGTTAAGTTGTATTTAAGGGTGCACTTCATTATAATCCCATGTTTTCAGAAGCTTATAACTTTATATAAATTATCTGCTCATAAAGTTTTTCTCAGCCCAAAGAAGGCATTTTGGAACAGTCTGACACAACACCATTTGACTGCTTAGTATTTGCATGTTCAAAAATGTGCTACTTTTTATGCCTCCTTTTTGATGACACATTAACATACTTGTCAACTTATGGTACTCAAAACTCCCCAGGTTTTTTAAGGTGCCAGCTTGCAGTTCTCAACAAGTAGAAATGCTTCTGACACATTTGGGAGACTGCTTAGAAATAACACAGGTTTCAGTGTTGCTCAATTAGGGAAAGGTCAGTGATACTTGAAACTGCCCAAAAGGAGCAGTGACACTGAAGAAACTATCAAGGTTTGTTACATTTTCCAGTCAGTCAAAAGGGACCAGTCCACTGGCATGGAAAATCCTGCTCATGCCTTTTTCCCTCTCAAAACAAAGTAGACATAAATTTGTTTATACTGGCTATAAAAAAAATTTACCTGTCCTAAACAATTATTATCCTATAAGGATACTACAGCTAAACAGGTGACCATGCGTATCAACATCTGACACTTGGCCACAGCTCAGTGGGCTTGAGTCTAGGCATTTTGCAGTGAAATATGGGTCTAGACATCTAGCTGCTACTCTCACGTGATCCCCAGTCTAACAGTTTAGTGACAGTGTCAAAGTAATTAAGCACCTCAGAAAAACGGCTGTAGAATCTGATCCGGCCTCCTGAATAATGCCGATGAGGCATGGGCTGTCACCTCCTCACATTCGCTCAAGAGAAAACCAAAACCATTGATGTCAGAGTCACTGGGAATTTGCAGATGTAGAGGGAAAGGGGAAAAAAAAGAAAGCAAAAGCAAAAAAAAACCCCAGCCTCGGTATGATTTGGGCTTCCAGCACTTGCTGAATCTTCACAAAAATGAAGCCGTATACACCACAATGAGAAACAATGGTTACAAACAGAGGTGATATCACAAGAGGTATCCTCCTGGTCTTGTGAGGCTGTCACTCCAACTGACATATACTGTGAAGTAATAAGCAACACCTTCTCCAGATCCCAGAAAGGAGGGAGATAAATGGCACTGAATTGGCTGTATTTCCCCAAAATGTCTCAGACAAGCTACAGCCGCAGCAGGCTGAGCAGCTGAGCCCTCAGAGACTGGGCTCAGAGTCTCAGACAGAAAGGAAAGATTTATTGCCATCTGGTAACAATGATGCTGATGTCTCGGAGAGACCCACTGGGCTACACAGCAGCACCTAGCAACTCTAAAACTAGAGGGAAGTAATTAGGTAGCTTAATTACTGGGCTGCTTATAAAAGTTGGAAATCCTACATTATACTTAAGTTATTATTACAGTTACATTTGGCAGGGAAAGAAGGATGTGGGAAACTGAACCTTTAAGAGGCTAAGATGAGCCAAACCGAAGCAGTCACTGTCATCTGCTGTCTTGTTATATTATTCAGGGACTCCTGTTATACAGTATGGATTGCCTAGGACTCGGATGCTGAATGTAGCAACCCTCTATCATGCTGCCTGGCACTGAGTGACTGCTGAAAAACACAGCAACCTTGGTGGTTGACAACCTCTATATATTCACAGGACAGCTACAGCATGAACAGCTTATAGTACAAGTTTCTCTACTCTGCCTCTGCCAAAATATCACTATACTCCCAACCCTCTCATGTGTATACAGCAACATTGGAAACTCCTTTCCCATTAAAATGCATGGTTCTCTACAGGCTGCTAATTATTAATAGCGGCAGTGGCAGCAATTTGAGAGAGAGAAATACTCCTGTAATTTTGAGTAGAGGTTTGAGACAGCATGGCAAGGCAGAGAGACAAATGCTCTCTTCATGTTTGCAGCCATAACCTCTTAGCAAAACCAGAAAATATTGATGGGCAAAGAGGGTTGTTAGCCACACGCTGGACATACAGAATTCAAAGGATGCAACAAAACCAGAAGCTGACCTCCAAATCCTGAGCTTTTGTAGTTTTCACATCAAGACCAGATATGAATATGAAATAATTTGTTAGTTTTTACTGGGAATCTCCAATTGGAATGTCAAACAAGCTGGAAATCTGAAATTCAGTGTAGAAATTTGGTGTCTTACTGCCATTTTTATTCTAAAACTTACTGGTCAATCATTGTATTAAACCTCCCACAGTTCCTGAACAATTCAAGTGTAGTTGATCTGACTGTTTACATAGAACATTAAATGGCTTTAAACATGCTAATCTGACTCCACTAGCACGTTTGCTCTTGCTAAGCCATAGATTAACAGCTTTGTAAGTCATAAAGAGCAGACCCAACTAAAAGGTGAGTATATTGCAGTTGCAAAATTATGCATGTTACAAAACCAATGTATATCATATGTAAATGAATACATTCAGTGAAGGAAAGAGCTGTCTGTATTATAGCACCTTTTTTTTTTTTTTTTTTTTTTTTATTCTAAAAGGCGTGAATAAGAGACTTGAAGCCAAATTCAGTGTCTGGAGAAAGCACTGTACTATGTTAACTCAGCAGTGAAAGGAACAGTAAACAGCTATCGTCAAAATAATCCTTCAGGATTCTACAGAGCATAAGACAATTACTCATTTTGAGGTGAAGCCCTCACCCTTTATCCGCCTTTCTGTTTTTCCTAGACCCACATGCAAATTGTTTTTCTTCCAGAGAATAACCTGCTTTATTTCCCTTTTTAACTCCAACGAACACAACTACTATGTATACTAACTAGGTTTCTGTGTCAAAGGGCACCAAAAATATGCTAGTATTGTTGAAGACACAAATGGAAAAACCTTGATTTGGCAGGGTGTTCTTGTCAACAAAGAACAAATGTAAAGGACCCACATGAACGCTGAAAAGATTAACCAAAAAAGGAATCACATGGAATGGTATTATTTTAAAAGCTCTAAAAAATGTCTCAGAAGTACCTAGCAGGCAAACGAGGAAATTTTTTTGGTTGTTTGTTAGGGCTCTTTTGTTGCATTTTACAACATAATATGAAGCCTAGGAACACATTATAGTACTTTGTAGTAGAATTTAAGACTTGGTAAGTGTCTGTATTTTGCATAAAGCTATTGGATGAGGCTGTGCTTTCTGGCATATCTTGCCACTGTTTGATAGCATTTTAAAAGCATACCGTGCTTGAACTATCAATATACAATATTTGTTAGTTTTATGCTCCACAAGTTACTTTGTTTTGTGCAATGGAATAATTACTATGAAGTTTTGTATTGTAGCACTTTTGTCACAGTTGTTTTTTGGATAATGGAGCCTCATTTTGAACTTTTTATTTGCTTTCTATGCTGTCACTGTGATTTAATTGGAAATTGGACCAGAAAACATTAAAGGAAATTTTGGTGATTCCAGTCATTAAAGATTTTCCCTTGCTGGAATGTAAGTGGGATTCTTTACAGGGTGCTTATTTGTTTGATTTGTGCTTAAAGGTTATGTATATTTAAATGCATTTCATGAAATAAAACACTGGGCAAAAAGTAGTGTCTAGTGTATTTTCTTTGCAATCATCTCAAAGCACTAACATTATGACACGGATACAAACGTGTATCATAGAATCATAGAATCATAGAATAGTTTGGGTTGGAAGGGACCTTTAAAGGTCATCTAGTCCAACCCCACCCTGCAATAAGCAGGGACATCTTCAACTAGATCTGGTTGCTCAGAGCCCCGTCCAACCTGAGCTTGAATGTTTCCAGGGATGGGGCATCCACCACCTCTCTGGGCAACTTGTTCTACTGTTTCACCACCCTCAACGTAAAAAATTTCTTCCTTATATCTAGTCTAAATCTACCCTCTTTTAGTTTAAAACCTTTACTCCTTGTCCTATTGCAACAGGCCCTGATAAAAAGTTTGTCCCCATCTTTCTTATAGGCCTGCTTTAGGTACTGAAAGGCCACAGTAAGGTCTCTTGGAAGCCTTCTCTTCTCCAGGCTGAACAACCCCAACTCTCTCAGCCTTTCTTCAGAGGAGAGGTCTTCCATCCCCCTGATCATTTTTGTGGCCCTCCTCTGGACCCACTCCAACAGGTCCATGTCTTTCTTATGTTGAGGGCTCCAGAGCTGGACACAGTACTCCGGGTGGGGTCTCACCAGAGCAGAGGAGAGGGGCAGAATCACCTCCCTCGACCTGCTGGCCACGCTTCTTTGGATGCAGCCCAGGATACGACTGGCCTTCTGGGCTGTGAGCGCACGTGCTGGCTCATGTCCAGCTTGTCATCCACCACCACCCCCCAGTCCTTCTCGGCAGGGCTGCTCTCAATCCCTTCATCCCCCAGCCTGGATTGATACTGGGGGTTGCCCTGACCCAGGTGCAGGACCTTGTACTTAGCCTTGTTGAACCTCATGAGGTATCACAGGAAAGGGTGAAAAAAGACGGCATTTATTCCATATTTAAGAAAATATTAAGTATTAAAATAGATATTTTTTAAAGCTGATTCAGAAGGGGAAAAAGTAATATATATGAACTCAGGTTTCAGGCAGAAAACTAGATAATTAAAGCTGAGCCTACAAATTAAGCCTGTGCTTACTCTTTGTTGGATTTTTGGGGGCTAGGAAGGAAAACGTATACTAAAGATGGAAGGGAGAGAATTCATTTTTCAGAAAATACACCTCTCAGTCAGGTTTGCCAATAAAGCTGACTATTTCTTTGGTCTTAAAATGTTTAATTCTTTGGTTCTAATTTCTTACAGGTTAAAGAGCAGATCAGTCTTCATACTGAACTGACTGATTTTCCAAGGAATTGGGACTTGTTTAACCATGAGTGGAAGCAGTGGGACAGCCGGAACAGTAGGACAGTGCTTATGAGGGGCTCTGGACTCAGCAAAGAGGTTTGGGGCCGTCTAGTTGGGTCCCAAACGCAAATACAGATCTTCTGGGATCAAGGGAAATCTTCAAGGAACTTCAGCATGCCTGCTGCTTATGGAGAATGCAACTTCTAGCTAGCTGTAGCAGCAGCAGGACACACAACAGCAGGCCAGAAACTTTGCTGAGGACAGTGTACACATGCACAGCAATTGTGTTGATGTGCTACAGGCACAGTCCTCAACACCCACTGAAGCCACTACCCCAGCACATCAGAGACCTAACCCGCTTGGAGCTCCTGAAGGCAGATGCAGCTCTGCAGGCCCAGTGCGGCAGGGACACCTGGTTCTTTTCACTGATCTCAGGGCCAGGGATGATGGGCTCCTCACCTGCAGGACATGAGCACTGGTGAGAGTCTGTGTTATCAAGTAAAGGAGCTGTGGGAAGAGGTCAGCAGGCTGTACAGCATCAGGGATGCTGAGAAAGAGGTTGACTGGATCTTCTCTGAGATCCTGCAGGACATGAGAGTCTGAGCCCCATCTGTACTGAAGGAGGGACAGGCAGAGCCTGTGCCTATTGATTTGGGAAATGGAGACTCCCAGGATGGCAAAGACTGGGAGCTCATGACTTCTGTCACCAGGAGCACGACACCTGCTCCACCTGTAGATCTGCAACTACAGATTAAGGCCAGTCACTTATGGTAAACTCTAGGGGTGGATACTGCGTCCAATATTCTTTGACGTCTCCATTAACGACCTGCACTATGGGACAGATTGCACTGTCAGCATCTTCACAGATGATAGAAAACTGTGTGGGAGTGGTTGATATGCCAGACAGTTGTGCTGCCATTTAGAGGGAACTCAACAGGCTGGAGAAATGGTTCAAAAAAGAGAAATGCTAAGTCCTGAGGAGTAATCCCATGCACCAATGCAGACTGGGGCTGGAAAGTAGCTATGCAGAAAAGGCCCTGGGGATCCTGGTGGACAAGTTCAGCATGAGCCAGCAATGTGCCCTTGCAGCAAGGGAGAACAACAGCCTCCTGGACTGTGTGAGGAATAGCATCACCAGCAGGTTGAAGGAGATGATCCGTCCCCTCAGCACTGGTGAGGCCATACCTGGAGTACTGTGTCCAGTTCTAGGATCCCTAGTACAAGAGAAACAGTAACATACTGGAGCAAGTCCGGCAAAGGATCATGAAGATGATTAAGGGACAGGACACTTACATATGAGGAGAAGCTGAGAAAGCTGGGACTGTTCAGTCTGGAACAATGTGTATAAAAACCTGAGGGGGGGTGAGGGTTAAATAAGACAGAAGACAAGAGGCAATGGGCACAAATTAAAAACCAAGAAATTCCATTTAAACGTAAGAAAAAACAATGTCTACTGTGAAGGTGATTAAACACTGGAACAGGTTGCACAGAGAAGTTGTGGGGTCTCCATGCTTGGACACATTCAAAACCTGGCTGGTCATGATTCTGGGCAACTTGCTTTAGCTGATCCTGCTTTGAGTAGAGTGTTGAACTAGATGTTCTCCAGAGGTGCCTTCCAACCTCAACGACTCTGTGATTCTGTGTATCATCTATCACATTTAACAGAACTAAAATATCTCTGAAGTTTTTCAAAAAGACAAACCAAGAATCCATGTCCCTTAATATTTCCTTGCTATCTTTGCTGAAAAGTCAATATTCATGTTACTGCCCATCCAAAATGTTTAATCTCTTTTAAAGAAATTATGCATAGGATAGCCCAGCTTCTGACTTTACCTGTTCAACAGATTTAGATACTTAGTTGTGTTTGGTGTACCTGTGAGGTAAACAAATTAGATTTGATTAAAAAAAGATAGGTTGTGATTGAAATAATTTTCAGCTTTTTTCCTCCTTCTTGCTCATTCTTAAATATTTTTGGTTATTAATCTCCCTTCTGATTTTAGCTGTTGCAAGTTCCAATTTTCAGGAACAGATTTTACCCACCACATTTTCAAAACAACTAGAACTGGAGCACTTCAGTCCCTAGAACTCCAGGTTCTCCGTTCCCTAGTGAGAATCTTTGAGAAATATAAATTAAAATTAGTTTCAGTGCATTGAATTAATTATTCCATTTATTGGTTATTATCTTGCTTTGTGGTTTTACGTGCCTCTGAACTGTAGATGGAATTAGAAAAGCAGAAGAGAGAATCAACTAATTAATCTTGGGCTTCCAAAAGAGACAAAAATGTTTGAAAAATGGGAAGAAAGTAAAGTAAAAACTTGATTAACCTAAAAAAAAAAAAAAAAAAAAAACAAACCAAAAAACTTTCAAAGAGCACATAGCTATATGAAATATAAATTTAATTCATGTTTATGCACTGCAATTACTCAGCATATGTGGAGATATATATGTATGTATATAAATTTAATGTATTGGCAGAAAATTTCATGTTTCTATAGCACTCCAGAAATTATGAATAAAATATTTAATTCAGGAGGTTGCAATTACATTTGCTAAATTATTTCACTGACCTTTTTCCATACTTATGTTGGCCCACAATAGATGCATGAGCACTGCCAAAAAAAAAAGAAAAACACCATTTATCAGTCACAGAAGAAAAAGATAGTTGTTCAGTAGTAGGTGCCAATCAAAACAAGCACCAGGGACAAAAATTTAGAACTGGCACATATTGTGAAGATAAGTTTTAGACTCAAGCAATATATGCCATGTGTCTAAAATGAAGCATGGCAAATGATGAGATTTTGGGTAGTTGCTCTGTACAGAGTAGCACCAAGCTAGGCATGAGACCCGCTAGTTTGACATGTGGCACAGCAGCCAAAAAAAACCCCAACTCTGTCAAAAGGAACCATGTCATATTGACACTGCCAAACTGCATCTTGACTCCATGTGTCACATCTGTTAAACCTTAGCATTACTGGGTCTAGGGTGAAGCTGGACATGAATTTTGCAATGCACATTGCATGGTGATGCACATCGTGGACTTATCAGCCTGGGTCTCCGCAGTCATAGACATCTCTTCCCATTTCACAGTGAGGACATGCCATGGAACAACAAGACAGCTGCTGCTTAGACCAATGTCTGTACTGGTTCTGCTCTAGGTTATATATGTAAATCTCTACTTGCCATCACTTGTAAAATATGTCCTTTCCTATCAGAAGCAAGACACCTATATTACCATCTCACTTAAAATACATAGTATACTATCATCATTGTCTTTAGTAAGATGTCTTTCTTTGTATTTACAAACAGAAGAGTGGGAAGGAGGGTTTATATTTACCTCTGGTTAAATTATATTGGTTTATATGGAAAAGAAACCAGTGTCTCCAGGTACTTAAAGACACAATGTTTTATGCAAAATACTGATAATTTCAATACTATATATGCATATTACCTAAAATTATAGTATACCTGCAAGATTTTACTAACAGGATACACTTCATGGGTTGAAGCCTTCTTAGAGTCTTTCTGATTTTGTAGGAGATCTATCAATAAACGCTTCTGAAAGGGCTTTTTTTTTTTCTTTAAACTAATTCACATTTTATATTTATTTGAAGAGGTCTAAGACCCAGCACAAGTGTGGTCTGGCAAGGCTCAGTGCTGAATTAATAAACACATCCAGTATTGACTATAGCCTAAAATATTCCAAGCCTAACCCACTGGCAAGTGGGGCATTTAAGCACAAACAAATGAAGATGCATCTAGATGATCTGGCACTTTGGCTGTGGTAATTTAGTGAGATAAGATTTAATGAAGACCAAGATAATACTCAGTACAGATATAAACAAGAAAGCTTCGCTACTAAGTCATAAAGGAAGAGATTTAGGAGCATGCAGAGGGTAATTGTAAATAAATCAAATGAACTCCCAGCACAATGCATTTTGAAAAGTTCCACTCTGGAATTTATATACATATGACACTATTGTAGAGCAGGAGAAATTATTCTTGAGGTTCTACTTTGCTATTCTCCTGTAGGCACTTAAGCACAAAGAACTAGCTGTACTCACAAGTGTCAATCTGTAAAATTATTATATGTATCTATCTCCATTCCAGGAGTGCGTAGTTTCTAGTGCTAATTTACACATAGTCGTGGAGAGTATTAAAAAAAAAAAAAAAAGTTTTCAGAATTGTCTGTTTCCAACATGATACTCAGGCTTCAGAAATGGTTGTTGTTGTTGTTGTTGTTTTTTAACCCAGACAGATTAAAACCAGTGTAGCCAGTTTGTGACAGGCTTTGGCTAGAACCTTGAAGTGAATTCACCTGTATCTTTTTCTTAAAGTAAGCATACTAAAAACATCAAAAGGACTATAAATAACTAAAGAGAGGTTACTTTTGAATGCAGATTAAAATAGTGTAACTAGGGTAACATGTTCATGTACTGTTAGGGTTGGCATAGTCTCTCCCTCCTGTGGTCTTCCACTTGAACCCAGACAAGGCAGGACAAACAAGCAGTATTTCTTCCCACTGCTCAGGAACAGCTTTTTAAAAAATCAGAACAAATGAAAACATGCACATTCCATAAGCAGTGGCCAAATAAAAAAAAAAAAAAGACAAATCAGTCATATTGGTATATTGTCAAGCCAAGCTGTTGCCCCAAGGTGTTTTCTGTCAGTAGCACATTTCCCATCTATTAGTTTGGATTGAGTCACCACTTCTCTGGGCAGGCTTAAAAATGTAAAACACATTATTTCAAAATCTTCCATTCCTCCTGTAGTTGGAACATCATTTTTCTTAAAATATTTCCATCTTTGTGTTTCCTGTGGTGATCCTTAACAGTAATTTTTTCTCAGTTCCTGGGATCACTCACTCTCTCCTACCCTCAGTGCAGAGATTTTTACAGTGTTCTTTTTAGATGCTCTGCCTACTGGTTTATTTTGCAGTCCAGCCAGTAGGAAAAACATAATGTCTTGCCTGGTTCCTCCAATAAGATTTTTTTTTCAGGCAACCTGAGGGTAATTCAGCTAGTCTGTTTTACATGCCTATTTGAGAATGTAACAAAATGCAGTCTGAGAATGCTTATTCTTTTTGAAGATAATCTGGGATAACTATCTCGGACTTGGACATCTGAAGCTAGGTGAAATTAATTCCTCTCCATGTAACTTAACTTTTAGTTCATTGCATAGTAGACGTGTTATCCAAAAGTCAGCTGTTAAACTATGCAGGGAGGAAGATTATGTTGATGCTTCTGCTTCTTCACACTTTGTCAACTGCCAGTCAAGTTTTTCCCTTTCTCAGTTTTTTTTTAATCTAACATTTTAATCAGTTTAAACACATTTGCACTTCTTTACGCTTTCATGCATTCCTTTTCACATTTATCAGTGTGGTTTGTGGATCATGATAAACTCTTGGAAATAAATGTGTTATCACTTTTTATTTTGTAGTGATCTATGGTGAAACACAGTTTAAAACTTTGCGACTGTTCAACAGTTATTAGGCCTGAGGAAATTGGGAATCGAATAATTAAGAAAAAAACAACAACACAACAACCTGAAATTACACAAAGATAAGTGAATACGTTTATTATTGAAATAGGTACATACTACAGCTGTGGGCTATGTGTCTGGAGTATCCACACTGCAAAATTAATGGAGTAATTAGCCACCTTCAAAAACAAGCCAAGGGGCTAGACAAACTATTGCACATGGCAAGACATTGTACTAGTAAGAAGGAAGTGTTTCTGGACTGGAATGACCACAGGTGCCATAGCGCCTTACATTCTGGCAACACTGAAGACCTCTCACAGTGAAATGAGGATCCCTTGCTAGAGTGAGGGACAAGAGCTCTCCTGAACATGTCTGTAGTAGAGGGTTTCTGAACAGATCTACAACTGCTATTTTCATGCTGCTGGACGCTTCTTCTGGGGAATTTTAGCTCTGACAAAGGGAAAGTCACCTTTCCTATTGCCCAGATCTTTAGCAGTCAACCAGGGCTGCTTATAAAGCAAGAGCAGCTCTCTGCTATTGCCATGCGAATTTACTAATCCAGGATATGCTTAATGTTGCATCTATGCATAACATGTGTATACTGCATGAATTGAAAACATTGGGATCAGACTCAGCACACGGCTGGATGGCTTTTGGAGGCACATTTTGCAACATGGGACCAGGGATTGGCACACTATGGGTCAATAAAGGGAGCCAAACTAGTGAGCCTGAACCTCAGACACTGTTTACGGGTCAGGTCTTTCCCTGGCTCGCTCTTTGGACATTTTGAACAGCTCTGTTGAAGACAGACCTGCCATAAGAGGGGCTTGCTCTATGCTGAGCTGATGGAAGCCATCTATATATGCCATATGGAATCAAGGCCCAGGTTTGGTTTCTGACACTCTCTGTTAGGTATTATAGACATAAATCTGTCACTTCAAATGTGACTGTGTCCCTCTGCGTAGCAATCTGCTCTGACAAGGGTAAAGCAAACAGAATGAAAAAGCTAAGGGACATTTCAGTCCTGCATGTTAGGTAAGGCAGGGTCTCTTCTTCTTGCCTTCTTGCTATCTGGATGGTTTACTCAGAAAGGAATTCAAGTGCATTTGCAAAGCACAGCGGAAAGGATGGGCAGCCTGGTCACTGGCAGACAGAGGAGCTGGCAGAACTGCAGCTGGAAGACATAAGCAGGATTTAGCAGAATTAAGAAGAGAGGTAGCAGGCAGCGGCACATGCACAGGGTAATAGTTTCTGAAGCAACAGAGATCAGCACAGGATGATAATCACATATCATATAGTATCTCAGTTATAGATATCTCAGGATATAGTATCTCAGTTTTGAGAACCATCATTTTTTATCATGTTGGCAGTCTTTCAGGGAGGCTGCAGGGACAAGAAACACAGTTTCCCTGACCTGGCTTAGATGTCTCAGATACTGACATCTACACTGCAGGTACCTGCATGTGCATTGGTGAACTCTAGCTTTAAAATTAGCTGAGGCAAATGCTGTCCTGAGTAACATACTCTTCAGCCAAAATACTGCAAAGGCAAGATTTAATACATTTAATCTAATCTAGCTAAGGCTAAGGGAAGCCTTACTTAGGTAGAAGTAGCAACATGACAGAGGAAAAGTTAAAAATAAAACAACTGTCACTATGAGAACAAGGCCTCTTTTAAATAAAAGGAGACTATAGTCTTGAGTAGTAGACAGATACCTGTTGAAAAAATTGACTATTCTTCCATTAAAACCAGTAGGTTTTATCTTTACATCTGACACTGTGCATTACATTTATTTTGACAGAAGCTGAGATATTGGGAGTATGCATGATATGATAAAGTAAAATCCAACATCAAGATGAGTTGTTGAAAGGGAAACTCATTAAACAAAATGAAATCCATCTTACTTACTAAACAAGGTTCAAAGGCAAAAAGCAACCTAGGAAAATATAAATGAAATAGGTTACCTTTCTAAGGAGTAAAACTGTAATTGTCCAAACAGGAAGAAAATTAGAGTATTGCTAATACTACTGCTACAGTTTTTTCAACATGTGTGTTCAACATGTAGGTTTACAATGTATTCTTGTGATGTGGAATGATAGAGTCAGGGCAGGAGATAAAAAGTAAGATGATGAGTGCAAGGTAAAACTGATTGTGCCTGAAATGAATGCTTTCCCTTCCTCCCAGCAGTGCAGCTGAGGGTAAGCGCGAGCAAACAGACTTTACTCACTCCTAAATTGGGCAGAAAAGAGTTTATTTGTTTACAGTCTTCTAGGAACACCATGCAATTTAGCTAATGCGCTTTTTTTTGTTTTGTTTTTTTTTAATGTCTTTAACTTTGTGCTACTGCAGGTCCCCCTGGGAAAGAGCTTTTCCTAGCAATGCCTCAAGGAAGAAGTGTACTGAGGCTGTGAACCTCTGCAGGAAGTAATTATTTGCAAGGAGCAATTACTGAGGAAAGGCTACCATCAGTGGTCCTAGCTAACAACTGGTTGATAATACTGTCTGGCTATTAAGGATACTCTTCCCAAAGTGCTCTGTGACAATATTCTTTTTTTTTTCCAATGCTTTTATACAATTCCCTTGAATCCATGTAAATCTCTACTTTTAACAGCATGTAAGCCAGTGAATTCCCTGAAGATATTGGAAATTACTATCTGAGGAAAGAAGCAGCCCTCAAAAGAAAAGAGTTCTTACTGATTTCTAGGATAGGGGTTTAGTCCATTTCACTAGAAAACAAGCTTGATTTCTTCAACAGTATAAGAAAGATGCTTATTTAGAAATAAGGGTTTCTCAAATTGCCTAAACCATTAGTTTAGACAGAAATTCTCATTTGGAAAAAAAAAAAGAAAACAGTATTGTCAGTATGTCTACAGTGACTGAAGTTAAGAAATTATATTTTCAGAGAAAGTGGAGTTGAATACAAACCAACTTCAATAATAAATTTAAATAACTGTACATTATTTGAATTCTCATTCATATGTGCAAATAGGTGGTAACAGTATTTGTATGTGGAACTATTCATTGCCCAAGATGAGAGTTACAAGAGTGGGTCATGCAAAGTGAGCTATATTCATCAAATGAAATGTCAAGGTCCACTGTGCTCGTAAATCCTCCTAGTGCATTTGGATTCGTGACTCCTCTGACTATTTTCCAAAATCCTTTATGGTCTGCTATGTCAGCAATACACAGATTAAGAGACATTACTGGCATACACTGACATGAAGGAATTTAACCTCTTCAAAGGTGCATATTATTTAAAATATATAAAACAGTTCCTTTGTCTTTTTGTGTGATTAATTAAAAATAAATTTAAAATTGCATTAAAAAATTGACAGAATATCCGTCTCTAAAGTAATGAGTCACAATTGTAGCAACATGTAGTGATTTTGACCACTCAAGATTATTGTAGCTTTTTTTTGTGTGTGTGTGTGCGAGGACACTAAAAGGAAAAAAAACAGAGCAAAAAGTCAGAATTTAGGCCAGAACTATCTACTGAACTCTATCCTCAGTGTAATATTCAATCAGCAGCCATTTAATCTATGTTGGTAACATACATTTATTATTGTTATGGACACTACTGTAGCATGAAATTGGAGGAGGATTTTCTTACAGCTGAAATGGATTACAATACTTTTGTAATGAAAAACAAAGTTCCTGCTAGCTGGAAGTTTCTCCTTTTTTGTTATTATTCACTCTGCTCAGGGACAGAATAACGCTGTGTTGCTTTGATGTGTCTGCACTTCCAGTGTTTTCTTTTGTAGGGTTTGGGGTTAAGTGCAGGGTACAAATACAATCATTGAACTCCAGCTTCATATGCAGAGGGCTAAATATTTAGGTCATTTTAGAGCCAGACTTTTCCTGGCAGCATGTGTCATATGGGAAACCACTTGGCTTTGCTGCCAGGTAAAGACTAGACACCGGTTATGTTGTTATGTGAGGTTTCTTGTGTTGCATTACTCCTCAAGGGAGAGAAGGGGGCTGGGGACAGGATTCCCCAGCTACTCTGTGAGGACCCAGCACAGAGCACTGCAGCAGTCTCCTCGGACCATGAAATCTGAAACTCTGCTTGGTCTCTACAGAAAGCAGACGACTATTTCACCCATGAGGTTGATGGTGATATCAATGTGCCAGCATTCCCTCCTCTTCTGACATGATGGGCAGAGTAAGTTATCACTGCTGTAATGATTTCTAGTGCTCATTAATCATCATCATTTAGCTTCCCTGACGATTATGCCAAAGAGAAAGTCTGATAAACCCAAAGTATCCCATATCAACTGGTCAGGAGAGTCAGGAGTAAGCTTTGCCTGCATTGTAACAGAGTTTTACTGAGTCCTGGGATAATGTGTTGAAGCTTGGCTAGACCTGAAGTACTATTCAGGACCTGTCAGCACCATACCTCAATTACCAACATTTTTAGAACATTATCATGAATTCCTAATGCTTGAGTCCCTTGAACTTTTTGAAAATACAATAATAAGTTTTCTTTTTTTTTTTTTTTCAGTGGTAATGTTTTAAATCATTTGTGCTCTGGAGAAAATCTAGAAAATAACCACTGAGAGTCTCAAAAAACCCAGAAGGCAACCATTTTTATAATTCCAAATGTTTATCTGTTTCTCTGCTACTTTTTAGAGCAAGCCAAAAGACATGAAACTGATTAATGATTTTGGCACACTTAGGACTGACAATTATGAATTCCACATATTACTGAGGAAGAAAAGAAACAGTTTTTTAAAAGTTGAAGAGGTCACCACCTTTCTGTGCCAGAAAGCACTTGCAAAAACCACAATTCGTTTGGTTGTTGTTTTTTTTTCCCTTCATCATTCACTATTGTACAGCACTTTGCTTCATTTCTGAATTTCATCTCTCCCAGATGGTTGTTAATTGATAGAAGATGGCTTTCACATTTACCATTATAGCTGAAATAATAGTCTGAAATTCAAAACTTAAATATTAAAACTACACATTAGGCAGAAATGTCCAAAAGGTTAGACAATGGAATAATTTGTCAGGGGAGAAATAGTTGAATCATCATTACTACTAGAATTCAAGAACAGACTAGATAAAACAGATTATTAGGAGATTATAGTAAAGGGCAAGCACCAGCTGCCCTCTGTTGCTTCCTGTTTTCTAATTTAGCATGTATAACATATTATGCATAACAAGGATGATCTGTGACACTCCATAATGCATAGCATGCTATAATGTAATATTGAAAATACGGGAGAAAGGGGGCCAGACCATGTGGCACGCCAAGCAATAAAGTAATATATATATGTATGTACGTATATATGTATATAATATATATTATAAAATATATAAAACATATTTAAAAAAATCATACCCCACAACCCTGAGTTTTAACTATGATGGTGTGTAATACTGCACAGGGCACCATTGCCCTCTCTGGTGTGCAGTAATCTACACACACACACATTCAAAACATTTTATATTGAATACTTTTGCTCACTTCCACAACCTTTATGTTCTAAACAAGTGCAGGGTGTGGGAGAGAGACAACTTTCAAAGATATACTGTGACTGCTGTACTTTTAATTAATTTGTTGATTGAAAATAACTACAAGGGAAATATATGGGGGGAGGGGAGACGGGAAGTACTAAAGGAGTTTTTATACTTTATTTATGTAGTTTTTTTCAAATCTGGTCTCATAAGAAACACAGAGCTCATTTCATCAAGGAGAGGAACTATATAGTCTCATTTCAGCGTATGTCAGTGTAATTAACAGTGCGTTTTCGAGCAAAAGCTGAGCAGAATTTTACATAGTTTCTTTATAGCAACAAGCCTTCCTCCCCAGCTCCAACACTGCTCTAATAAAAATGACTGTGACATATCAGGACTCCTCATTTCTTTATGGATGTTACTTAGAGAATACATCTTAATTTAACATTGATTATTAGTGCTGATATTACAGTGCCCACTGAATTTGCATTAGCCTTTGATTGTGACAGATATTAAGACTCCTGCATCACCTTATGTAATAATATTTAACCGAGCACTGCCTCCAGCTTTTCCTAGTTAATAAAACCCAGTTGAAATCCCTCCCTCATTTAGCAATAAATCCTGCTTATATCATAAAGCTGAATAATGCATGTTGGGGGAGAAAAGTTGGGCAGGCAAGAGCAGCACAGGAGAAGCGATGCCTGCAGTGCGGGCAGGCAGGCAGACAGGAGCCCTGCCCCGGCATGCAGGCAGACTGCCGATGAGGCAGTGCCTGTCTGGGAAACCAAGGTTTTGAAAAAGAAACCTGTGATTGGCCAAGCATCTTCCAAGATTTTATGTCACCTGCAGAGAGTACATGACAGCTTTATTAATGCTAAGCATTTTGAGGCTGATTCACTACCACATTACTGCAGCTTCATGCCGAGGTAGCCCCACGCGATGGTAAATCAACAGTCATCTGAAGTGTGTCCCACTCTCAAACGGCCCAGAGCGTGGGGACTGTGCCCTGAAACTTTTAGGGGTTCTTTATTACTGAACACGTCTAGCGGTGAATTTTGAATAAACATCATCATCTCTGCTGGGGCTGACTTCCTGGCGTGAAGCTGAGATGTGGCCCTTAGCTTTTAAACTGGAATTAATTATATAGCTTCCCTTCTAGAAGGTTAAATGATATTTCTGCTAAATATTTCTTTCTTGAGAGGGACTGTGTGACTCAGCTTTAAACTTTTTTTCCGATAAAAGCCATCAGAACTTTTATAAGTGGAAATTTTACATTAACTGGGTTCTAGAGCAACCCACAGGTTTATTTATCAGCACTCATTTTGCATATGCACAACTTTATACAGGCACATATGAAAAAGTCTACATGCAAATTGTTTTTGGATTTGATGACTTGTGTGGACAGAAAGAAAATATCATACACAAACAGCATCTGTGTGCTCAAATTAAGAATTTGTCACTGCTTTCATTCAAATTCTTAAGCATGAAAACATTTTGCAAATGAAAAGAGAAGGACAGATCTGAATCCCTTTACAAACCCTAGCTTTTGTTTTTTCTTTGCTTTAGAAAGCGTTCACATCTTAACCCTTGGCGTTCCAAACTTTTGTAATTTATGCCCCAGATAAAAATAATCATATAATTTCAAGAGAAACACACAAAATTAAAAAAAAAAACAACAAAAAAACCCCCAAACATCAGCAACAACAAAAACTGTATCAGATACACATTTTTGCATAGACATGTACATGGATGCAGTAGAAACTCTTTCAGTTAGGATACAGTTGATCCATGTATTTGATGACCACTCATAACCACCCTTCTTAGCGCACAACAGCCCAAAGGCTTTGTCTCTGTAAGGGACGAGGCCCAGGTGACTGAGCTGCAAGCACAGGCAATGCCCCAAGAGAAGGCTCCAGAAGCCAGCCACGGGGAAGGGCCCAGTGTCACTCCCCTTGACTGACTGGTGTCTCAACCACTCCTGGAACCGGGGCAAGAGAAGATTCCAGAAGTCTTGGACTGGGGCCAATAAATAAGGGCGCACATAAACCTCCTGAGGTGCTCTCTACACCGACACCTCCCGTTGGCAGGTCCGATGCTGGATCCAGGATTGGTGATCTCTCTCTCCCTCTAGCTCTCTCTTTCTTTCCCTCTCTTTCTCTTTCTTTGCCCTTGATGCTGCTAAGTAGCACAAGGCCTACCTCAACTTCTCATAAAGCCGCTTAACTTATGTGACATATTACACAGAGCATTGATGCTTATAGAGTGTTCATTCCATTAAAGTTGACGTTCCTGTATGGACCTTGAGTGTTACCTCACCTTAATCCACACCAAGGGGATTTGCGGACCTTAGTCACTCCCCTTCTCGTAGGTGGGACGTGACAGTGTCTTAGCAAATGCAAAAATTAAGTTACAACTTATTTATCAAAACTTGTCCCCTATCTTACAACAACTTACCTAAAAACAGGTTCACAGATCTCTCAGTACCTTTTTTCCTGTAGCTCAAAAAAATACTCAGAATACAACATAATAATAGAAATATAAAGAGATGATCTTAAGAACCCAGGTACTTACAACTACAACCAACAGAAATCATGTCCTTTTCTGTCATTAAGACTGCTGAGAGGACTATCTTCTGTTGATGCGGATTTTTTTTTTTTTTTTTTTTGAAACTACAGAGGCACAATTGAGTGGAAGTGAAATTCAGTGTCAAGCAGGTGCTGGAGGCACCATGCAAAAGCTGAACATCAGCTATATACTACTTCATACAAATATGCTTGCTTCAACATATCACTCCTATGGCTGTCTATATATTCTTATTTCACTCTGGTTTTCCCATAGGACTTTCTTTCTCCCTATACTTGCTATTGTCTATACTTTCCTATGGAATATGTGTCAATGTTACCCTGATTTGCCATGTGAAATTCTCACTGAAGTTGGTGAGATTTCTCTCCATAGGTCAAGTCAATCACATTAGTCTAAGTTTATAAAGGCTCTCTGAAGGTTGGTACTTTATTGACAGAATTTGATTATGTACAACTGTCATTCTCTTACTCAAAGAGGAAAAAGAAACTGCACATTACAAGGTATTCTTTGCCCCACTCTACTATACATTTTGGTGTATGTATTTGTACCAGCAAATATAAATAATGCACTTCAGCTAGGACACCAGTAAACCAGTAAGTAATTGCTTTCTTCATTGTTCTTGCTACATTACACACGTTATCTGCCATGTAACTGCTACTCAAACAATGACAATGCGAAGGGTGGAATTAAACACCTTTTATTGTCTTTACATAAATCTACTTTCCAGCCCTTTTTAGCTTTTCCAGATGCAACTCACTCAATTTTTGTGTTTTGCAGCACAGTAATTTGACATTCATTCACAATCAAATGTCAAATGTACTTTATGTTCCTGCTGTATAATTATACAGTTCTCCTAGGTATTGGAAAAGAGTGTATAGTAGAGTGAGAAGAAGTTTGCTAAAAATAACATATTTAGAGCTCCTAAACTTTTCTAGATTCCCTCGACAATAATAGACCTTTCAAGAATTTTATCAATCAGGACTTACTATAACTTCTTTTTTTCGTAAGTTATTTTTATAAGATACCAAGAGGAACACAGTTCTCTTACAATTCTGGACACGGACTACCCAGAGGACTCCTGAATTACAGTGAGTTAACCAGAATTGACACTGAAGTATCAGATCCAGTACTTCTTCCCAAAGTAATAGTATTTTATATATCATAACTTCTTCCAGCACAAGCATAGAACTTATGTTATGGAATCTGCCATGGGAAGTTTACTGGAGGATTCGTCCACTCTGGAGAATCCCAGGCTACCCATCCTATGATAAAAGACTCAACAAACCACCAGCAAGAAAGAACAAAACCATCCAGGACTATAATCATGGTATTCAACCTGCCAGATATTGCTTCCATGAAATGTCACCTTGCTGGTTACTGATGTCAGTGCTTCCCCTTCAGCAATAGAAAATATTTTAACTTGCTCACCTACTGTGATTGAAACAAATCTATTTACTCCTCACAGTTTGTTCATGCTCCAAAATTTCACTCTGTGCTGTGTGATGAAATAAATTAATGGCAGCATAAAGCACTGTCTATTGTCAAGAGTTGTATTCTAGTTATAATATTTTCTATAGTCAGAAATCTACATCTTTCTTTATGTGAAAACAATTTTATAAAGAAAATTTTAGTAACAGTTAATGCTGTGATAGTGAGATTTTTGACCTGAAAAATAGATGTTATGAATTTTGGGTAAGAACAATTTGAAATTTGGGGGCAGGATTGAAGATAATAATTTGGCTGTAGGGTTCTAATGAACTGTATACTAAATCTGAATTACATAATTAACCCTGGACAATAAACACTGATAGAAGCCAATTTTTTAACTCTCCATTTTCCCTGCCTTAAAACTAATGAGTAGCTCCAAAAGGACATCAGTATTTTTCCCTCCATATTAAATCCACATTTTGTTTCATTTTGAAACAACAATTTGGTGTAGAGAAAACAAAATATAAGGTAAAGAGGGATGGACAGGGGAAATGAAAATGTTTCTGACAGATTATTAGCAATTAAAAGTACAAAAGTACATCACAGCAAACTGGGAGTCTGGAGAAAAAAGTTCTTATTCTCATGTATAATTTAGCTTTGTCATGAATTCTTAACAGACCTGTAAATTGGAAAATCAACATCTGCTCAGTGATAGCAGGTGAAGGACATGCAGGCTGGCACCAAATTTCCATCAGCCTTAACATGAAAAAAAAAAAGGCCTTACCTTGTAGCCTGTTATTGTAAACATGTCCTGTGGAGAGAAACTATTTTAAACTTTTTCTAAGCATACTATAGACATCCTTTTCACACATAGTTCCCTCTAGATTTTTCCATTTGATATCATCAATATATGAATTAAGCTGTGGCATGAAGGAGAAATAAGTGAGAGTATAAAAAGTTAGCTCCCATCTTCCTCCCATGATCTCCAAAACATATAAAACTACAGCGTAGCATAAAGTACCCACTGATCCTTCATAGATATTTGTATAGAAATTAGCTGCTGTCCCAAGACACTAGTTGTGAATAGGCTTTACACTCCTTTTGTAAGGTTGTCTTCTGGCTCGTGGGGAAGCTGCTTTGAAAAGGAATAGGCAGTCCTGATAGTGCTCTAGAAGCAAGATAGCAAAACGCACTCACTGTATAGAAGAAGCTAATGTACTGTGAGCATTAAAGGGCAAATTACCATCCACTCAGCAGATCTGTGCCGAATTTCTCCCAGTGGTTTTCATGGAGTGACACATTAGCTAACGATCACAATTTAGCCCTGTTTGATCATTAGCAGAAGCAAGAAAAAGTGTTTTCTTATCTGCACTTCAAGCTACTACAGTTTTTGTCAGAAGACTTTGGAATTCAGCCACAAAACAATCTCCATTTAAATCTCCAGAACACAGCTTTTGCAGGGGCATTAAAGTTTCCAAAGCAAGCTATGCAGACAAGAGCATTGACTCACATGAGGTAGCCCCACATGCCCTCACATGGAAGCATGCCTTTTCTAATGTTGCATAGTTGATTTCCACTGAGATGTGATAAATTTCAGCCTGATCAATTCTTGCCTTTCCTGAACTATTCTCCCCCTGTCTCTGCAGGACAGAGCATGTGGGTTATAGTCTCACAAGCAATTACAGCGTGGGTGGTGAATTACTGCAGCAATAATATTCTGGTCAGTTGTTTTCTGTTCCAGCATATGAACTTCTGCGGAGCATCTGGCCTGTGTCTGTGAAAAGTTCTCATATTTAATTTTTGGACAGGGCTCATCACCTGGTTATGCAATGAAACTCAAATCATAAATCTCCCTATTCAACAACAAAGATTTGGTTGGGTGACTCTTAGATAGCGACATCTGCTTACACAGCAAATGAGATCTATGTTCCAATAAAGAGTCTTGTTCTGGGTATCTGAGGATATCTAGTGTCATAAAACTCACAACTGGAATAAATTATATGTTTCAAAGGTAGTCTATGTAGATGTCCGACTGGTCATCATGTGATGGTGATTTATATCACATGATCTACAGAACATACACATTTTATTTATTTATTTTTCTGGCTACTGTTTTTATGCAAGTACACAAGACATTTTTCTGAGCTCTAGATTCCATTTGCAATTACTTCTACCCTCCCTTTAAGGTCTGTACTGTTCACCATTAAACACTGACACATATCAGCTCACATAAAGCAATTCCAAAGAAAGAAGTAATGTCACTAATGCAAATATGAGAGTGACCATATCTAGAAAATATAGATTAGAACAAAAAGCAAGTCAAAAAGGGTATCTTTCCCTAGAAAGTTATGATAAAAATTATAGCCCTGTTTCTTTTTTCTGTTTTAGGTTTCCAACAAAACTCTCAAAATATAACTTTCCTGGAATGGGACTACCCTGTGTTAGGGAAATTGTAGTTCACATCATTCTCATCTTCACAGGTCTTTTGATCTCACTGGTTAGACAAAAACTTCCATGGTGCATGTCTATCCAGATTATGATAACCACCTGCAAGATATACTTTCTGGGAAATAATCTCCTGGAGATTATGGTTTCATAGAATAGAATAGCAAGTCGATGGCTCAGGACTCAAGTTTCCATGATCCACTTTCACATCACTTTAGAATAGAAATATTTTCAGCCAAACTATTTTAGATATTGAGGGAAAATGTCTGAAACTTGCACAAGAGCAGACATATTGGGGGTTAGATGAGAATCTAATTCTTATCAAAATTCATTTCAATGGAAGATTCTTGACCAGCCCTATTAGAAAGGGTTGCCTAAAACTCAATTTTGTTAAAGACAAAAGCAAAGAAAACAACACCGTTATTAATAGTTCTCATAAATAATGTTATATGTTGCCATCCCTGTATAAACAATGTAATAATTAGAATAAAGTAAGATATGATTTGCTGATCTGTACTTGAAGGAACACAGCTGACAGCTTCTCTCTGAGCAAAACCTATGCTCCTAACTGAGCATATCCAATGATTTGAATGAGCTAAAAAAATACCTATTGTTTTTCAAGCATTGGGCTAGCTTTTTTTTTTTTTTTTTTTTTACAAAGAACCTTATCACAAGTGTTATCAAGAATTGGAACTCTAAGCTACCGATAAACCTGTCGTCTGATAAACTGTAAATGAAGATAGCTACAAACTTATGCAGCTGTAACTGACATGCATCCAGCGTTAGTTCATGATTTGGTATGTTCGTTGACGATAATATTCTTTCTTTTCATGCCATTCAAGAGAGTGATAACAAAATTAGATACCTCTCTTCTTGCTAGGGAATTCTTTATCAGCTGATTGTCAATATTGAAAGTCAATTTTCTTCCCCAGCATTCATTATTTAGTGGCGGCTGTGGTTTCAAGTCCATTTTATTCTTATACGCATAAAGCAACAACTAGAGAGGTTCAGCTTGCCAGAAGTATCCTGAAGCAAAATCACCCATTCCAAAGCAATGACAAGTTACACAGTACCCGACACCTGTTCAAGCAGTGGGAAATAACGCAGCACAGGTGTTAATGGGAAGTCCAGTTTGCACAACTACAACTCCATGCTCTGGAAATTCAGAAGGTCATCATCCAGATTTTACAAAGACAAACTAATTAGCAAAAAGCTTTGTAAATATTACATGATAAACATATTATTACCAGATACTTAGATTTTAGACAGGAGTTAACCTGAATGACACAATTACAGAATGTGAAGGTCTCTAAGCTAGCTTTTGATGTGTCCTTAGTTGGTTAATACAGAAAAGTATCCTGGATTGTTATCTGGAAGTTAAAAACCCTGTTCTATCTAAATTTTAATAAGCCTGGATATAACCCACTGCATCAGAAGATTTGCATAGAATTCAGAACAACTGAAATATTAAAAAACATGTAATAATGAAACATAAAAAAAAAAAAAAAAAAAAAGATGTTTCTAACTTAATCCTAGCAAGTTTTAATTTAGGTTGTAAGAAACCTTTGGGGGTCATCTACTCCAAACCCTGCTCATAGCAGGGACAAATTCAGTTAGAACAGGTGACTTGCTCACTGACCAGCTGAGTTTTAAATGTCTCCTAGGAGGGGATTCCACAACCTCTCTGGGAAACCTCTTCCAGTGATTAACCACCCTCACTGAGGACGTTTTTTGTTTAAATCCAGGTGGAATGTGCCTTGCTGCACCTTGTGTCCACCACCTCTTGGCTTTTCACTGTGTGCATCTGTCAAAAGTCCCTATGACCACCCGTTAGGTAGTTGTGCGTGGCACCTAGATCCCCCTTAGTCCTTTCTTCTTAAGGCTGAACAAACCCAGCTCTCTCAGACTCCTGTGTCACGTGCTCCAGCCCCCAACCACCATGGCGACTCTCCTCTGGACTCATTCTGCTTTGTCAACATCTATTGTGTACTGGGCAGCCCAGCACTGGATGCAGTAACCCACTTGTTGTCTCACAAATGCCAAACAGAGGGGAATAACCACCTCCCTCAACCTGCTGGCTATGTTCTTCCTAATGCAGCCCACCCTGCCATCAGCCCCAGGCCACGCTGCTGACTCATGTTCAGGTTATTGTCCTCCAGGACCCCTTGTCCTTTACTGCAAACCCCCTAAATCTATCATTTCCCTGAGGCTAGAGCTGGCTCCCAGGCCATACTGGTGCATGGGGTTATTCCATCCCAGGTGCAGGACATCATTGCATTTCCCCTTACAAACTTCATGAAGTTTCTATCCATCCATCTCTCAAGTTTTCTCTGAAGTGCTTGCTTTTTAGTGAATTGATTGATCTACTCAATTTGGTGCCATCATTCAAACTTGTTCTAGGTAAAGAAACTAAGAAAGACTGACAAAATGGAAGATCTTCACATGTTTAAGTAACTTGCTGAAAGAAAGAAAACAGAAGGTAGGAATATTTTACCATGTCTCTCGGTACAGTCCCATAGGGATATATGTTGAAGTCCCTGCTGTGCAACATATCCATTACAGGACTGAAAAAGGGGCTAAACAGTAGAAAGGTAGCATTTGCTGTCAGTACTGAGTTACCTGCAGTAATGAAGATACTGCTCAGTTATGGGGCACTGCAGTCTGACAATTAAAAAAAAAAAAAGGGGGGGGGGGGACACACCAAGCTCCAAACCCAGAGATCATTAATGTACATAAAGTTATTAATATATAGAAAAAATCCCAAGATAAAATGATTTATGTTTAATAATGACTATTGATAGTTGGGAATGGGTTACTTTATGATGCAAATCATTTTGTTAGATTTTTAGATCAAAAGGATGGCTTTGTTTGGTGCTCAGAGAATTTTCAGCATGACCATGGAAGTTCCTATTGATATTAACGTCTTTTACCAGTTAGTATAACTACCTGAGCCAAAGTGATCTTTAGTCTGATCTGGTTTGAACAATCTTATATTCAATGTCAAAAAAGCCATTATATGCACATGCTATCAATGATTTTTAAAGTAATACCCATACAATTTTCATGGGGTGGATTCTAATCCATCTAACTCAGTGATCTAATTTACACTTGAAGCCCTCTTCCTAAAAAAAGTGCCAATGCTCCTGATGTAGTTAGCTGAAAGCTGCAAGTGTCCTTAAAACCAAGCCTGAGAAGCTCAAGATCCATTTAAAGAGGTATGATAGCCATTTTGTCATTTATTTATCCTTTACCTATAAAGCATGTCTGTCTTGTACCCCTTATCATTAGTTATTAGTATGTTCATCCATTGCCTTTTAATGTATTGCCATTAAACTGGATGGCAAACAATGGGCAGGGAAAATGATACGGTCAGTGCCTGAGGGATGTAACAGTAATGGATGGATGGACAGTAATGATTCACTTACTGCAATCAGTGCTATCCCAGTCACTTTTGTGATGCAGTATTGGTTCCATAGGAGATATCAGATGAGAGGGAAAAAAAAGATGAAAGGAGATAAATCTACATAAATGGGAAGGAAATAGCAAATAGTTGTGGCTTCAACCCTTTTGTTTATTACTGTTTTCTAAAGTTTTGAAATAGATGAAAATAATAAGAAGCACTAAAATGGAAATTAACATTTAAAAAAGGTTCAAGGTTGCTGTAGACAGGTTTGAAAGAAAATCATCTCTGTCTGCAATGCATTTACAGCACAAGGTCTCAAGACAAACAAAGTGAGGTGAAGAAAACAGATTTAGGTTATGTTCTTTCCTCCCAGAAAAAGGCTCAGTCTCATTGAACCTAGAAGAATTTCTATATACAAAATTGGTGTATTGAGAAAAAGGTATTTTGATATAAGCCTCTCAGATCAGCTGAGAATGAGAATAATTCCACTGAATACAGTAATATTACTTATGTATTCCAAACTGCAGCTGTGTATAAGTGTTCTTCTAGTAAGAACCTACTGAGCTGGTTTAAAGCATGGGAAAGTGCATAGGACTTGTACCAGCTTCATTAGGGTTCTGCATAGGCCTTTTCTTCAAGTTCTCTCTTGACTTTTAACTCTTGTGTGCTGATAATGCATTACTTGTTCTAAACTTCAGCTATTTCAGCTACTGGAAGAATAAAATATTATTATTATTATTATTATTATTATTATTATTATTATTATTATTATTATTATTATTATTTACAATAGGGCACACTGTAAAACCTGAAGAGACAAGATTAAGTAGACTTAAGTAGAAAGTTTGGAGATGTTAATGAGATGGTTTTATTTAAATGCTCATTTACAAAAGAACTTTCTAGTCATTAGAATTTTGAACTTGTTAAACAGGAATTAATTAGTGCCTTGACACAGTATTTTTCAGATTTCTTTACCTCTTTTGAATGTATTTTGCTGGTACAATGTCTGATGAGAAAGCTGGTTTACAAATAGTTTCTGGAAGAATTACTAAGTAAAACCAGATTGAGCAGGAGGTGTTGAGAAAGGTATATATTTTTGATTGATAGAGGGATGCAATGATGAAAGAATAATAAACAGTGTTTAGATAGCAGCACAAGAAGGTTTTCAACTGTTTAATAAAAAGTTTGTAACTCTATACATATAACAAGAAACAGAATGCTATTTTAGCTTTATAGAGTTTAATTTTCTTGTCTTCTGAAAATGGGCAAATATAGCAGCTGTGTTTCCAACCTTCAACTTTATAAACTTTGCTCTTATCTAGCAAAACATTCTGTTAAGTTCTTGAAATTGGAGGTAAAGATGCAATTTCTTTACATGTTTAGCCACGGAATTATGAACAAAATAACAACTGAAGGGTTTAAAACTATATCTAGTACACTTCTTGCAAAGCCTAAGTGATGCATGTAATTACATCTTTTAGTTCCATATAATATTTCCTAGCATACATATATGTATATTACAGCTCTTTACCTAGACATTCATCCTCTGTGCCTTTATCTAATCTAAGGTTTAAAAAATACAATTTACAATCAAACAATATCAAAGTAATCAAAGAATATAGATGTAATTACTATGGCAGAACTGAATATAAAGCTGTATCCCGATAAGGCATGTTGCAGTGGAGGGAGGCCTGTTCCTCTGTGGCACATGAGGAGGAGCATGGGCAGAGCAACAACCTCTGCTAAAAAAGGGGTTGCTACTACAGCTGTTTCTACCCATTTTCCTAGTAAAGCCATGCGTGATGATTGTGTATAAACACAATGATTTTTTACTATAAAGATAGTGCAGTGAATCAGTCCAAATAACCAAATTCTCTACCACTCTATCATTTATATTACTCTTTTAAGTCAGATCCACAAGCAGTTATTTACAAGTTAAACTAGATACTTCACTTTCTGGCAGAGGAAAGTTATACATTTACCATTTTTCTACTGTGGAACTAATTTATTTATTTCTCATGTGAGTTTCTGCTGGATGGTTTGGGAATGCAGGAGTTTATGCATTGCCCTGGAGTTCAATAAGGTTTGGACAGATTTATGGATGAGTGGCATGCTTAGGCATAATACAGACAGAACACAGCCCACAGTATTCCCCAAAATCAAAGTCAGTTTGAAATCTCTTCCTTTCTTCCCATCTCTTATCAAGAAGAAACATCCCATAGTATCCTCCAAAGCCTTGGAATTCTTCTGCTCCATTAAAATGCCTGGGCAAATACCTCCCACATATTGCACGTGATGAGTGCTGTTTTTCATGTGGGTGCAGCCAGTGTAAGACAGGAAGAGAGGGTCCATACAAATCTTTGTTTAAGAAAAATAATAGTACAGTCAAAGCAGGTTACATATTTCTTTCTGTTTGAAGTGAAATTAAAAGTTGTCTATAGTTCATAGTAATTCACAGGATTTGAGTAGTTTATAAGAATTGGTGAGCCAAGCTGAAGTGTCGGTCTATGAGCCAGGATAACACCTGGAAAGGTAGAGCAATAGTGTTTGGTTTTTATTAAATGATTAAACTAAATTAGCTTCATTCAGAGCAGCAGAAGCAACAGATTCTGTTGCCTGAGTTTATTTTCTTTTTTTTCCAGATGGGGTTAGAGAAATAAACACTGGAACATAAAAAAGATCTGTAAAGATGTCTTTCTAGTCCTTCAGCATATCCCATCTCTGCCCGCTACAGCACATACCATGTGACTTTGGATCTTGGGCATTTGTTTTCCTCAAGCTAACATTGCTGTGGAATTGTTTTAAGGGCTTTTTCAGAGTAAAGTCAAAGTAACCAATTTGCACATCACAGATCCCTGCAAAAAAATCCTCTCTGGTGTTATAGAATGGCAGCAATACTCTGTGGACCACTATAATTTTTTTTTTTTTTTTTTTTTTTACTAAACCAGACAGTGCTACCCAAAGGACCTTCTTGATCATCCTGGTCACTATAATAGACATTACTGAGACATTTCAAGCAAAATTACCCCTGCTTTGCAGAAGGGGCCCCTAGAAAGATAGGAAACACAGAAGTGTCAGGAAGTTATCATTTTGCAGTAAGAAATAGGTTTCACACCACTAGTCTGCTTATAATTATGGTGATGAAACTCACATACTTGCCTTCAAATTGCTTTTCATTACTTAGTTACTCCATTCAACCAAGAGCAGTGCTCAGCTGTCCTGTGCCCTGCAGAACTGAAAAGCAAGAAAAAAGTGCTCCTCAAATGCTAACAGTACAAAGATAGGGCAGACAGCAAGTGGAAAAACCAGCAAAATGCAAATCAGATAGTCTTCATCCCCAAATTTCTTCTCACATCATCAGATCGATCTCCACAAAGCAAAGCTATCTAATGCTACTTATAAAATCAAATTGTACTGGCTCTAGCAGTAATTGTTCCCCCAATACTGCAGTAAGCTATAGCCAGAGAATATTCTTAACCCTGGACTCCTCTCATGCTTCTCCTAAAATAAATAAATAAATAAATAGATAAATAGTTGTAGCTGCCTCCTGGCTGAATAAGCTTATTATTATTATTATTATTATTATTATTATTATTATTATTATTATTATTATTATTATGCCTAAACTGGTAGCTGAAATGAAATAATTTAAAAGGTGTAGTTCTCAGAAATTGTTTTTCAAATTCCTTTTTGAATGCAGATGCTTAATCTCCTTTAGGGGTTCTGGCACATTAGATACAGACATACAATGTTCTTCCATAGTGTCATTCCACCACGGGGTTGACGGGGTGTCTTAAAAGGAGTTACCAAGTCCTAATGGTAGGTGTGTCCATTCATCTCCACCCCACATTACAAAGGGAATGGAAGAGGTGCCCAGAAAGAGCTCCAGCCAGGATAGATTAAGGGGAAAGCTTTGTGAATAATCAAGCTCAATGAACAAGTTTTTGTTGATTTAAAAACAACCAACCAACCAACTAACAACCAACTGAACAAACAAAAGCCTGACAAACACATTAAAGCATTAGCATCAAATCCTGGGAAAGCAATTACATGAATACTACTGCAAGTCCTGCAGTTGAGGATAGACCAGGGAAGGATTCAGTTATGGCTGCCTTCAGATATTACCAAATCAGGTAGCTGCCCAGAACGAGACTGCTGCATATGGCTGTAATGATGCTGCTTATTCTGCCTGTATTAAATCCCTGGAAAATCAGAGCTGCTGTTGCTGAGGGCGATATTGGAGTGTCTGGAGAAACCATCACTGGTGGAGTGACAGCAGCTACCTCCACTAAAGTCATCCTTCCATCTCTGTTCTCCCTTCATCTAGGTGGGAACAGCAAGTCCATATTTCCCTGCCCTGCCTTACAATTCCAGATCCTCTCCTTGTCATGAGAACCCTGTTATTTGTCTGCCTGCTTGTGGCAGCAAACCCCAGAACTAAATTTAATCTTGCCCTGATGAGAAGTGAAGGGCTGGCATAGGGTTTAGTGTTCTCTGTTGTTTACAAGTAATCTAGGTTCTTCCAGTCTCATATCTAAAATATGTTTAATTAAGTTGTGAGTTGTTGATTTCAGGTGAATGTTGATCACGCTGACAGGAGTAAATAGGTCATTGGTAATCAGGGGCTCAGAACATTAAAAGAAGTCTAAGAATGACTGCAATTATGTAAAATCATGCAGAACCAATAATAATGAAAAATAAATTGTCCCCCCACTCTGAATGTACAGACATAAGTGGAAACAAAATGGAGAAACAGAACCATACATATTAATGAGACAGCACCATCTAATCAAAACCCATTGTCTACTGCCAGCTCAATCAACAAATTATTATAGAGGATAATGTTACACTTAGGAACTCTAAATGTTTATAAACAACCTCAATTACTATACTGCAGTAACTTGTCTTCAAAAGTAATCAGGTTTAATATTTTATCAGATGAACAGAAGGAGAAATTTTTATAAGATCAAACAACTACATTGAGAAAGACGTAGTTATGTTGAATAAAAATGCTGTTTTAAATTAATGTATGTGATTTTTCTGAGTTTCTCAATAGCATAAATAAATAAACACCAAGTTGCCAATGTTAAAAGATTGTTCAGAATGCAACAGTCTTAAAAACCAGTAGAGTTCCTAGGAATCTTACAGACATTTCTGCAAACTATTCTAAAAGTCTCTGAAATTGAATACATTTCTTTGCATTCAACAAATCCTGTAAATGCCTACAGGACTTCTTTCAAACCATCATATAAATGCTAGTGTCTCATCCAGCATTAATATTTTGGGTTTTTTTGATTCAGCACTTTAAAATGTTCATTTTGTGAAGTTGCTGTGTTGCATGCTTTCCTTTCTTCCATTGCCTTTAATTCCCAATGGATACTAGATTAAGTGAATTTTTATTTCTTTTATTCCTCACTGTCCTATGTTGTTTTCTTTTTTAAATTCTCATTATAGTGCAAGTTCTAAGGTTATACACTGCCTTTAGGATTTTTGATAGATTATGTAGTTATATTTGAATATTTCATAAAGTAATATGTATTTGTGTGTCTGTGTATGTTAGAGATTTTATGTACATTTGCATCATATATTGGTTACAATTACAGTCAGCTCTTCTGCAGAGCAAGCACCTTCAGTCCATCCCATACGTCTCTCTGCATAGTGTATTTAACAAGTTAGAAATTCTTCTACGTGCACATATTTAGGTATAAAAAAGCATAAATTTTGTTCAACTTGAAACACGAAAATTTCACATCTCTGAAGATTCCATTTCAACATACTTCATAGTAAAAGAAGCCTTTGCTGCTGCTACTCTGATATTAATTAGGCAGTGTTGGTTCAGGGTTTTGTAAAGTTATTTTATTTTTGAAACACTGTATGTAACCATACTTTTATTTAATGAAGCCATTTCCATATGCAAGACCCCTAGCTGTATGTAAGAGGCAAGACAAGTAAATGTCAGCAAGTATCGTAAGCAATGAAACAGTAAAAAAATATTTTTTTATTTTTTTCTTGTAACAAAAGTTAGAGGTTTTACAGTGAGTTGTTAAACTGAGTTCTTAACAAATACTGAAACCCAAAAAGCACCCTAAAATTGTAATTAGCATATTATCAGCACTTGTATAAACAAACAAGGTGTACCAGTCGGTTGTAGGACAAGCTATTCAAATTCAGTCAATGTGTTCTACCTCTGTAGTCAGTGATCACAATCCCACTGAATTTACTGAAAAAAACAGTTGGGCTAACACTGACAGCTTGACCAAATTTCTCTGAAGTGTGTTTAAAAGCTACAAATATATTTTTATTAGATGCAAACCAGCTTTCAGGTACAACATTTAAAGGGCATTAATATAGAAGGGTCTTTTTATCTCCAGTTCCTATGAACCTGTAACTAATTGAAATAAATATGTGTAATTGTATATGGCTGTAGTCATTCCCAGCAAGACTAACCCATGCCTCTGTGTTCCCCTTGGCAGCGGCCCTAAAAACAGCTTCTCATTGAGCGATGTGACTGTGAAATCACCTTTGCTTTCTTCTTCTTTACTGTTCTCTTTTTTCCCTGGCCCCATGAGACAAATTATCTAGTGACAAGCAGAATTATTCAGGAATGGTAAAGGCCTATCATGTTATTTAAACACTGAAGAGAGGGAGAGTGATCTAAGCCTAGGAGTGACAGCTGTGACTGCTGGGATTTGTTGCCAGCTCTGGCAATGGCTTGCTCCGCAGGCTTGCCAACTTTTCTAGCCTATCTGTAAAATGGAACTAACATTTTTTGATGCCATAGAGCTAAGCATTTTGAAGTACTTTGAAGATGCAAAAAGCTTTAATAGTGTTAAGTATCACATTTTAGCTACATAGACCAAAGAAGAGAGTTTGGAAATTTTTAGGGTTTTTTCCCCAAAGAGACCCTATAATGCAAATTAAACCTGATTCTGGTCCAAGTATGAATCTGAAACCAGTGATGGATGGAAAAATCCTGTTTTCAAGAGATTTCCATGTCTAAGCAGAGGAATATTAGCTTATGGTTTCTTTGGAACTTGCCTTAAGGAATATGATTTTTTTTTTTTTTTTTTAGTATCTTTTTCTGCCTGTTTCTCATTATTTTTTGTCCCAGTTCTATGATTAACTTTTCACTTTTACATTTTACCTCCTCAAAGTTTGAGAAATATTAAAAGGGGATCATATGAAATGGATCATATGAAATTTTTCCCAGAAAGTATAAAATAATGGTATTCTGAGGTCTAAATAAAACCAAAGCCATCAAAATAGGAAGCACAACCCTGTGATATCAGAAGAGGACCACTAGAGATGACCAAGTCTATAGAACCATTTTTCAAGCTACCTCCATGCAAAATTCCCTATGTTGAATTAAAATTGAAACAAAAGGTGCAGAACAACTATTTATATGATCGCCGTAAAGACTTACCTTTCCAGTGCAATGGAATACAGCACAGAAAGACTTACATTGACACAGATTGAGGGAGGTACAAGTGCATCATACAACATCTAGCAGAAATATGAGTTTAGACCTGGAAAACAAAGTAGGACATAAGAGACAGGGGATCTTGTATCAAATTATTTCCAGATCATGGAAATTTCCTTTCCAAAAAGATACTGCTATTCTATATCCTATTATGGACCTTGTTGAGCTTGCTCAGGCATTTTTATGCTCCATTGTATGGAGGAGAAAGTCAGAAATACCAACTCAAATGTATTACAAACTGGTTTACAACTGCATTTGTAATTTACTTCATGTGCATTTAAAATGAATTATTTGTGCTCAAATTACATTTAGAAGGAATTGAAAGAAACCCAAAACTATTCTATATATTTCATTCAAAATATTCTGTTATTTCCCAGAGAGGCAACACATATTCCCCTTTTATAGCAAATTAGCCTACATTACATACCAGGAAGACAGACATAAACACCTAAAAAGTCTGGGCAGGGGAGGCAACATTCTCCTCTTTTTTGCCCAGCTCATTGTGGCAATCCACCCTTCAAAGCTATCTACTCTTTGCTTCTCTGAGGCAAAGAAACAGAATCTCAATACTCCAACTCTCAGACTGTTTCAGGAGTATCCAATTTTTTGGATGTCTCATGGTTTTGAGTTTGTTGCTGTTTGTACTAGCGCCAGTACTGGCCTTATCTTGTATTTTCAAGGCTCTCTCTCAAGACGTAGAGCCTTTGTCTAAATCCATTTTAAGATTTAAAATCATCTGCTTACCACAAATAAATAAAACCTCCTCAGACTCCTAAATAGCTTAGGTGAACACCTTTCTCAGAATCTCACTAATGATTTCAGCTTTCTGGTCTTAGTAGTTTTTTCCACAGACCTTTCTGAACACATTGCACTCTTATTTAACAAAAAAAAAGACAAAAGAAATGGAACATTGCTTGAAGAAGAGACTGACTTTTTAAAGTTCAGTGCCCTTCGTTCTTGTTCCTCTCCCTTGGAAGTTTTCCATGAAGGTGTATCTCTGTTAAGGGAGGCAAAATAGTCCTGTTAGACTCCTAAGGACTTATCAAGCCTAAACTACTACAAACGGTTGAAAAGGTAGGTGAATTAGAGCCCTTCCTTTATAATCCTAGAGCTTCTTTGCCAAGCAACTCTATGGTCAGTTCTACTGGATGACCATTAATGTCTATCACATGACTTATTTTTTGCAAAGGCCATGTCTTTTCTTGACAGAGTATTTTTCTTGCTTGAAGCTTCTTAATCAGCAAAGATTGACTGCGTTTGAAAAAAGGAATATCTCTCTTTTATTAAAATTATTCAGTCTGTGCTACCATCACTTTGGGATCACAGCCTAACATGAGAGACAAAAATTAAGATAAAAAGCTGTACTTCCAGATGGGAATTGGCTGCTTGCAAGAAATATGTAGAGTGTGAAATAAACACATCCCAAATTCCTATGTTGTTGTCGTCGTTTAACCCCAGCCGGCAGCTAAGCACCACACAGCCGCTTGCTCACTCCCCCCTGGTGGGATGAGGGAAAAAATCGGAAGGGTAAAAGTGATAAAACTCGTGGGTTGAGATAAAGACAGGTTAATAAGTAAAGCTAAAGTTGTGCACGTAAGCAAAGCAAAACAAGGAATTCATTCACTCCTTCCCATCGGCAGGCAGGTGTTCAGCCATCTCCAGGAAAGCAGGGCTCCATCACGCGTAATGGTTACTTGGGAAGACAAACTCCATCACTGTGAACGTCTCCCCCTTCCTCCTTCTTCCCCCAGCTTTATATGCCAAGCATGATGTTATATGGTATGGAATATCCCCTTGGCCAGCTGGGGCCAGCCATCCCAGCTGTGTCCCCCCCAACCTCCCATCCACCCCCAGCCTACTCACCGGTGGGGTGGGGTGAGAAGCAGAAAAAGCCCCAACTGTGTGCAAGCACTGCCCAGCAGCAACCAAAACATCCTTGCGTTATCAACACTGCCTTCAGCACAAATCCAAAATGTAGCCTCACACCAGCCACCATAAAGAAAACCAACTCCATCCCAGCCAAACCCAGCATGGTTGTACAGACAAATTTTCCCAAATTGTCATAGATTAAAATATCAGAGTACTAGCAATCATCTGCTTATATTCAGTAACAATATTTTGGGATTTCCTACTCCAAGTACCAGTTCCCCATGCAAGAAAAGTTACTCCATCTGCCTTGAATACAATATAAAAGAGAGGGAACAAGTTGGCCTGCAGCAGCCCTCTTCTCCTCAGACTATTGTGCTGTTGGCAGCAGTGCATCCTCTTTCAACAGAAGAGAAAAAGAAGTGTTGATAAAGGCAGACACACAAAAAAAGAAAAAAAAAAAACCACCAAGGAAAAAAAACCCAAACTATTGCCCTTTCTGAAATAACAATCTCTGCAGGGATGAAAGAGGAGATACCTGCCCTCCATGAAAAACAAAACAAAGGCAGGTGTTACACCAAATATTCCTGTACATCTAGTGGGAGTTAATTGAATTAAAAATAGCCACCCTGAGGTGAAAATAGTTCCTCTGCCTGTATTTGTTGCCCTAAACCAAAGGCTTCTGCTTATATGACACAATTTCAGGAAGTGTTTTTCCTCCCTTGGGCAATATTTTACAACTGCAACCCCAAGTGCCAGAGTTTACCAGGAAGATACTAATAATGAGACTTGTGAGGGTTGTTTCCAGGGTTTACAAATGAAAACTGGATTGGATAGGATTTATGGAAAGGCAGAGTTCAGTCTGTAGGACTGGGGGCATACTTGGGATCTTGAAGACAAAAGGAAGGAGAGTGAGATGAGAACCCACGGAAGAAGAGAGTCTTAAAAGAAGGTTTTTCGGCAGAATTAGGTAGGAAGGCGGGTAGCCTACCAGAAAGATTCAGAAAGGAAACAGGTTAGTAGAATATATAGAAAACGTAAGAAAGCGGGGAGGAAAAAGATAGAAGTGATTATGCCTGCAGCGTTACATTCAAGAATCAAAGTGAGGAGAAAAAACACAGGCTGTGTAGGAATATTGGTTAAAGTGATATTGCATACTACCATCCCTTGTTCCTTTCCAGAAACATACTGGCTTACACTTTCCAGTTGTATTTTCTCAACATCTGGCACTAGCTGGTCCTTGCAGTTTGTGAGGAAACACACCTCAGTTTGCAAGATCACAGAACTTTTTTCTGGCTTTGTACTTAGCAAATTCCCCTGCATTTTGTGTAAACACTAGATAAAGTTCAAGAGAAAACAAGCTTTATTCTAGCAAATTAAAGGGTTAAGGTCTTGATGACAAAATCAGAAATAAGGTTCCCATGATGGAAAACAAACAAATAAAAAAAACCCCCTTTGATTAAAACTCAACACTAAGGGTCATTTTAGCTGTTTCAGTACCTCACCTAACAGCGTATGGGTAACTTGTCTATAACTTAGTAGGGCTAGATCATCTCTCTATTCAATGTAGACTGCAATTTTTTTCTTTTTTCCATTTATTCTGCTTCTTTCTTTACTCTTTTCTTGGTGTTTTATAATCCATTAGGAAGATAGTTTGAGTAATGGAAATCTCTTTCATAAATATGGCTGCAATAGCTAAAAGTTTTTCACTTTAAATACAAACAAAATCTTCAATGTGGGCTCTTAGGACTCACTAATTGCAAATAGAGTGGTCTTTCTTCTCTTTGGAGAGATATTTCCAGACCATCAGATTGCTACACTACTTTGCAGATGGTATCTCATAGAAAGTTTACATTATCCACCCATTTTATTAAACTTAATCACAATCTCATTGTTATTTCTTCAAAGAGACCACACAGAACATAATGGATTAGCTGTCAGACTTGTTTCTTCTGCACTCCATTACCTTTTGTCATTTCAGGACCTTCGACATCATATGAGAGAGCTCACTCCTGAAGAGACAAGGGGAGCAGGACATTAAAACAGCCCTATCCCAATCTGAACATTCAATCAGATTACTGACAAAGGGACGTTCTATGCTGCTAGGGAGTAGCCTTAAACATTGGATCCCTGTCATCTGCATTGCTTAATTGTTATCTTGCTCCCCGACTATGTTTTACGCCACTCCAGCTGGCTTTCTAGAAGACAAATCTATTAAAGAGAGAGCTAATCCTAAACAGTGTGGATGCAAGTCAGTCTTAATTGCTTGGTTTCAGAGTCAAGGATCTGTCTCTGATCATCTGTCATTTAGCTATATTGACATAGTCAGCAGAAGACTGAATGGAAAGAGGAGCATTTTAAAAGATGTAAAGGTGTGTGGGGAGCACAAGAAGCAAATTAGAAGAAATTGTTAATGGTAAGCTTGTTATAATAGCATTTTGAAGCCATTGTGCTAGGTGTGATAAAAGTACAAAACAAAAAGATGAGCTTGGCCTGCACAACGCTTGCAATCAAATTTATGACAAGAGGCCAAAATAGGATGTTGTCAGACAGCAGGGGAGGAAGAAAGTAAATTCTGAGTTGATGCTCCCCAGGAGTACTGGAGAGGCTAATTATTAGAAAGCAATAGATAGTACCAGGGTTTTTTTAAGGATCTTAAAAGCAAAGGAGGTTTACAAAGAAGGAAAAGCAGTGAAAAGTAAAAAGCAACTAACAAAAAAGAGGAGAAAATAAGAGAAGAAGTGATACTCATTGTCCTCAATTACATTCACAAAAACAGTTCCAAAATCAAGGAACACTTTCATCCTCAACTTGGGACTTTCTGGCCATATTCTTAGTGTTATTTCATGCAACTTCTACCATTAATTCACCGATTGTAAATTACTGAAGTTACCAGTAGGTTTCACTAAATATTTTCCTAATCTTTATAGTTACTTAGTTGAAGAAGAAATAATCTCAAAGAATGCAATAAATTTGTCAGTATTTCCTAGAGCAATTGGATGTAATAAATCTTCTTATATGAAGTTAAAATCTTTATGCTGTTGTTAGAAATAATTGTTACATATCAAAGGAAAGCTGCCCATCAGTTACTCCTGGTGAGATTCCAGGGTGTATTAACACATACTGAATATGCAATCTTCAGAGTGCCATTACAATTAAATGAATAATGAGGACTCTATTTACTGTGATTTCTGTTGCTGTTCAACTGGCTTTTTGTTCTTTAAAGGAAGCTACATAATATTGCTCTGATTTGTCTGATTTTTCATAATGCTGTTCTGATTTTTCTGATCCTCAGTGATAGTAAGAGTGGATGTTTCTATTCTCCCATCTGGAGGGTCATGAGTACACTAGAAGAAGCACCATATGAAAGCAGAATGCATTGCATTATTTTATAGAAGAAGGAAGGTTTCAAGGAAAATGCTTAACAGTGCTTGGCAAACAATCTCAACCTCTTTCTCCAATGACAAATGCAAGCACTCATGTTTCAGTCCGGTACTCTCCTTATTCCAGTATCTTATCACTAACAGTAGCCAATGCTGAGACATCCTAAGCATGAACAACAAAATGAAAAAAATATGCTTTTACTTACCACATACAAACAATTACAATTATCAAATGCACAGAAAATCCCATGCCTGCACAGCCTGTGGGCTGAAGCTTAAAACTGATGTCCTCAAGGTTGGACAATATTATTCATCCAGCTAAACAAATTGTAAAAATAAGGATCTGTTTTGGGAATAGATTTTAATCTCCTTTTGGAGAAATATCTAGAAGTTTGTATTACCTACTGTCCTCAAACACTCAGTGGGTACAGGAGTTATATGGCTAAGTATAGGCGATAATCCGATTTAAGATGCTCCACTGTATCTTCATCTTGATATGAGAAAGAAATTTACACTGAGAACAATAAATCACTGGAACAATTTTCCCAGGGGTGTGATAGAGTCCCCATCACTGGAGGTTTTTAAGGTGCAATTTGACAGGGTACTAGAAAAACTCACCTAGGCTCCCCTTCCCATGAAATTTGGACCAGATGATCTTTCAAGGTCCCTTCCAACCTGGGCTGTTCTATGATTCTATGAGTCTATGATTCTGTGATTGTACCTGTAGTGGGCTGACCTTGGCCAGCTGCCAGACACCCATCCAGTCACTCCTCTCAACAAGACAGAGGGAGAAAATAAGGTAGAAAAGCTCACTGAGGGTCAAGATAAAGACAGGGAGATCACCTACCAGCTACCGTCAGGGACAAAAAAGACTTGACTTAGGAAAAATTAATTTAATTTAAAGCTAATTTAAATCAATTTGGATAGTGAGAAAAAAAGGCAAAATTAGAATCATAGAATCATAGAATAGTTTATGTTGGAAGGGACTTCTAAAGGTCATCTAGTCCAACACCCCTGCCATGGGCAGGGACATCTTCAACTAGATCAGGTGGCTCAAAGCCCTGTCCAACCTGACCTTGAATGTTTCCAGGGATGGGGCATCCACCACCTCTCTGGGCAACCTGCGCCAGTGTTTCACCACCCGCAGCGTACAAAATTTCTTCCTTCTATCTAGTCTAAATCTACCCCCCTTTAGTTTAAAGCCATCCCCCCTTGTCCTGTCACTACAGGCCCTGATAAAAAGTTTGCCACCATCTTTTTTATAAGCCCCCTTTAAGTACTGAAAGGCCACAGTAAGGTCTCTTGGAAGCCTTCTCTTCTCCAGGCTGAACAACCCCAACTCTCTCAGCCTTTCTTCAGAGGAGAGGTGTTCCATCCCCCTGATCATTTTCGTGACCCTCTTCTGGACCCACTCCGACAGGTCCATGCTTTTCTTATGCTGAGGGCTCCAGAGCTGGACACAGTACTCCAGGTGGGGTCTCACCAGGGCGGAGTAGGGGGGCAGAATCACGTCCCTCAACCTGCTGGCCACGCTTCTTTGGATGCAGCCCAGGATACAATTGGCCTTCTGGGCTGTGAGCGCACATTGCTGGCTCATGTCCAGCTTGTCATCCACCACCACCCCCCAGTCCTTCTTGGCAGGGGTCCTTCTCGGCAGTAAAACAACACTGGCACCACTGAGAAGAGTCTGGCTCCAACTTATTTACTCCTCCCCATCATGCAGTTATACAAATCATAAGATCTCCTCTGAGCCTTTTCTTTTCCAGGCTGAGCAATCCCAGCTTGCTCAGTCTCTCCTTGTAAATCAGAGGCTCAGGTCCCTTCATCATGTTTGTAGTTCTTTTCTGGACTTGCTTCAGTCTATATTTGTCTCACACTGGGGAACCCAGAACAGGACCAAGCATTCTAGGATGTGTCTCATACGGGCTGAACAGAAGGGAAGGATCACCTCCCTCCACTCTTTTTTGTCCTTCTTAAAGAGTAATTTTTGCTTTCTTAGAGGCCTCAGGAACCTCCCTCAGTTTCTTTGACCTTACAAAGATAAACAAGAGTGGCCTTGCATTGACATCAGCCAGCTCCCTCAGCACTTGTGAGTGCATCCCATCAAGTCCTGTGGACTTCTACACATCTAGTTTGTTTAAATGTTCCCTAACCTGATCCTCCTCTACAATGAAGGTAAGTCATCTTTGCTCTGGACTTTCACACTGGTCTCAGCGACCTGGGATTCCTGAAGACCAGTCTTACTAGTAAAGACCAAGATGAAGAAGACTTTGAGTACCTCAGCCTTTTCCATGTCCTTTGTCATCAGGCCCCTTATCCCATTCAGCAGTGGGCCCATATATCCCTTAGTCTTCCTTTTGTTGCCGATGTACCTGTAGAAGCCCTTCTTATTTACCTTTATGTCACTTACCAAATTCAGCTCCAGGTTGGTCTGCTTTGGCTTTCCAAACCTGATTCCCTCATGTTTAGACAGCGTCTCTCTATTCTTCACAGGTCACCTGTCCCTGCTTCTACCTCTTGTACGCTTCCTTTTTATGTCTGAGTTTAGTCATCGTTTCCTTGCTCATCCATGCAGGCACTCAACAGCAATGACCAATTTTCACCTTGGAGGAGGTGAACCCTGAATATCAACCAGTTCTTCTGGACCCCTCTTCTCTCCAGGGCTGTATCAGGTTATTATTAATGCAATCCAGAAACCTCCTGGATTGCTTGTGCCCTGCTGTATTGTTCTTCCAGCAGATAATGGGCAGCCTATACCACCTTAGGTTCCGAGTTCAGGTTAGGTTCCAAACTTTTAGATATATATAAAGTTAGGCAAGATGAATCTACTTATTTGTCTATTACAGGATAGCCTGTAATTCCAGAAAATCCATAGAGCTGTTGTTAGTCCTATGCTCCTGTACAGGAAAACATAATAAATGGAGACATTGTCCCTTCTCTTTTTCTATCTTGCAGACACCTTCTGTGACCAGAAGGGAAAGAACTGTCAGGAGGCATCAAACTACTGTTTCTTTCATATTGAGTACACAAGTTCAAGAGTCAAGAAGCTTTTTTCTTTCATTATCACAAGATGCAACTTCATGTTGCAACTAACCTTAGTTCTTCATGTATCTGCCAAAGACTATTGCCCATAACAAAAGTGGTGGTTTTTTTTTCCTTTCTATCCGAATTCCATTTAAAAAAAAAATCTACACCAAGTCTGTTTATTTCCAAGGAGGTAATTCTGAACTATGTGATTCTTTAAATCAATAAAAACATCAGCCTGAAGTTAGAAAGCTATAAGCTATTTCTCTTCTGTAAAGGGGCTGAGGGGGAGACACTATTTTAATATATTGCTATTCACTCTAAAAGCTGAAGTATATACACAGTAATTGTTAGTAATTGTTATTAATTATTCATTTCATGACTGTGTTATGAAGGGAAAATAAAGTACTGTCCAACTACAACAAATCCAACTCCAAATCTCAGAGTTACATTTAAAACATGAATCTGTTTCCCCCAGGCTGTAATTGTAGGAGTTGGATAGCTTTGATGGAAATCATCTGACTTTGTCTTTCTTCCTCAGCTGGCCAGCAGCGTACTAGCAGCACAATCCATAAGGATTTCTTTGTTTGCACATTATCTGCACCACGTGAATCAATTCGTTGTAGCGCTGCCCTCAGTGGACAAGTACTGCCAATATCTACTAGTTCAGAAACTCAAGTCCAGACCTTAAAAAAAAATGGGCTTTAGGGAAGAAAAAGAAGTACTGATGATTCATGGTTGCTTGTGCTCTAAAATAAAAGGTAAAGGTAGAGGGAAGCCTGAGGTTATCATTGGGTTATTCCAGCTTTAGTCACTACTGTCTATCAATAAATAAATATGGTCAGTAGTGAAGCTGGTGAAGGGTCTAGAGCACAAGTCTTATGAGGAGCTAGTATTTCTATGTGCTCCAACTATAACTCAGTGAATGAAAATTGCTGTATATAATAGGTCTCTCTCTTCTGTACCAGTAAACACTGACTTCTAATTCAAAGCAATTTCAGTGTTATCCAGCCCCATACACAATAGGAATTGATGACCTGCTCTTTCACCTGTTTCTGTTCTTCATGACAACTTGATCTGATAAACCAGAAAATTAAACCGTGTCTGGAGGAGCCAAACTAAACTCCATTAAAAAAATAGAAGAAATAGGATAAATAATTATTTGGCTCAGACAAGCAGGTGGGAGTGTTGATCTGCTCGAGGGTAGGAAGGCTCTGCAGAGGGATCTGGACAGGCTGGATCAATGGGCCAAGGCCAACTGTATGAGATTCAACAAGGCTGAGTGCCAGGTCCTGCCCTTGGGCCACAACAACCCCATGCAGCG